>NC_045678.1:8220725-8539352 GCF_003331165.1 Xiphophorus hellerii
AGCGTAACACATAGATACTGTAAGTGCTAGTTGTATCACTAAGCTGCACAGAATAACTTTATTTCCTCATATTTGTACATTTACGTTTAAATTGCAGAACAGCAATTGAACAAATTGTGGGGAAATAAATGGTAAAATTAGCAACCTCGACAACACAGACAGCTTTAGGTGGCTTTAAAAATCCTTTATTGTGAATTATTGTGACAAGAATGAATCAGAATTCTTACCGTGATAAGAAATTTAACACAATAAATGATAAATGATGCGATAAATCGATAAATACAGCATGAAAGAGTCACTTCTGGTTCAGAAATCTTTCACCTGCTTTAACCAGTAGCTGGGAGTCGATGTCTCCCATTCGCAGCAATTCGCCTAATTAGCTATCCGCTACTGTAAGTGGGATAATTGATTGCGGGCCGGTATGGTTGATTTGCAACTCAACCCGGCTAATAATTTGTTATTGATTGAAGCATTAGTGAGGAAAACACAACACGGGGATGTAACCGAGTCAAAGTGCTCTGGAAAGTTGACGCTCTGGGTTTTTAATCTACTTTAATGACATTACACGTCGCTAAGCTAACACTGTGAGGAGTGCGGGGTGGAAGATGATGAACTGCTGGTCTCAGCTCAGCACCGTAGACTCATAAGTTATGACTGGAAGAGATTACATTTAGTTAGAAAGTAAAAGAGTGCCTGAGAGTGCGTGTGTTTCGAGCTGTGGTCGTTTTCTTATAGCTCCGCTGGCCTAATATTTGAATACTGGAGTGAAAGAATTATGGAAAGTCATTTTATGTAGTGAGCTGTATCACTTGCCGTAAAAACGTCGGGTGTAGACGGAAATCAAAGTTGTTTGAACATTTTCTTCTTCTTTTTTTCTCAGCTCACTTCAAAGGAGAATTTCACATCAGCTTGTTTTTGCATCATTAAATCTCACTGAATAATCAACCGTCCCACTCGATTTCATAATCCTAATCAGCCATTAAATGAACTTCCGAAGTTTAATTTCAAGACTGATTAATTGTTCCAAGGTCAGGGGTCAGGCTCTTCTTTGACAGGACTCGTTGGCTTCCTGAGCAGTTTTTCTATTCTTTGTCCTTCATAGACTCTGTACCTTGAGTTCTCCTGCTTTCATTTTCATTTTTCGGTATTTAGTCTATTCAGCCCTTTTATCTCGTCTTGCCAGCTACTCTCTTGTTATCTGGCTTCCATTTTCATTCATCCTTCAGTTCGCCCCCCCCTCACCCTCAAAAAAGTGTATTCCTTTGCATCTCTCTTTTTTTCCCCCTCTGTCTGTACTTTCCCGCGCCTCATTCAGAGCGGAGAACCCCGAGGAACCGAAGGTTAGAGGGTGGAAATCATTTTTGAAGCGACAAAGAGAGCCCGGTTTCTTTTGAAGCCAGGTGTGAGAATGTTGCATCGCGCGGTGCTGACGTCGTCTCCTCTCTTCTCCAGCTTTTCCCCAGAGGCCCACCTTGGCAGTTAGAGGAGAGGTCATCACCATGACAGCGTCCTCACAGGACTCCAACCCCTCATTTCTGGCTGGCCTCTTCCTCCTCCTCCTCCACCTCCTCCTCTTCCCAGCTGTTTGCACGCAGAACTCGGCGGTCCCGACGAGCCCGACCACGCCTTTGTTCGACCCGCTCACCCAGCCTGAGTGCACAAAGAAAGAACATCCAAAGGTTTCCATCCAAGGTCTGACATCATCCAAACTCTCTCTTTTTTTCTTTGCATACTTTTCTACGTAAAGTTAAAAGAACTTGTTTCAAGCTAAAACTTCAGTACTTGAGTTATTTGGTACAGCAGTCTCTGCATTAGTTAGAATCCTGGATAAAGACGTCGAAACAGCTTTAAAAATCATAGCCTTGACTCGTCTCGCCACAAGATGTTCATAAAAATCTAGCCTTTACAGCGTGTCCATTTGTTTAGTTGAGGGGGGAAATGCCACATAAAAACATAAAAATACCAAAAGCATAAAAGATTAACTCAATACACCAGTTGTATTGAATGTAATAATGAGCATATAAAGTGCGGTTAAAGTGCAAAACAGTCTCTAAACACACACACCCACTCACCCCCACACGTAGTTTTAATGGATTTCTTGCGTCCATTTGTCAAATTTCTTTAGTGAAAATCTGCCTTGTTGCTTTTTTTAAAATCCTGCGAACAGAAAAACAGCTAAATATATGAAAATGGCTCCTTGGTGACTTCAACAACTGCATAGGGTGGAAGAAAGTGATCTTTGGTTTTAGAAATAAATGGTCATGAAATAGTAGTTTTTTCAGTGGAACATTTTATTTTTGTTTTGCTTTAATGAGGCCTTACAGTGTCTGGTTAACAGTTACTAAATACTTAAAATAACTGCACAAACTGTAGCAACTTGTAGATGCTTGTTATTAGCACGGGTTCCTTGTGGTAATCTGTCTGAAGGGAACTGGAGAAATCAGGGTTGACCTTCTGGCGTTAATGTGAGAAATGTTTTTATCAGAAGGGTCAGATGCAGTCAGTGTTATGTTTAGGAAAATTCAGAACAACTTCAAGATTTCCCACAGAAAACCTGCTAAGTCCGGTGGCTGTGGCGCTCGGGCAGTCATTCATCAATCGCCGTGTTTTTGAGTTAAACATTTTTTAAAGTTGACAAAAAAATATGAAAATATCACTTGATAATTGTGCTATTGGAAAATTGGAAGATTAATACCTTAACACCAACTAACAAGTCTTAAAAAATGCAAACATTAAAAAAAATTTTTAATAATGAGCAATGCTTAGTTAGCCTGGTGGGGGCACAAGTAAAGCCTGGCGGCCCGCCAGGCTTATAGTACACTGAAGGAAATTTATTAATTAAATCACTGAATGGATTTGGCAAGTTTCTATGCTTTTCAATCTTTATATGTATATGAATGAAAGTACCATCATGTCAGTTGCAGTGAAAGCCCACTGTTTGGCATCCATTCGCAACAGGCTGCATCTATAAAAATAAACGCGAACGCACAAAATGACCAGGTAGAAATGATTGTGGAGTTAAAAACCCACCCACTATCTGGGCTGTTCATCTGCACAGCAGCACAAGAAACCTGTTTTGTTTTTCTTTTTCCCTCTCAATGTGAAATGGAATGGTTTGAAGCACAGACTACCAGATATGGCAGAATGAAATGTCAAAATGATCAAAATTGCTGTGTTTATTTTTGAATGGGGCTGTTTGCGTTTCATCTGCCAAGAGCTGCAACAAAGATTGAAAGACAAAAAAAAAAAAAAAAAAAGATCAGTGGTGAGGATCGCAGATAAAGACACACACACAAAAGAAGGGAGCTGATTTGGAAGACACTCTGCCTTTCCAAGCAATTTTGCAAACATGTTCTTTGGATTTATTTTTACATTTCTTCATTGAATCTTAAAGTTGCTCTTTCTTCTCCTTAGCCAGTTCATCCATGTTGCAAATCTCATTTTTGGCTCATGCAAGTCAAGGGAAGACAGTTTGATATGTGTAGCACTGTTCACATTCTCGGCAATTCCATGTGCTTTACAAGGAAAAAAAAGGGGAACAGAGGGTAAGAAAAATCTAATTACACAGACAATACATGAAAAATGCCAGTAAAACCTGAGTATTTCATAACTCAAGGAATCCGTGACGGAATAGTGACCAGTTCAGATTGTACTCTGCCTCTGGAATGCTGGAATTTTAAACAATAATATTTTTTATTCATGAAACTCGCTCATTGATATTACAGACATGCTCTCTTAGTGATTGTGCTGACACTGAAACGTAAAGCATTACGTCGTCAGCATATGTGCGGTAAGCAGTTGTGTGGTAATATCTGTGGAAAGAGAAGCTTTTATTTATTTAATTAAAAATGACTCGAGAAAGCAGCCTTGAGGAACCCCACATGAGACATAACAACTGCCAAATGACACATTGTCCTAATCTGTGGAATAAAATCTGAACATATTTAGCAAAGTACCACACAAACCCACTCACTTTCTCATTCTGTCTACATTTAGTAAAACCAAAACAGATGTTTTAGAGGCATCGCAGTGAAGTCTTAGTGCTGTATGGCGACTGAAGCCTTGACAGGAACATTGAAAAGATTGTTTTTGATTTGAACTCAAGAAATCCATTTAGTTTATTTGCATAGCCCAGTTCGGCAACGAGGCGGTTCAAAGTGTTTCCGTCGTAAGAAACACGAAATCAAAAGGTCCCAAAAACATTACACAGTCACCAATTTGAGAGCAAACTTTACATTTCATGGCGTGACATCGTCACAAACCTCAAAACAAATCGTATATGTTGGAGTTACAAAAAAATTATTTTTGAAAGTTGTCTGTTTTTTTTTCAACAGAATTTAGGACTGTCTTGTGCCTCTGAAACAAAAAATGACCTCCATTTTTCTTGGCCAGGTCAGGTTTTTATTCTAATTTGATTTATAGAAATCTGATCTTCTGACTGAATTGATAACATTTTTGTGACATCATCAGTTCATCTCTGTTAATATTTCTCATCCAAAAGATATTTTAGGAGAAAAAAAAATTGTTTTCTAATAGAGTGTATTAATTAAATAATACAAACTTGGATTTTTTTGTAAATTGAATAATAAACACTGATAAGGGTATGTACATGTTAATTGAACGTTACGTCTTCATTGTGTAAAATTCTCCGTCTCTTTTCTGATGGAGTCTCTCCTGCTCGGCACTCATTGATCCCAGATTCTCAACAAACCGATCCAGATGTGAGAACAAGTCATGCATTTTGATGCTTATGTTGCATCCATAGTTCAGAAAGTTGACCTGATTGAGCAAAACCAATGGGATTTTTGGACTCAGCACATCAAAATGACCCTAAAACAGTTGGAAAAACTCCAGACAGTATTTTGGCTGTTGATCAGTGTAATGGTTCAAAGGCAACAAGTGGCTTTTTTAGTCTCGATTTAAACCTTTAAGTCCTAAACGAAGTGCCGACAATCCAGCCAAATTTGCAGTACCGTCATTCCGCCACACGGTGCGTTATCTGAAAAATTCCAACGGTTTCTGAAAGGGGAGACGTTGCGCTTTCCAGCCAATCTCGGGTTATTACGGTAATTTCACTCCTGCCGTAGCAGGAAGTGAATTAATCTGAGGAACACGCTTTCAATAGACGAATAAATAACTTGCTAGATATTGAAAGTTCCAGTTGTTATGGATAAACGGGCAAATGTATTGTCTCACAGGACATTTAAAGAACTGTGTACAATTAAAATAAGCAAAAATATCCAGGCGGACATTTTCAATTTAGAAAATAAAGGCTTAAAGGAAGTCGGTGTTTCGGCTGTTTTGCTATTTGTGACGTATAGAATCTTCACGAGGACAAGAAAAGACTAGATTTATTAATAAGCCGCTCTCTTCGTGATCTACGCCAAAAATGTTGGGCTAGATGCGAGCCTGTACTGACTTATTACTGACGCATGTAAACTGAGTCAAGCGAAACAAATTAAAAACAAAGAAAAACTCTTCCTCTTGATTACCATTGCAAATAATCCTTCTGCTTCAGATCCAAATGATTACATTTAAACATCAAGTAGCCATCTGCGGCCACCTATATGCCACGTCCTTGGCCCTTGTCCGCCTTCACCCTCTGGGCCTCCAGATGTCCAGATTAGCCGAAAGCGCCACCACTGTCTCACTTCAAAGACGTGCCACTCGAGAATGGCCCTCATAGCAGGGAGCTGCAGGGCCGCCGCTCTGTCAAGAGGAGGCTGAGCGGGGGCATTATGTGAAGGCAGCCTTATAGAAAAGGCTCGCACAATGAAGGTGCCAGCGAGAACCTGAGATTAGGCTCTGTGATTGATGAGCGTTTTATACCGGCTTGCTGGAGCGCTGCAGCAGTCACCTGGAGGAGACCGTAGAGAGCGAGCTAAGAACACAGGCATCTTTAGGCTCAAGCTCAAGTCTGCGCCCGAAGCAATAAAAGAGCGTGCGCCTGCTGTAAAATCAAATGTAATTATGTTTGTTGTCTGAATTTAAAGCTGCGTGCCAGCTGGTGGGTTGCACAAAAAAAAAAAAAGGATTCGATGACGATTTCTATGCAGAAGTCAGACAGCAGATTGGATGTTTAAGAACTCTGGGTTGATGGCAGACTTTTTCCTCTCACAAAAAACATTAAATTTAAAAAAAGGGAATTTATCATTATTACAACTTTTTCCTTTTTAATTGTGCACAGACTCGTAGCTTGTGTCGGTTGTCATTGTCAATCATTTTTATGTCTTCAGTCAAGAAAAAATGGAACAAGAAAACCAAAAAATAATCTGAGTACAATGCTGCCAAGAAGACCAAAGAGTTGAGACCTTACGCAGGGAAAAACAAACTCAGACATCAATGCATAAATAATTTTATGTGGCTAATATTGATGTGGTGATTTCAGTCAGGGAGAGAGCTAACAAACAGGTCTTTGTCTGCCAGCATAGACCCAGTTTGTCTTTGATTTTCCACAATAACGTATTAACTTGAGACAAAATATAATAATATATATATATATATATTTTCCCAGTCTAAATGTCTGCTTCACTTATGACATCATTGCTACCCAGATTCGCATGGTTGTCAGAGACAGTCACTTCTCTCTGAGCTGTGGTGCAATAAGGATCGAGTGTGTGAGCATGCTAGGTTTGTGTGAAACACAGCAACAATGAATGGAAGTAGCTGAAAGTCTCACTTTTTTCTTTTTTATACTAATAAGTTGTTTGTATTTTACTTTTAATCACAAAAAGTTATTTAAATGTACATACCATTTTCAGCAAGTTAGTACTGTCACGGTATTTTACAAGACACTTAATTTTATTTTTCTTATTATTATTGTCTTCAAGCCATAATCACCAAAAGTACAACAAATAAAGGCTTGGAATATATCACTCTAATTCTATATAATATACGAGTTTCACTTTCTGAGAAGACTGCTATGAAATGATGCACTTTGCACATTTGAGATGTCCTACTACACCAAGAAAAGTCAAGAAGTTGGGCTGATATTTCAGTTTTTGTTGATTTAGTTATATTTTTGTCCAATCTTTTATGTGAGTAATATCCAGTTTTGATTCCACAGCCCTTTATGGAAATGTGCAACAGTCCCAGGTTCCTGTGTTTGTAAGTGCTTTAAGGAAATTCATCAAATTAGGCACATATGTTTACCTAGACCTGAGGGTAAACTGAGCAAGAGCTGCTGATTAACAGTCAGTATGGCCGCTGCCATACCGACCGCTGTTTTGGCCACAAGTCAAGAATCCACAGATGCTATATGGGAAAATGTGTTTTGAAAATATGTCTAAGAAACAGATAAGCACATTAAGTTGGTCAGGAAAAAGTATGATGGGTTTTTTTAAGTCTCAGAATCATACGTGTGTTGTTTTCAGAAAAAAACGCCACTATTCCCCCAGTGAAACAATTTTGACACTTCACATTTATCAATGTTCCAGGTTTACGGAGAGTTGCTGTCGACAACAGGCGACGGCAACTGAAACCCAGCTCTCCACCTTCGTAGTGCAACATTCTTCTGGAGGCTCTTGCAGCCTGATATTTGTGTCTCCACTGTTCCAGACTCCGTGGTGGTGTTTCGGGACGACAGCTCTGGATTCACGTAACCTCCTCCGCCCACGGCCTTGCACTGCACGAGCTGCCAGCTCCTGATTTACACGGATGATACCGGGCCTGGAGCAAGAGGCTGATAAGAGCGTGGCACGATGGGGGCCGAGTTCCAGGTTTTGGAGTTTGCTTTGTGAGGATTCCTGGAGATGCTGTGGATTACGACGTTATCAGGCTCCATAAATTGTTTATGGGTAAAAAGGGGGTCGGCTTGTTCGTAAAAGACGTAGCGACTCCGTGGGGAGTAGTGTTTTTTCGTTGCAGAAGGGAGTACGTGTCGAACAGTAAACGGTAGGGAGCGCGGACCTTTGGCTCGGGTCTGAGTTTGGTTTTCAAATCTCAGAGGAATTTTTTCCTGACCACTAGAAATTGCTTCACAGTTTCTGTCGGCCGCTTGAATTATAGTTACTGATGTTTCAAAGGCAAACGTGTTTTTTTGTTGTTTTTTTTTTTAGATATTTGCAGTTCTCTTAAATAATCTCTTTTTAAAATTTATTTTCCTCCCCAAGCTCCTCCTCTTTGATTTTCTTTCCTGGACTCTTCCGGTCACTTTCCATTTATTTAACTTTTTATTTAACTTTTTAAAATAAAGATTCTCTCTCTTTTTTTTTTTTTTTTTTTACCACATATCACGCGGAGAAGGAATTGGTTATTTTGTTGCCGTTCCATTTCTCTCTGTCAGTTGTAATGGCTTTGCCTTTTAGAGACGCGTCGCCATCTCCAGGGCTCAAGAGGAGAGCAAATGGTATCGCTTTTGTTTGCTCGCGTAACTCCGATCCCTTGCGCCGTCCTTATCTGTCTCTGTTTTCTCGGCTCTTTCGTGATTACAGTGGTAGGTCTAATTGGAACCGCGGCTTCAAACGCGTGGGTGCGCCTGAAGCCATCGACCAGGCCCGAGCAGAGCCAAGCGTGTAGCGTGCTTCATGGGGGCCAGGCTGATGGTATTGCTGGATATCTGATGCTGCCCTGGGAGATTGCAAAGCGGATCGGAGAGGAGAAAACATTTAACTGTGTTATTGGCATTTTAACTCAGAAATGAAAAGCAGCCAGGGGTTTTCCCTCTTCTTTTTTCATCCTCTATCCGTTTTCTTTTTTATATTATCGGAATGGTTTTTAAGCCCCCCCTCCCTTTCCATTTAAACCATTTTATCAAATAATAAAACAGTTACTGACTCATGATTGCAGTAGGAAAGTGTTTTAACTACCATTTAGGCTCACATCAGATAAGTCAGAGTGGCAAAAAAAAACAACAACACATATTTGCATAAGAGGTGGCATGCGCTGCAACACCCAGGGTGCCAACTTTGCGACTACGGTGATGACTATAATTAGTGAAGAGTCTGACCGCTCTAATAAATGCAACATGACTTTCTGGTGTAATTATATTTGGAAGCTTTTAACTGCCAAAGTTTGGAAATAAATTCAGGAGCTGTTTCTTGTTCCGACATAAACTTTCACGGTGTAGCGAGATACAAAACCACGTTTTAATCAGAAGAATTTTGCATCTCGTTAAAATGAGAAACATTCCCGCTACAGTGAGATGTAAAAAATACTCTTTTCCGACAGATTATGGCTTCCCAAAAAGGACATAAAGGGGCTTGTGAACATTTGGTAACACTTTATTTGACGGGGTGTGGAAAAGACTGACGTGACGCTGTCATAAACATGAAGGAGTCTTCATGAATGTTTACAACTCCCTACCTCCAGCGGGTGGCGCAGGTTGCTACAGTCGATAGCAGCCACACAGGCACACCCGCTAGAAGGAAACAAACGCACCCGGTACAACACTTTCATTCTATTGGCTGAGAGGTCGCCAAGTGACTGTGCATTTTGTTTTCCAGAAGCAAACCGAATGTTTTGTGAGCGAGCAGAGACTTAAGTCTGAGCGCAAAGAGAAGTTTTGAGTACAAGCGTTGCGAGTTTTAAGAAGAAAGACAAAAGGTCCTGCTTTCAAAATAAAAATGTAAGCAAAAGTATAAAACATTTTGAGAACAAAACACATTTTCATACTGAAAATGTATGCTCTTGGATTATGGCAGAAAAGAATCTTCCATACTCTGGCAGTTAAACGACCCCGCAATTAGAGACTCTGACATGTTATAACTTTTCATAGCAAGCGGTGATGCTCCCTTTCCCTATTCCAGATCAGTCACCGGAGGCCCAGTCCTCCTGCTGCAGTCCCCTTCAGCTGCAGCCAAAGCAGAAAAGTTCAGTTTTGTGTCACGGCCCGCATCTTATGACCGTCTCTTTAACACAAACAAGGGAAACTGAATTCTAGTTGTGAGAGTTTTTATATTCACATATTTAGGAACCATCAAACTGCTTCAAATACAGTATACAAAACCTAAATATTGTTGAAAATATCAGAAGCTCCCCTTGATGGAAGTAGGTATGGGAAGCAATAATCAAAGAAAGAGCACTTTAGAATAAATATCTACATGTGTGGCATTCAGGGAAGTGACATTTCAGTAAGTGCTCTCACATAAATGCTTTCTCAGGCCGCTGAGAACCCTGGGAAAGCAGCAGTGATTAAGCAAGCGGCGTGTTGCTAGAAATGTTCCACCTGCAGGATAGATTTTTTTTTTTAAATCCTCCACTAACACGTTTTTGTGAGACGAGTCGTCCTCGGCTGACATGACAGCTCTGCCTTAACGCCGCCACCGCTCCATCTTTTATATAGTGTGTCACAATTCCTAATGGGCCTGTCATGTTCAAATGAAGCTGTTGCTTTTCAGAATGGTGACAAATGAGCTTATGAGAACCGTTCAATCATTCACCTTAAACAGACCGACTTGCTAGACGGGGAAAAGAAATGTGAATTACAGCTCCCCAAAAAATTAGTCTTCACTCACAAAGGACTGGTACAATTGTGATAGTTTCTAGTCTAAGACGTGTTTTTCAGTGTGTGCACACATTCAGTTTTTCTCTCGCACACTTTTGCTCTCTTGTGCCAGTTTTTGATTTTCGTCACATTATTCATAAGTTGGAAAAATGTTCTGGCTTTGCAAAATGTCAACAAGCATTGGTTAGATTTTGGTTTTGTCTTTTTGCTCTCTTTTTAAAAAAATGCACTCTAAAAGGTGCTGGATTAAAAACAATCCAATTTGTAACGCAGTTCTGGGTCAAATTTGGACTGACCCACCGCTGGGTTGTTTTGACTCCACTGGGTTGGGTTGATGGTTTGACCTAACATACTGGGTTATGGCCACTACTCAAAGGTTGGGTGAAATTGACCCAAAACTGGGTCATTTAAAATGTTCAAATTTGGGCTGAAAAATGGGTTGAAATTTATAATCCATCAGATTGATTATACTTCCACTGTAATTGCTTTGTTTTATTTTTTTTATTTAAATATATACATATATATATATATATATTTTTTTTTTTCTTTTTCTTAATTCACAATATAAAAACCAGATTAAAAGCAATCTGAATATATTCAAAGTATCTTTCTTTCCATGTGATAAAGCCAGCAGAATTCATATACTAAAGTTACAGAATGTACAAGTAATAAAACGTCATTTTAAAAGTATTTTGTGAAATCATGCCTTTAATCTTAATGTACATTTATTATCAGAACGAAAATATACAATTGGAAAGTTTGCTTACATTTTTATCTGGTAAAAAAAGAGGATAATTACAATTATTTCCTTGTAATCGTGTAAAACACAACATAAAATACTGATCAAACGTTAAGTACCTGATTTCTTAAAGATAAGGGATGTGTGACCGATTATGAAACTTTATAGTTAAGCAACAAATTGGAGCAAACAGGTGTTGACTTGTTGATTGAACAAGTCAACAGGTGTTGACTTGACTTGACTCAAATCCTCAAGACTCAAATCTTGAGGATTTGAGTCGTCAAGATTTGCAGGACTCAAGATCTGAGTCCTGCAAGATTTGAAGAGGAAACTAGGAGGAGAATAAAATAAAGAGAATAGATTTCTACTAATCTGAGATGGAGCAGGATGTACTTTCTTTTCCAGTCTGACAGCCAAGTGAGCTACTCTCAACCTCAATGAGCCCTTATCGAAGTGGCCGAGTCGGGCTTTTAAGATTGTTATTATGCTACCAACCATAATAAAGGTGACTCTTTTGTTCAAATTGAATATCTCCTTAATATTTTTTTTTTGCCTTTGGTGAGTTTTTTTGGTCAGTTTTGCTGGAGTGCTGCAGTCGTTTGTTTGACATACTTACATGACAACCAGAAACATTTTAGAGTCACATTCTTTCCACTACGAAACTTTGCTCTGCTTCATGTTGGTCTAAAATCCCAACGCCTCTTCGATGGCTGTGGCTGTAACACGAGATCGTGAAAAACGATTAAAAACTGCAGGAACACGTTTTTCTCCTGGAGAAATATGAAGACACGCTACATGTCTTCTCTGAATGCTTATTGTAAATCTGTGCTTTACAGGACCTGCTTTCTTTTTTTTCCTTCCACCTGTGTGTTTCCCCAATTTCTACTTTCACACTTACTAATGATAGCTGTGGGGAAATTTGTTTGGAGTACCATCAAATGTGTGATAATTGACACTTGGAGTGATCTCTCTCTCTCTCTCTCACAGACTCATCTGCCAAATGGCACAGAGCAGCCAGACGTCCTGTGACCATTTTTGTTAACAATATTGGAAACATCCGCGTTGCCCTGCGGATAGCCTCTTCTTTTTAGTATCGCTTCTCTGCAATTGTCTCATTTCCATTAGTGAAACGGTTTGTTATTGCGTTTCGTCCCCTAAAGAAAATGATAGACATTCACCTTTAGAACAATATTTATCATTTATAGGTCATTAAACAACAGAGCACTTGAGAAGGAAAGCCAACCAAGATGCCAGATTATAATACTAATGATGAAATAAACATGCCACAGTGGAGGGTTGTTTTTCTTTTTTCTTTTCACACCAAAAGCTGCTTTGACACAGAAAGTGGGTAAAGCTAATTTTATGGAAATACAATTTTATTGAAATATTCTCCAAGTGGTGTTCCAGTGGGGGGTTTTAATTGGATTTCGTCCAGCTAAGCTGTCTTAAAAAGGACTTCTCTAAATGAACTCACACTGTCAAACTCCTCTTAATCCCAATTAACTTTCTGGCTACTTCATTCGTCGTGGCGTTCCTTCATTTAGCTTCTTTTTTAGTGTTTAACTTTAGTTTTCACTGTCCTGTTATTTTGTTATTATTGTTATTATTTTATTTATGCAGAATACGACACCGGAAACAAACTATTCCTCAATGTCTTTTTCTTAGCGTGTCTAAAATAACAAACAATCACAAAAATGGAAGCAGCATAGGACCAATCATGTCTATACAGATATAAATTAGAGCTACACAATGCACAGGGTGTCAGTTTTTTATCGCAAAATGATTATTTACAACGTCACAATCGCAAAGCACTGTTCGGGTGCAACGCTTGATGGGATATTTTATTTGAAGTTTCACATAATTCTGCAGCATAATAAGATAATCTGGCTCGTTGGATTAGTTTTATTGGCCTCCCAGTGTTTTTGTAGTGGCGCCGAGGCTGAAATTGGTGGAAACATTGTGAGAGTAAAACAAAAACCTGTTAATATTTTTTTCCAAGAGTTCATAACTTGCATTCCTATGTAATATTTGTGTATGCTATGTAGGCTTTCTGTTAGATTTACCTAAGAGTTTTTAATTGAAGCAAAAATGATGGTAGAATATTGTTTTTTGTTAGTTTTTTTTTGCAGTTTGGGAGTCTTAACTTTTACAACTTGTGACGAGCGTCTGATCCATTTTTGCTCTGTATAAAACTCACTTAAAATGTAACCGTTGTTCAAATTTTAATGCTACAGAAACTCACTTAAAATATAAAACGCTATTTTTTCGAGTGTAGATTTTCTATCTAATCACTTTACGCTGCCTGCAATTCTTTTGGGAAGCAACCTAAAGTAAGCGTTTCACAAAAGGAAACAAAAGTCTTATATATCTTCTTATGTCATATGTTGCAGAAATACTGAAAGAAATTGTAAAATGTTCACAGAATTATTACAAGACGGCCAAATTATATTCAAGTCTTGTACTCTAACAACTTGACACACTGCATTTAATCCTGAAATTAGTGAATCGATCACCAGAGAATTTGACGGAGCAGAGTCTTGTGTTCATCGGCGTCCACTCAGCTCAGGTGTGGAGCGACTGCGACAGCGATTCTTTCATTTTCATTTACAGTAATCCCATTTGCATGTAGTAAAAACATTGAGTAATCTTTTTTTGTTGTTGTTTTGGCTCGACGAAAGAAGCCCGCCGTGGTATTAAAATGTACTTTTTGGAACAGACGTGATGCGGAAATCAAAGCTGAGGCTCGAGTCAAAGATTTCTGGTCCGGCGCCCGGACCTCGCGGTGTCACTTTGAGCTTTTCACTCTGATCATCTGGACTGAAGACGAGATGGCCGTTTTCTGCTGATTGAGCTTCTTTTTTTTTTTTCACCTCATATCTGAAATGAAGTCGTAACATTTCCTAATTGGGTTTGTGTAAAAAAATAAAATAAAATAATACTAATAAACCATTTCCTCCGCTGATCTCAACCGTAAAAGGAGTGAAAATGTCCTATAACTGGATTAGCTTTTGGGGTTGAAAACAAGACCCCCGGGCAATCAAGGGAGGAGGACAGAAACATTAAATGAAATTAAATGGAAATTAAGTTTGTAAGATGTTTTTAAACCCTAATCAGTCTTTTTGAATACAGCTTGTGAGATATAGAACAGATGTGATGTATGGAAAAGTTCAAGGAAATGAGTCAGATTAGCATTTTGGATGCACATCCAGAGGGTTTATTGGACCCTCTTGAGTCATGATGATAACTGTGATCTACGTGAAAAGTTTCCTTTAGCTTCCAGCGTTCGAACTCTGAAATTGAGCGAAGCCATTAAGATTTTTGCCTCATTAATCTGTGTGGGTAGTCGGTCAGACCAGCCAGAGGGGAGACAATGATACTCGCTGGCAGAGTTGATGAGGCTAAGAACGAAATCCAAATGAATTAATACTTAAAGAGTGGTAACATTTAGCCAAACAGCCTGCAAAAATAACTCGGTAAGTACATTTATTGTGTTTTTTGGGGGGGTTTTTAGCTGCTTTTCCAGCCTGTTATCCGGTTCGTTCATGTTCAGTCTGCACGTCTGTCCAAAAGGGAACCACCGCCCCAGAAGCCCGAAACAAACCTGTTGAATATCTGAACAAAACAGCAAACAGTTTGAGTAATTTCTACAGTACAGTGCAACAAGGCTTGAGAAATACACTGGGTTATATTTTTGAGGCAGAACGTTTTCCTTTAGTCTTTTAAAGTGGGACGGACTGGTGCCTCTCAGGGCTTCCTGAACGTCTTTATAAGGTTTTATAAGGAAGACCGTGAAGGGCTCAGCAACCGTCACAACGAAAGTAACCATTTTCTAAAAACATAATTGGCCTAACGGTGCAAAACCCACTTCATTCTCTGAGAAAAGGGTAGCCAGTTAAGTTTGTATGCATAACTGCTATATTTAATATCTAATTGATATAATTTTAAATAAGTGAACCCCGATTTCATTTCATGTTTTAGAATAAGGAGCAAAGGCTACATTTTTACAAATAAGTGAATAAAAAATTTCTTCATGTCATATTTATGGAAAATGAGAAAAATAAGTGTAAGAATTTGCACTCTTGTAAAAAAGAAATAACTGCTCTTGCTATAGCATCAGTCTAGTAATTATGGTAAGCTATTACAAATAAATAAATAAATAAATAATAAGAAAAGACAAAATTGCTAAAACTACTCTGCAAATTGAGTTTGTTTTTTTGTTTTTTTAAAATCTGCTCCCTTTCTCTGTCATGTTATGCCAGTTTTGGCCAAACCTGCAGTCGCCGTGGAAGTCCAGAGAACCAGAACCGTGACTCATTTAATGTTAAAAACTCCAGTAATGAGCCAGTATTTTACAAATGAGAAAACGTAGCCGGGAACAAGCTTTAAAATTGGATTTTCAAAGAAGCAGCCTCACAAAAACACCATTTCTTCTACCGCTCAGGCTCTTCTGTCCCATTGTGCTCCTGCCTGTCGACGCATGTTTACTACTTTTTAGTAACACATGATACTCATGTTCCTTCGTTAGCAGGAACATGTGTTGGATGATGGATTAATGAGACATTAATCCACACTTTGATGTGTAACGATGACACTTGACAAATTGTTATGTTTTTATTAAAAGCAATTTGAACTGCCCTTTTGCTTAAATGTGCTATACAAGTAAATTGATTGATTAATTGATTTAGTAAAGTAGTGCGCATGCCTCTGCATTTAACAGGGGGAAAAAACGGTTACTCTGGCAGACATTTTCTACAGGAAGTGTCTCAGGTAGGATGATGGTAATTTCCTACCTAACATTCTTGGCTGAAGCTAACATCTAGCTTCAGCCAAGAATGTAGTGAATTCTCCCTTATTAACCGCAATCTTGTGGTCAATGCAAACATAATATCAAGTCTCTTTAAACTGCTTTTTTAAACTGATATTTACACTGACATCAACAAATATTAACATAGAAAATAGAAAGTAGAGACGGTGCACCACCAACAATCTTCCTGTGTGAAACAAGTGCTGAAAACGGACATCAGAGTCGGCGACACTAACGTAGAGCAAAGTTTTGCAGTCGTTTAATCAATGAATGGTAGTTTATTGATTTGTACACAGCGTTGGGTTTCAAGCTCTGCTGACTGGAAACAAAGCACATGCTTGGTTGTCTGTTTGCGTTTCACACAGGAAGATTGATGGTGGCGCACCGCTTGACAACTCCATTCATCAAGCGAATAATAACTGACTTCTGCGCAAGTAATGTCATCCAGACCAAAACCCGGCAGTGGCTTAGAAGCTTTTAGGACAGAGTTTGATGAAATAAACGTTTATGAAGATTTTGAGACTTGAATCATTGTAGGATGATATACCGTAAGTCAGCTTTGGTTTTGGTCCTTATCCATCTAGGTGCTGATTTCAGCCTCCGGAACCAACTAATCTAGATTTATACTATATGAAGACACCAAGGGAATAATTTACTCCTGATTACTTAAAACCTTTATTATTACTCTTGGAAATAGAGCGTTTTATTCATTTAAATCACAAGGTTTTACATTTCGCCATCTGTAAACACAGAGGGGGCAGCAATCCTCCAGAGAAAATGATATTTTAAGGGTTTAAACCATTTATGTTAAGCATTTTAACAGCGCTGCAGTGCTAATACCGTTCAGGGGAGATTGAGGGTTTGGGGTAATTAGATTCCAGAAGATAAAAAGTTTAGAGAAGCATATTGGAAGAACAACTTTTAGGTCTCAGATTGATTTATTACGCAGCTTTAATGGAAAATATACTTTAAAGTCTCTTTCCTATATTTCACTTTGGGCCATACCCTTAAAAGCTGACACCATTCTCCCGGATCAGAGTCTAACACAGTCTGACAGCTTAGCTCAAAGAAGATCCAAAGGTTCAAATTTTCAGGGATTAGATCAAGGTACGATCTGATCTTTATCAGATAACCCTTTCGGTAAACTCAGACCAGTGGAGAATCTCACGGGCGTTAGTTTTTCAGATTCTCCGGCTTTTATTCCTCTCCCGGCCCGTAATGGGTTGGCATTTTAAAGATTTGATTGCTCTTCATCCAGACTTGGCCTTGCAGTGACTCTTTATCAGTCGCGGTTTCCTTTTTCATTCTTTCCACGCGTCGGGATGGAATAAATGTTTGAAAAAAATAAGAGCGGCTTGGAGGAATTTGAATTAAACCTGGGTGAAATGAATGTCCTCGTCCCCCCTTCGCCTGCTGATTGCACAGGTAAAAGACAGACATCGTCATTCCTCATGTCCGGGTTGAGCCCCCAGTTAGCTGAAAGAGAAAAAGCCTCCATAATCCCCTGGTAATATTTCCCTTTTTTGCCCCGCTGCCCACTCAGACGGTTATGAGGGGAAAGAAGCGATCAGCGACACATAAGGCCACTTGTAAGCAGGAGGATAAATGTCACTTAGTGGAAGCTCATTGGTTGCTCTTAGGCTCCTTTAAAAGAATAAACATGCTTGTGAGCTCTCCTATAGGTCATTTAATCAAATTCTGCTTTTTTTTTTTTTTTTTTACGGCCATGTGTTGAAAAGTTTTATACGCTTCCCCTGTATGGATTTCAAGAGATTTATGTTTCGCATTAAACTCTAACTGAACACTAACAGCTTCTGTTTTTCATGGCTAGGTGCATTACGCCTCTGTGAAAATTATTTTCTTGTTATCTATTTCTCCACCACACAGGCTTTTTTTTTTTTTTTTTTACTGTTTGTGTCACTTGCTCAGTTTTAATGGCCTTATTATATAGGGAGAATAAGTCACTTTAAGCTGTCTGACATTTCCCAAAGTGACATTTGTTTTAACTTGTGGATGTTTTCCTGGATATATTTTGCATTTAACGAGGAGGGGGGTCGGCCAAATTTGGTCTTGATGGGCTGCCATATAGCCCACTCACCTGATGCTATTAGATCAACTTCGGTTAGCTTTCCAGCGGGGAGTTTGCTTTTAGGGTTTGCCAAATGCGATAAATGCACTGGTTTTTCTGGTTTCATGAAAAGACGTTTTGTCGCTTACTTACGCTTGCTTGGACATTGAAATTAAGTCATTGACAAAAACAGCTTGAACACGGTGAAGCAAGGATCGGATTTGAAAGTAATTTATTGCATATGTAGATAACTGTGGTCCAAAATTATCACAGTATTTTCACAAGATACTATTATTTTTACTGCTTCTAAAATAACATAGCCCAGTGATCGCTATTTATGTTCATTTATTGTTTCTTTTGCTTTGACACGTGAACCTCAGCAAAAATTTAGAATTTATATCCTTTAAATTGTCAGTTTTCAAGTGTATTAATAAGAATCAAGGGTGGCTCGTCAATAATTTTTAATGTTCTGTGTGTGGTTTGTGCAACTGAGCACATTTTGAAACAATTAAGTTTCCAGTAAGTGGACAAGAAAATATGTTTACAGTGATGCATGTCTATTTGTGTTTGAGGAGTACGCTCCATTCAGTTGGACATAAACCTCAAACCAGACGAATGGACAATTTTACTGCTTTTGAACTCATAATTCATCTTTTTCTCTCTTAATTAAAACATCCTTCACCTCCAAGCTGTCTCCGCCTCTCTGAATTTGGGTCCACTCTGAAGCAACACGTCATGACAAAATTTTGTTTTCAAGTATTAGGAAAGGCTGCTGGAAATGGCCAAATTTTAAATGACTTCCTTCATTTGGCAGAAAAGCTTCTATGCTCGCTTGACTTGAGGTGTTTTTTTTGTTGTTGTTCTTGTTTTCTTTGACTTTGCCGAAGAAGAGTTGATGCAAAGGGAGATGGAAACACATTTGCTAAACAAGTTGTGATGTAGCAGGCGTTTTCCCATGTTGCAATCAGTAGACTGGCGTTTCCTTCTCTACGTCTCGGGACAACATGTAACATCGCTTATACCGGCTGACATGACAGAACAACTACAGCGTGAACAAGAGCAACACAGTCCTTAAAAACAACACCTTTTCCAGAGTAAAGTAGTGTCCAACCTCTACTTCCTGTTTATTACAGCCGTACATAGCGTCAACAACCAATAACATACCCTGGCTTCTAAACATTTTAAAAGTTCCGTATTACCTACATGTAATTTGGATGGAAACATACAGACAGTAACAGTGGACTCTTTACACTTGGCTCTCTGACCCACATGTGTCTCAACAGCTGGCATCAGCCTTAATCTGTGAGAGCATACATCGATATCAGAGCAGAAATGACTTGCACTGTCGCTATAATGTCGAGGCGTGGGTGGATTGTGGGTTGCAGCGTGTCATGTTCAGCAACAATATCTCGGTTTGCATGACTGCTATGTTATCTATGAGCATATGGAAGCAACGGGAGGTGAGAAAACGCCACAATAAGAGAAAAGAACCTGAAGCCCATCAATAGTAAGCCTAATTGCAGACATTTTGATGTTAAAGCAAGAAGGTTCGGTGAGTGGTTTGACTATTTAGGCTTTCGGACTGCTAATGCGAGACAGTTTTCTGTAATTTCACGATGCGTTACGTCAGAACCATGTTTATTCTCCCTTGTGGAAAGCCAGCGCTACCTCTCTGTCCAACATGATGGATTCTTTACATGCACTGCGAGTGTGTTTACCAAGACTACGAGGCTAAAGGTGCCCAAAAGTGTGCCGGCTGTTGCCTCCTTCCCGCTCCAGCTTTGGCCTCTGCGGCTATAAATCAGACAGTCCTGCAGCTCTGGCCCCACTCACCTGCTCACACTAACCTCCACATCCACCCTACACGTCTGAGATGGTCAGACAAAATAACACATCCATCAACGTGAGAGGGTGGACCTTTGGGAGCCAGTATTAGCCCAAATATTTATAACGAGAGCAGTAGAAGGCATGCCACACATTTTGAGCAATTACATAATGAATTGTTTACGATTTCTGCATCTGTAAAAGAATTTTGCATTCTGTTATCAATTTTGTAAGGCTTTTGTCTCTTGGCATTCTTCTACTACCTGACTTGTGACGCTTTTATTATCTTCTTGATCGGATTAGAGCTGCTGTTGAAACGACGAGCCGTCTGTTGTTTTGCTATTAGCCGTACATATGGTAGTGTGAGTCTGTTTTTTTGCGGGAGGGGATTCTATCCGTCTTTTGTAGCTTGAAAATAACGGCAACAAAAAAAGCCCCCAAGCAAAAGGTTTTGCTCCCTGTGTGGTCAGTGCTGAGCAGCACCGACTTAGGCCGGTATTACTGCTTGTAAGCTTTGTTTTGTTGCAGACAAGAGGGGGATTTTCATCCATTTTTTTTATTTTTGGCCTGCTGAGAGGTTTCTATTGCTGCGAGATTATTTGACTGCTCTTGTTTTATTTTTAAGTTTTTTGTCTATCTGCACATTTCCTAGCAGGTTCGGTTTAGAGGACCGGAGGGGCTGCAGCTTAACCTCCGGCTGAAGAGATTGTCCGTCATGGACTCTGACTTTTCAGATCAATATTGTAGCTCTGGTTCTGGTTGTGGTCAGAAGTTTACATGCACTCGTCAAAATCGTTGTAATAGCTTTCCAGCTTTTCATTATTCATTTAAACGTTTTATTTTTGTCCAGGATGATCTGATCAGAAATAGAGATTTAACGACTTATAATTAGTGGCGGGTCAGTAATTAATTAATCGCAGTTAATCACCTTTTAATCGAAAACAATACATCAACAAAATGAGCAACATTGTCAGTTCAAAAACCCCTTTTGCTGCTGATTTATTGAGTAAATAGACACATGGGTTCAGCAACAAACATATTTACTGTTGTTTGCGGATGTTTGTTTTTCATCAGATTTCACAATACAATCCGGCTCAGGACTTTTCTATATATATATATATATATATATATATATATAAAATAAAGCACGTTAATACTCTCCGTACTTGATCAATTGAAATTACACTACTTGTGATGCATTAATTAATGGGAATTTACATTTAATGTGGAGTTTTCTTATCTCAGACAAAATTAAATATTCAAGCTCAAATGTATACATACACCCACCCAGACTAATGCAGAGAAGTCACATTCTTCTTTCAGAAGTGAAAAACAAAAACTTCTAATATGTATATATTATATAGCGCAGGGCTTATTTGATTGGTTAATGCACCCAACTTTTCAGTGCAGTCTGTGCATTTTTTCTAAGACCCTCTCATTAGCCTAATATTAGCTTCCTGTATGCTTTGATGCAGTTTTGGAATCACTTGCTTTTCTGAATTGTAAATTGATTATATCAGAAATCTCCACACACTCAGCCCTCCTTGCATCTCACCGCTATAAACGCATAAACACAACAGCTGTCCAGCGAAAACTGAATCCACATCTGGCAGACGACTTGGACAGCTCGTCTGCTCACACCAACACACCGATATGAAATATGTGTGTGTTTCATCTCCTAAATGACAAGCGGCATCCTGGTCCGTTGCGTCGTCAGTCGTCTCTCTGGTTACGTTTCCAGATGATGGGGGGCCATATGGGCCCCATCAATCCTGAGATCCACCTCCCTTTTAACTTTGGCACATGAAGTTCTGCGAGACGAGTCGCGTTTGGTTACATTCGAGGTTTCAAAAGCTTAGTAAGAATCAATAATGGTACGGAGGCCAAAAAGTTTCACCAAAGACCTTTTTTTTTTTTTTTTACAGAGAAATTATGAATTTGTCAGAATAACGACCAGTTTGTCCGTTTCTATACGGTACATGTGTAATTTGTCATTATTTATATCAGTTTTTTCTTCCCTTGAAATCCACACTTTTTTTTCCCCTTTTAATGCACATTTGCACTTTTTTTTTTTTTAATAAATGTTTCTAGTTTTTGTTTCTATTCCCAGTTGTTATTCAACTCTGTTTTAACACAGCGGACAAGAAAAAGAAAAGGATCTCAAATCTGGTTACCACAGCTGTTTAAGCCGTGAAAGGGAACCTCTGTCCTCGCTTTACAGCTCTTATTGTTTGTCCGGCGTGAGATATGGCAAATCCCTTCATGCTGCACAAACTCTGACTCGGTCAAATCCGTTTAGAGACGAGCACAGAGGATCCCCACAAAGACGGAGGAGAAAGTTCTCCGTCCTGCATTACTCGATGTGACAATAAAAGCCTCGCCGGTCGGCCCCTCCGGTTTGCCGCTTTAAAATTTAGATTTGTAAATGCCACACTCAAACAGCGCCGAGCATTGAGCTCGGCGCCCCATACGGAGCTGTGTTTGTAAGGACGTCTGTTTGCATCAGGGTCGTTGTGCCTGATGTGGCCCAGGCGGCTTTGTGCTCCTTTATAGGAAACACCCTGAGTCTGGAGCAGGCTTTCTCTGCTCTGGTTATTCCTCTCATCCTGCTGCTCAATAACAGTCAGCGCGCTGATTAGTCTGTAGAAAGTCAGCTTGTTTAGTGTAAAAAAATATATAAAAAAAGGCTTTTCTGTTACATAGGAGACAATAGAAAACAATGTAACAACATGGGAGCAAAAAAGGCTCTAGCTAATACTTACAGTACCAGGCAAAATCATTACTGTGTGAACATTTTTGACATGCAACAAATGTCAATGTTTTTATTTACTTATTTTTCGTACTGGAATGGTAACTCTGGAGAAATGGTACAGTAAGGTTGGGATGTTAGCTTTCCAAATCCACAAGTCTGGATTTGGAAAAATGTCAAGAAGAAAGCTGCTGTTGAACGAAGGACATGTTTGTAGTTTGGCACACGCTATTTTGGGAACCCAGCAAACATGTGTCAGAAGATGCTCTTGTCGGACGAGAACAAAACTTAAATTTCTGGCTGTAATAAAAACCCAACGAGTGTGGGTGGTCAAACTAGCGGCAGCGTTGTGCTGCTGATGGTTACTGTCAAATCAGAGCTAAATACAGGACAATAATGGAAATATTACGAAATCCTCTTAGAGGGAACGAAATACTCGGGATTGAGACTGAAAGTTATTTTCCAACCCTAAAATATACTGTCAGAACTTCAGCGGACTGATTAATATGAAAGCATATTTAGGTGTTAGAGTGGCCTAGTCAAAGTCCATACCTGAATTCAGTGTTCTCACGAGTTCTCCATCCAGTCTGACTGTGCTTCAGCTTCTTTATAAGGACAAATGGCTGGAAATGTCAATCTTTACAAGTGAGCAACTGGCAGAGGACATCTGGTTCTTTGGGTTGAGTCTGAACACAAACAGATCATATTTTTATACCATTTTTTTGTCTATAAATTAAAATCCAAAATTAAGAAAAGGAGGATATGGATACGTTGTATTCGCCGTAGTTGTTTATTTTCTTCTAACCCGTCACCCATGATATGACCTTACACCTCCACTTGCACATCAAATAAGTACCAAAAGTGACCGTCTTGTTCAAAACCAAGAGTTTCGTTTTGCTAAGTAGAAATCTGAACTGTTCTTCTTCTTCGTCATATTTCACAGGATTATTTTTCCCGGTTCTTCAGCCCCTGCTAACTCCTCCGTCTCTCTCTTCCTTAGCGCTCAGCCCGTGGATCTCCGCGTTCTCCCACCCCGGCGTGAGAGACTACTCGCAGCTCACCCTCGACCTGACTAGGGATGAGCTTATTGTGGGTGCCAGGTAAGAAACTGTAAATCCACTCAGCTTCTCACCCTACAGAGCACATTACTGAGAAACTGATACCCTTTCTGACTCACTCATCCAGCGCGGTTTTCGGATAATGACGCCTCTAACTTGCTCTGCTGCAGCCCCCCTGGACCAAGTTAAGCTTTAGATTTTGGCAGGAGGAAGGAGTTTGAGAGAAATGCGTCATTCTGCGGTTGTGTGTGTGTGTGTGTGTGTGTTTGTGCATGTTCTGATGAAAGGATATGAGCTAAGCTTTGTGCCTGGTTTGGTCTTGTTACAGTCATTCATGTCGAAGTGATACGGATATTTCATGAATGTGTAATACCGCAGACTTCCATTGAACTGAAAACAATAATTTACTGAGCAGTAATGCAGCTTCTTCACTCAAAGGAAAAATCACTCATACTTTTCTTTTTCTTTCCAGAAACTACCTTTTCAGACTGGATCTCCGTAACCTCTCTCTAATACAGGTAGGTTTGTTTGTTTTGTTTCTTTTATCTGTGCCCAGTGATGGCATAGTTACTTTGAAAAAGTAAATTTAATCAGATTACTGATTACTCCTTGAAAAAGTAACTCAGTTAGATTACTGACTACTTGATTTGGAAAGTAACTAAGTTACATTAAAAGTAACTTTTTTAGTTACTGTCAGCAGCTGCTAACAGCAACGCTGTGGAAATTACATTGATCTTTGCCAATACTTAATTGTAAGCTATTTTATAAAGGTAACATCAACAATGTGTCTCCACTTATAAGGTTGAACTGAAGGGGAGATTTTTTTAGTGGTTATAGTACAAAAAAAAAGGAAACGTTAGTAATTTGTGCATGTTTTTGTGTGTCCACTATTGCCTGGAAAAATCTAAGAAGTATTTTAACCCCCCCAGCCTCCAGGTTCTGCGTTACGGCCCTGCGTTTGTTGTCAGAGTGCAGCGCACAGCGCTCCTCCTGCGGCTCCACAGTTCAGAAGGCTGCTGCACAGATTTGTGACACTTATCTTAATATTAATAATAATAATGGCGTTTAGTTGCACAACTGTACGGACTCGTTCATTTGTGGCTGTTTTCACATTTATTGCGCTGTTCATACTAGTCTCGATGTTTCCAATGTTCTGGATAGCTCGACGTAATTGACAGGTAATATATTAACTTGACATTAACAAAGACACAGCGGGACGGATCATCCGGGAAATGACGGACAGGAAGAGCCTGACTCAAACTAATTGGAGGTCAGACACATTCTGGGGTTTCTGTCTGCTTATTTCCAAGCCCAATTGAGCAACTTCACGTTCAAAAACGAGCCCAAAAAGCTCAACCCGCGACTCATTAAATTTGCTAGCAACTTTTAAAAAAAAAAAAAGCCCAGAGCCGCTTATAATAATCGGACTTGGCGACAGAAACTCAAAATAGTTCCTGTTTTTCTACCAACAAAATGCGCGTCTCCCTCTTCCCTCCATTGTTTACGTTTCTGTGGCTGCTGATACTGTCGCATAAAAACGGCGATCACTCGACAAGACGCGTAGAGGAAATAAAATTAAATTCCAAAAGAAAATAGTAACGCACAATGATTTTGATAAGTAACTGTAGTCTGACTACTGGATATAAAACAGCAACGCGTTAGATTACTGTTACTGAGAAAAGTGGGCCGACGTCACTGTCTGTGGCTTTCTTTTGCTTATTCGTACACTGTGGGTTTGATTTTACAGTAGATATGAATGTCTGTGATTTGTAGTCAGGCTGTGATGATATAAAGTACAGACCAAAAGTTTGGACACAACTGTGTGTCCAAACTTTTGGTCTGTATTGAGTACAGACCAAAAGTTTGGACACACTTTCTCATTGAATTCAATGAGAAAGTGTGTCCAAACTTTTGGTCTGTACTGTATATCTAGCTCACAATGCCGGGTTCAAGAGAACAGGATGGGAGAAATAAAAGTCTGTCCACATCTGTACCTCAGGTACAAATAAAAATAAATAAATAATTGTTTTATTTGTGTTTCAAATAAAAGAAAATAAGTCCTTCACGTTTGATTTATTCGTGAAAATATCTTGGTTGAATTGTTATTTTTATGCTTCTCTCAGTCTATAGTGGTCCTAATGCCAAAAGCTGATGAAGACCTTCTGTTTTTTGTGTGTTTTCACCAGTAGAATACCCAAATTAATTAGTACGTGAAATATACAGAATTATCCGCTTTTTATTACGAATGTCAGTGTCAAATTTATGTATATAGCCCTTTTAAAAACAGGTTTAAAACCGCACCAAAGTGCCGTGCTGAAAAAATAACATAATAGAATAAGTTGATAAAAAGAGAAAAAATAGTAATAATACGGATTTCATCCTGACTCATTTAAAAAGGGCTTTAGTTTAGCAGCAACCGATAGCTCTAAATTAGCTACTTTTGCTGGAGGCAAAAGTAGCCACTAGCAACTTTTGCATTGCTAGCGGCTAACTGCTAGCAATTCATGATATCTTTGCACTGGCATTTAGACTATCCAAAATGCTGCTTGGCAAACGAATTAAGCATTGACAGCTTGTTTAATACGCTTCTTATCATGTATTGTAACTCGTAAATCTTATTAGCCAGCTTTTCAACACAAAAGGCCAACTCAATCGTAATTTTCCTTTTATGCTTCAAAATAAAAACGGCAAAGATGAATCAACAGGGTGTCAAACTCAAGACGTGCATCTCCATATCCTCGACACACGCTGAAATCTTACACTTATTTCACAGCAACAACACGGTGCGTCTTGAGACGGTTTGATTCGATGAGAAATGTCCAGTTTGGTACATTTAGGTTGAAATATTAGGAGAATGGAGACGATTGCGACAGAGTGCCTCTTTTCCTGCTTCCTGAACAACCTCTGTTAGTTTTCTGTTCGGCTCTCTGTCTACAAAAGGCATGTTTGGAAATGACAACGTGTGACGTTTACAGCCTGCAGTCATTTGGAGCCCTTCTGCTAAAAATATTCAGTTCAAATGTGTGTTTTCAAGCAAAAGAGCTTTGTTTAATGGGATTTCTTTTTTTCTTTTTTACTTCAGGGCTGTTATTTCACACTTGCTGCTTATGCCTAAAACAGGCACAATTCTACTCTTTGCTTAAAAGTGCCTCTTGAGCAGCATCATTTAGCATGCTACATTTTAGCTCTTGTACCAAAGGCATGAATTGTAACTGGAGGAAACATCGCATAGAGAATGTGGCTGTAATACAGTCATTTATATCAGAATATTAGGCATTTTGACTTCAACTGTAGCTATAATATTTGCTAATGAGTTATTTGTAATACAGAAAAAGCATGAACTATAAACTCAAGATTTAGTCCATGTCTGAATATGAAACAGATGGTGTTCCAGCCCGTCTATGTTTCTCTATATACCCATAAAATATGTTTTACGTCATCTCAACAATACGTCATGTTGGTTTTTATGTCGTGGGAACAGTTTGTTGTGACGTCGAGCAGAAAAAGTTATCAAATTGGTTTTTAAACCCTCCAAACACAGACGATGCATTACTACTTTGATTTATTTTTAATGAAGCACATTTTCTGGCACCGTGAAAACGTTTTAGTTAATGAAACACACTTTGGGAGGAACAAAGCAGCTGGGTTCCATCTCACCTTCATCAGCTGGTATCAGTCAAGGAAAAAAAAAAAAGAAAAAGTCGCCTTCACCCACTTGCAGTGGAAAATCCAGTAGATAATTCAGCCATATGCATTTCTTTATGTGACTCTCTTTGCCTCTCAAATCATTCCTGAGGATTATTTACTACCTTTCTTTACAGTCCCTCACTCCACTGAAGCTTTCAAGGTATTTTTTGGTGCAAAGATCTTTGAAGGCGACTGTGGATATGTGGGTAGTCGTCTTGTGATCGGAAATTTGTAGGTTCGATTCCAGCTTTCTCCTACAACATGTCGATGGCAAATCCGTATCGGTGTATAAATGTTGTGACTCTAGTGTAAAGCGCTACAGAAGTTCAGTCCATTTTCCAACCACAGTTTTCTGATCAGACTCAGGTCTGGACTTTGATTGGGCCATTGTCCATTTCTCTTTTGAGGCTCATTCTCCAGGTGATGATGTACTTTTGACTCATTTAACTCTAAAATACTTTAACCAGTTCCTAAACTGCATAGCAACCCCAGAGCATCACCCGTCCACCACCATGCAGACAGCTGATCTGAGATGGTCTGATATTGTACAGAAGATTTATTTTATAATCTTTACTTTTGTTTTCTCTTACTGTCCAGCAACAGTAAGAACATCTGCATGTCATAACTCCATGCAAAGCATATTTTACTTATATGACCTACTGCAGTTAGAATACATCGTGATAAATGTAAACATTTTCACGTGAGTAAATATACTTCCTTTTCAAAACGCATGTTTACCTTTTGAAAAGGAAATTGTCACAAAAAAAATGAATTTGTGTTTTTTTGGCCACTTTGCATCTCTCCAGAGATGTTCATTTTTTCCCCTTAGATGTCATTTTCCTGCTGCTGATGTCACTCTAAGCAAATTTAAACGTCGATTTGCATAAAACGTATGGCACGTCCTCCCGCTACCTTTTCAAAACGCCGATAGATGTGACCCGAAATGTGGAACATGCAAAATTCTGCTGTAAAGACACGAATGTTCAAGATGAGTTAGTAGACAGTTGGAGATTCCTCGAGTTATTTCCCTACCACTCTTCTCACATCCTGAGAATTTGAGATTTAATTGCTTCACTTTGTGTGAAGAGCCAAAAAATCTTATTGTTCAATGCTCACCAAGGAAGGAAAAAATAAAAATATTCGCCACTCGGGCTACGAAGAAGCCAGAATTCGACATGCATCTTTTTTTTGCTAATAGCTTCAATCATCTGGAAAAACGATGCAGAGCTGTTAATGTGCTTATTTTTAGCTTTTTTTATGTAGCATGTTGCGGAGAGGGTTTAATTAAGCAGCAGAGCTTCGCGGATGATTTTGCACATTCTGTGAAAGGCTTCTGGTAACACTGGCACTCAGCAGGAAAAAGCTTTGGTATAGTTAGCAGTGTCCCAAGGTTGCTTTACTGTTGCACCATACATTAAAAATGACAAGCCCCGGGTTTCTCCATGAGTCTGTGTGATTTAGACCAAAATACCTCTGCCACCGTGGGAAGAGAATCGCTGTGCAGTAGTGCAGGGTTTCATTCTCTAAATGAATTCGGATGTCTTCTTTCTAGTTTGCCGAACTTTCCCGAGCAATCTTGCTGACATTTTGCACTTATTGCTGAAGTTTTGTACTGAAATAAAGTCGGCTTGTGACTGGTGACAACACATTTCAAACCACAGCAAGCCCTTTACCTTTAGGGAAATGTAGAGGTGTGTTGTTTTACCTCCGAAGGGAGACCATCACTATGAACTGTGTGCATGCGATTATTTTCGTTTGTGTAAATTTGACTTCTGAAGCTGATTTTCTATTGTTCAGTTAACGTCTGTTTATGGCAAAGTACTCAATAAACCTTCTGCTTGCTTTTTGTTTCCAGCATATTTGATCGTATCTCCTGTTAAAAACTCCGCCGTGCGAAGCTCCAGCGTGTTTGAAGAAGAGAGCCATCTGCTAGCTGCGTTTACTGAAAATAATATAGTTCTAGAATAAGTGTATAATAGCTGGATTTTCTCAACACGGAGATATCAATTTTGTTCTAACCTTAACATCAGCATCACTAAAATTAGTGTTCTCAAATTGCAGAGATTCACTTCCTTCTTTGAAAAAAGGAAAAAGATTATCAAAATTACAGACTTTCTGCTGGACCTCGGTTTGAAGGATGCAAAATGGTTGCATGTGTGTTAATATGAAAGCCATTTTTGTGATTTATGTCAGCTTGAAATTTGTAGTTTTCCCATTAGATGGAAGATGCTTTATATTACATAATGTGGAAATTATACAATCTCATATTTATTGCCACCCCTGGTCAAGATGTGTAAAAAAAAAAAAAACCCTTCAAACTGATTCCTGCACAGTGAGCAGGAGGGTTAGGTTATACGTCACCATAGCAACCATGTTATCTCTACGTCAACCAGTTGTTTGGGAAAGAAATAGCTTTTTGTGTCCTACCATCACAAATATTAACGTTTAGAGTTTTCTAAAGCTTTAAGTCAACCTGTGGCCTTCAATAAGCTAAAAATAAAATTGAACTATTCAACAAACCATACTTGTTTGTAAAGGATGTGGACAAACCCCAGCTGATATCCAAAGATAAGTATGGTTAAGGACCTGTCATGCTGTGGGCCTGTTTCACTGGAAACCATCTTGGAATACATGGCAGCAGTGACTCTTTGAAGAACTGGGAATTTTTTTAAATTGAACTTCTGACAGAAAATGGAAAACAAATCAGCACTGGTTCTTTCAAGAGGATAATAATTTATGACGTATGTCCAGATCAACACGAAATGAATCACCGGACATAAAATGAATCATAACCAGATCCAAGTCCTACAGAAAACCTGTGGGCTGAGCTGAAGTCAAGCATCAAGAGTTATTAACAGTCCAGAGAAAGTATGTAAAGAGTAACGGTCAGAGATCATTCCTCATGCTCCAGCCGTGTGAAAACATTCATTTTTAAACTCTGGATTTCTGAACTCAACGAACCCCCATGATGGGGTTTTTGCTACTGCATAAAAGATCGGCTTATTTTAAGACTTTTTTCCACCTCTTTAACAGGGGCGCCAGTAAATGTGTCTGACACCACGGCACTGTGTGACTGAAGATCTTCCTAATGCTGCAGGCTTATTTCCTTTTCCATGCCAGAGAATATAATAGGATCAGCCTAAACACTGCTGTTGTAATTTAACTCCCTGCGTTAAAAGCCGCTACAGTTGGCAATCCCGTAATGCAATTACATCACTTTCCTTTACAGCCGATTCAATCTCTTGACTAAACGTGCTTTAAGCTTTAGTTTGCTTAAAGTTTGACGTCAAACATGAAGATATTTAGAAAATTTTAAATATTAAAAAGATGCTACTTCTGATGTAGGGTTTGGGATTTTTCCCGGCATGTATCTAGTTTTTTTAGATGATCTTGTGGACAGAGGAATAATTACTATTCCTCTGAAAATGACGAGTTCCTGTTCAATTTCTACTCATTTTGTAAAATAAGAACACAAAACAAAAAATACAACTGTGGTTACGTAATCAGAAACAGTCTAAGACTTTGCCTAAGAAAGTGTAAATATAAATCCATTTTATTTTTTAAAATGAAAAACTTTTATCCATGTTTGCAGCTCATCCTCAGCACTTTAAAAAAGTTCAACTTGATAATTTGCTATCAAAGTGAATAAAGATTTTATTTCAACAGACAACATGAATAATCATCTGATTCTGATTATTCAGACTAAATATTTTTGTTGCCCTATTCATGCAGCTTTGTTTGACACAGCTTGCAGCACTACGACCTGCTGATGGCGCCGCGCTAACTCTTTTAATTGCTTCAGAATTTGTGGTTTCACATCACTTCACCAATCAAAGCCTTTTTCATACGGTTGTTAGGTATTCAAGCTTTTTAGCAGCAGCTTAGGTGGACCAAATATTACAATACACCAAATACTACCATCACAATGTGGTGCGAAAAGGTTGAGTTTGTTCACGTTGGGCATCATACACCTAAAGAATTTAATGTCACTGGCATTCAATGTCATTGACCAACACAAAACTGTACATTGGAAATAAAATTACGTATGTCTAATTAAAAAATAAAAAATAAAAATCTGAAACTACACAGAACCCCCTTTCACCACAAATACAGCTGCTGGTATTATTGGGTTTATTTCTACCAGCTTTTGAATACTGGAGTCTGAGATTTTTGCCTATTTTGCTTTGTTTAATCACTCAAGTCTTTTCAAATTTGGTATATATTTTAATTGAGTAGCCACTTAAGAATTGAATTATGATTTATACATCTGGTTCAGATCTTGACAATGTGTCAATCTAAACCATTTTGGTTAGGATTGCTCTGTGTTTAGCTTTATCTCCTCATCTGTCTCTGCTGCCACTGTGGTCTTTGTTCGGGGTGGAGGTGGAGTGTTTGTGCGCCTTCACACAAAGCCTGTCTGAATGTTTGATTTTTGTCTCGTCTCAGCACGAGAACCTTCTTCCTCTTGTTTGCCGTCCCCTCTTACATGAGTGGTAACAAACTGGAACCGGGACTCCTATTGGCTTTCTTTCAACGGCGGCTTTATTTTTGGCGCTCTTCCCAGGCGAGACTTACGGAGAGTGCAACTGCTTGTGTTCCTGTTGTCAAATTCTCCCACCTATTCCCTGCACCTCCTCAGTTCCTCCGTCGGATTCTTGGTTGCTTTTTCTGAATGTCGCTCTCCTCGGTCTGCCTGACGATTTAAGTGAACATCCGTGGTCTTGGCAGGTTTTCAGCTGTGCCACACTCTTTCCAGTGAACAGTGATCTATATCTCACTTGTATCTTTTTTTGCTATTCTGTAATAATTTACCTCGTTCTATCTCTTAAAATCTATAAAATTCACTAAAGTTTGTGGTTGCGGTGTGGCGAAGAGTTCTTGGGGTGTGAAAATGTAACAAACAGAAACTGAATTAATTTTATTGCTCTGAGATAACCCCCTCATTGTTCTGTGGTATAAACTACGGTTCGCGTTACTTTGCGCAGCATTTCCATAAGAGACGAGGGCCCATCACCAGGCCCGACCTGTCTGACAAAGTCTCCTTTCACAGCAGCCACTGCTGAATGACATGGTGTGTACAGCTGCCACCCATGTGTCACTCCCAATATCAATGCACCCTTTGTCTGCACGTCCTGCCTGTCTGCTTTCTGAGGAGGGATGTTGACTTAAGAGGGTTTTCATTTGTTTTCTCTCTGCTCGTGTCGTTCCCTTAGACTCGTCTCTTTATCTTGTCCTTAAACGAAGTCATCTGCCAACCTCGCTCTTCTTATGAGACGTAGGACGTATGCGCGCACACATCTGCAAAAACAGCACTATGTTTCTGTACCCTTCTCCTTTACACACACACACACACACGCACATCTGCAGCGTTTTACGATCTGAGATCTAAATGAGATCGATCCTTCGTCGTCCTGACGAGAGCAGAGTTGTCATTTTGTGATGCCAAGGCTAAAAATCAATGGGAACATTATACAAACCGCCCGGTGAAGCAGAGATGAGGGTCTGTACCCCTGAGCTCCTTTGCCAGTACACCAAGCTGTCCAAAAGGACAGAGGAGGGCAGCATCCCAATATAATCCCTGTCCTTTGTGCTTCAATAAAACACAAGGCTTTGTCTCTTCTCCACAATCAAAAGCAATTAATTATGACCTGGCTGCCCGCAGGATGTTGTTGAAATAATAGGTTATAGTAAATGGACTGTTGCATTCAGAGTGTTTTTTGTAATTGTCATCAGGAAAGGTGTATGCTGTTCGCATGATCATAAGATGATGTACTTGATGTCAATTTGTCAATGTAAATGTTAGACATAGAGCTCATGAAGAAGCTGACTGATTATTACACTTTTGTTCCTCAAATAATTAATTTAATACCACCGTATAAATTTGTCTTAACCAGTTTTGTGTCTTTATAATGTTTTCTGTACTCGGTTACACACGGAAACTGCTAAGGTTTCTGAACGTACAATCTAGAGCTTTCCTTTTTTCACTATGTAATTTTTGAATTCATAAAACCACTTTGAGTTCAGATATTTTGTTTGAATGACTTTGGATTTTATAGATTTTTGTGAATATTTCTGAAATCACACAACCGTAACATGGGAGATACTAAGCTAAGGCTCAAAATCTACTTTTCTGTTTAATCAGATGCTACAAGGTGCCTCTCCCAAACAACCTGAGACGGGTCAGTACAAAAGGTGGTAATCATGATTTGATCCATTATCATTAAAATACTTTTTAGATCAAAACAGAGTGTTGAAACCTGCACAATCTGAGCTAAACAACAGATTACCTTAATCACAATAAATAATGACTCTAAGATCTCTCGCTATACAGAGAGCTCAAAGTAAATCAGCTCTGTTGTATTTCCACTTGGAGCAGAGCAATAATGTCAGAAAAATGTGGAGTTGTTGTGACGTACACTGTAACGGCTGTCCTTATCCTAAAGTGTTTTAGTGTTTGAGTTTCAGTGAAATATTTGGTACCTTAATATCCAAAGAGAGACCTGCCCAGACTCTCCACAACACCGTAAACGCGCCAATGAACACTGAAATTAGTTTATCCTTTCCAGAGTTACAGGTTGGGACCTTTGACCTCGATTACTGGATGGTTTTCTGGTCGGCAGCAACGACCAGCTGGTATTTTTGCACCGACAGAAGTGTGAAATATGATTCCTCTTGCTTGTTGTGATTCAAAATATTTCAGTTTTATGACTGCGTATGACTCTTTCCCAAGGGATTTTCTTTCTGTTGCAGAGGGTGCAAATTGGATTTGTTTGTTGGCCACCTCCCTTAATGTATTCACCATAAACTATCCAGGTGCCACACTAAGACACTTACATGATAATCTTTTCTTTTTTGTATTTCTAAATATTTGGTAATGTTGACCTGTGCTATTTCTCCTTTATTTGTACAGGTCAATTACTCTGTGACCTGTTTTAATAATGTGTTTATACAAGATCAGATTTTAGCAATATTTTCTGGGAAAAATAACAATCCACAGTTATTTCGGTTTTTATAAATAAGGTTTCACCAATCCCTAAAATGTAGTTCAGATTTTCAGGTGCAGTGGGTGTTTTTTTTTTATGCCTCTCTTTATGAAATTGTCCTAAGTGTCACAGAGTCACTGTTGTGTTTGCATAAGTAAAAGTTTCATAAACCTCAAATTGTTTTAAACATGTCTTCATTGTAGAATTATGCAGGTCTGGTTTAAGGGATATTTATTTAACATTTAACATTGTGTGTGCAATCAACTACAGTCCAGATTCATAAAAAAAAAGTTAAATAGCATTTAAGTTTTACACTGACAAGCACAGGCTGACCTTAGCATCGTTACCAGTCTTGGGTTAGCCAGTTACGTTTGTTTTTTAGTCTGTTACTTTTTCATATGATCATAAGAGGATGTAGTTGATGTCAATTTGTAAATATAAACGACAGAGAACCCCAAACTCTGCCACACAAAGAGCAATTTATCAATGTCACTTCTGAGAGCAGTTTAGTTTAGTTTTAGTCATAGTCGGGGAACTGAAATGCAACTTAGTTTCAATCACAATTTAATCATCTTTTCTTATCATTTTGCTTTTAGTCAACCAAATATTAGTAGCAACTAAATTTACATTAAACTTGGTCGGCTATTACATGACAGAAAGGAATCTTTTAGCGGCAGATATTTCTAAGACATTTCCTTTTGCGTCTATCAATATCTACCTTAGCATGGAGTGAAAAAAACTGTTTTGCAATTTGCAGAACCAAATAAACTTTTATTTCTCTGATATTTGGCACAATCATAATGATTACTATAAGCGGTTTTATTCAGTTTAGCGTTATTCACTAAATAGAAACCGCATGGGATTTGTAGCCAAAGATTACATCTCATTGGCTACTTCTCCATCTTGCCACGCCTTCCCAGCAGAACTGATCATCATTTTTGTCACATTTTTTTCTGTCCACGACAATGTCAGTTTTCAAAACAGCGGGAAAACACACAAAACTATTCATATACACATTTAAAATACTTTCTCAATGCTTCATGTAAACGCAACATGCAGAAATCGACAGGTTTTAAGGGTTTAGAAGGTCAAAGGTCAACCTAACACCCTGGTTGTCAACAGAAAACTGCTGCTTCTGTAGTGTCAAACACAGCAACAGCAGATTTATCAAAAGAGCTTCATACCAAGACCTACATTATGTTGCTGCTCATACTATTCCCTTATGATATAGAGCTGTAAAGTAAAAGCACTGCTCAATATAATTTATATATCAAAAAAATAATAATTAAATGCCGTCTTCTGAGTTCAGTACAAGTTTTTATTTTGTTTTTTCCTTGTCTTCATTTGGGGTAAAAAATGGTCATTGATGAAAACAATGACGGACATTTTAACCAACACTGGCATAAATCCACATAGTATTAAACGTACTTTTGTAAATTTGTACACTTATAAATTATATTGACTAGAAGTACTGTATGTACAGTACGGACGGGTTAAGTTAAATGTATATATTTTTTTAAAGTATGTGTTGTAGAATTAGAGCCATCCCTGTGGGACTTTAAGCATCATTGTCTTTACGTTGAAATGGAGGTTGCCCATTATGTGCCAGTGAAAGTCGCACCGATGCTGCTCAGACTTTACCTGCTGATGGATGGAAAAGCAAACGGGACAGAGAGGGTGGTCCGACCACAAATTCATCTGTTAAGTAGGCCACGCTTCTGGCCTGTAACCGCACACTGCTGTGTCACGTTTCCTTTTAGCGTGGGCCCATTAAAGAGCGCGCTCATTGTTGCGGACTTTTACATTGTTTGCGTGTTATTTGGCGACGGGAACAGATGGCTCTTTCTCGCACCTGAATCAAGCCGGGACGAAGAAATGAGCGGTTCTCTCGGGGTATTTATTGGCGTCTTTCAGTGCGGAGGACGACAGCGGCGTGTTGTGCAGTTTTCCGGCGACAAAAGAGTTTTGAAGATGGTCAATTCTGCAGGGTACGGTGAGTAAAAAGAGGGGGTAGGAGGGGCTGGGTGTTATTCCGAGGTGCTGATGCCAGGGCTTTTAAAGGCTCAGCCCAGACCATTCTGTTCAGGCACCTGGGAGAACACCTGCCACTGCCATTAGTGAGCAGGCAGGCGTAGAAGAATGAATGCGTAGGCAATCAGCGGAGGAAAAAAAAAAGAGAGGAAGGGGAGGGAAGATGGCGGGGAGAAGCAGCAGGGATAAAAAAAAAAGAAAGAAAGAAAGGTGGGCAGCAGACAGAGAATGAAAGACAGAGAAGATAACAGGTGAGAAAGGAATGACAAGCACTGACCGGGAGGACAAGGGAGAAAAATCACACAGGCTTCAGAGCTGAGAGGAGAGGGACAAACGAGAGGAGGGAGAGAATATGAGCGAGACAGGTGACAAGCTCTCTCTGTGCTCCAGCATGGATTTTATTTATTTATTTTTTTTATTTGGTGAGTCTCTGTGCCAAACACAATAGTTTCCACAGTGTTCAGTACCCAATCTCCTTCCATTTTCAGAGGACTCTTCTTACATTATCTAATTGTATAAAATGGTCGAGGGGTTAATGCGTTAGCATTTATGCAACTGTATTCAGTTCCTTTAGAGAGCATTACCGGTCAGAAGAGAAAATGAACCAAAACAAACGAGCAGCTAATCCAGGAATCCATAGTCATTATTGCTAAGGATTTAATAGTCGTGAGTTCAGCATAAAGAATCAATTGACATGGGAAAAAATCCCGTTTCGATTCGGAACCTCGGCGGATCAATTTTTGACACTTTGGCAGAGCTGGTTTCCAACAGTGTGCACGTCTTCATATTGCTGTGCTTGGTTACATGTAGGTCAGGCCTCTGATATTTTTGGCTTCTGGAGCTTCTTTCTGGCTTAGTTTATTTGGAGCTGCAAAGAGTTGAGCCTGACAGATATACTATAGCAGTAATTCCTCCAGTTACAACCACAAACTTTAATGTATTTTATCGGCTCTGTATGCTATAGGCCAACACGGATCACAAAACCGTCAATCCATGGTTACATAATGTTTCACAAATATCTGCAGACTGGTGCCAGCTTCCTACCCCATTTTACTGTGGTTCACCAAAATACAATTTAGTGCAGCCACTTGCCTTTAGAAGTCGCTTTGTTAGTAAATTCAGACCACTTCTGTACAATATAATCTCTTATGTGAGATTATACGACCTGTGCAGGCGGCAGAGGTTTGTCAGAGAACATTTTTGACCAAGCAGCATCATAAAAACTCTGCTTATTAGAGCTGGTGGGAAGCTGAATATAATTAAATACAACAGACAAATAAATACATAAAAATCCAAAGTTGTGCCAAAAAGGATGCATTTTTAGGAAGAGTGGCACAAAAACAGGTTCTTCTCACATGACAGAAAATGTAGCGAATAAGCGACGAAAACAATAAAAATATGTTACACCGTTGCAACAATAACGTTTTTCACTTGGAAAACCGCTTTCTTCCAATTGAGCCTGAGATTGTGTGTATCCGACTCTATTATTAATATTTTTATATGGAGGAACTCTTGCTTTGTTTTCGAAGCAGTATTATGTCAGCAGAAAACATACCATGAACAACTGAATGAAGACGTATGAATAAATTATTTGTCATAAGTCTAATACAACAATTGTTGCTACAAACACTAAACACACACAGTACGCCGTCACCTACCCAGACACCCCACTGTGGGACCGTATATGTACTGACTGTCAACATCAGACACTCCTCCTGCATATTCATAGAGTTCAGCGTCCGTCTTCTCCACCTTTCCTCTCCTCTTTTGTTTCTTTTTTCCTACAATTCCTCACTCTGCCTTTTTTTTTTTTAGTGGGATATAGTGCTGGTATTATTGCCGGAGGTGGGCCTGATTGCAATCCACCCACATGCACTGTCCAAGCGGCATCCACAGACAGAGCTTCTCCCTCTCTCTCTCTCTCTCTGATGTGGGGGTCAGCCTGATCTCTGCCGCAATCAGAGCGGCGGGGAGGAAGGTGGTGGGAGGCGTGTGCGAGCGGCGGCGGCGGAGGTGAGGGGGATAAAAAACAGAGAAGTGGGAGAGTGGCGGAAAAACAGCGGAAGGACAGAATAGCTGGAGTGTTTGATGGGTGGGAGTTGGAAAGGAAAGCTGAAGTAAGAGCTCTGTTTTCTATCATCTGTTTCTCTTGTTCATTATTTTTTTCTCTCAGTGCGAGGAGGCACTTCTGCCATATGTGAGCTCCGAGCAATTCTGTTTCTGTCAGAGGAAAAATAATGGAACGATGGCAACTTTTGATGGGCAAACTTCAGTGTAGTCTTATAGTCTCTCACCTTCTTCTTCTTTTTTCTATTTCAAAGCACTTGAATGTAGCAGAAGATGGGCCCTATTTCGCTGGATTGTGCTATCTTTAACACAATGGACATCGCTAACAAGAGATAGACTACTGATTTGTCTCTTGCAAATATAATTACTTATGAGCACAGAGTTGCAGAATTGCTCTAAATGTTGTTTTACCTTTGTATAAATTGCATTATATATCTCATGTCTTATTATTGTCTAAAGCAATAAGGTGGCTTCTTCAACTCGCCCAATCAAATCTTTGTATGTTTCTGCACCAGAACCTAAAACTGCGTATTTTTTACATTTATTTTGTCTTTTTTTGCTGCATACGCTTCCAGATAGGAGGTTATGTGACAGCCTTACACCATCAAAGGATTGAAGTTTTGTTGAAAGTTGAAGAGGAGTTTCATCATTCCCGGTACAGAACTCTTGTTGGGTAAGAGGCCATGGATGGTGCTCCTGTCTGAGTACCAGCATTGTCAGAGAAAAAAAAAAAGGCAAGGAGGTCGTAAAAAATAGGAGGACATGGAGCAAAACGGTGTGGGAGAGAGACTTCTGGTGCCAGACTGCAGGTCGATGGAAAAGTTTAACATTTAGCTGCGTTTAGTGAAGTTCTGATGCTCATACAAAACTCAAATCCCAACAACTTGCTTTTGCTGTTCTGCCTGTGGCTTCATTCCAGTTGCACCTCTGATTCGTGATGCCATTTTTATTTATTTATAAAAATGAAACTGATTTTATTTAAGTGGCTTATGAAAACCGTGTTTTTTATGCTTTACAGTAACGCTGACACTGAAGGAGAGACTGCTTTGGCCATGTGACCCGCTCTGCCAGCCCTCAAATATTCCAGTTGTGCAGACAAAAGCGGACACACTTACCTCTATATTTAAGGCACATGTGTCAAACTCGAGGCCCGTGAGCCAAATTTCAGCAATATTTAATTTTAAGAATTCATTGATATTTTAACAGTTTGTGATCAGGTTTTATCAATACATTCTGGCACAACTGGCCCTTTAAGAGCATTCATGATCTTGATTTGGCCCAAAACCAAAATGAGTTTGACACCACTGTTTTAAGGCATTCAAGGAAAATCTGTGACCCAAATGTATATACAGTATATATATATAATTGTCCATCATATACTATTAACTATAGTATGATGTATATCCTACTGTAGTAGTATACTATCCTAGTATAACTAAATATTGTAAACCTTTAAATATTTCAGTAGTACTTTCACTTGTACTCAAGTAAAAGTAGCACAACTTCACCATATTTTTAATCAAGTAAAAGTAAAAAGTAGCCAACCAAGAAATTACTCAAGCAAGAGTAAAAACAGTATTTGGTAAAAAAAAGTCTACCCAAGTACTGAGGTTGTCAAAATGGGTACAAAATGTCTGATTTGATGAACGGATAACAGAGTCCTGTGGCAGACTGATTCTTTTTGTGCCTCAACAAGTGAAATATAAAATTTCACTTGTTCTGGACAGAATGACAAAGTAAAAGTTGAGTTTCCTCACAGAGGACAAAACCTGCCAACTACCTGCTTGTTGAGCAGACGACTGAACGAATCCCAGCAGATAAGGGCATGGCGAACCAGAAAGGATATGTTTCAAATAAAGTTTCCCAAGGTAAATGTGCTTAGACTGTTTACATCCATCTGTGGTCTCCATTTACAGATGGTCCTCGTTTATTCAAAACACTGCTCGACTCTCAACGTGTCACTTTTTATCACCTTTCTCCATAAATATCTTACAATCTCTCCGACCCTTCTGCCTAAATCTTTTACATCGACAGCTCAGACGTTTCACATGAAAATTTCAGCCGCCTCCTCTTCCAGCGTGTCAGCGCTGTTCATCCTTCCTTTCATCTTTCTCAGACTGTATTCTCTTGTCGCTTTGCTGTCATCGGTGGATCAGCTCCAAACGGTTGATCAACAAAGAACAAAGTAATGATTCAGTTTGATCCAGACTGAGTCGTCGTCCCTTGGCTGGGTCCTAGAAGTGTTTTCACACCGCCGCGGAGCAAACGTATTAGATGTGAAAGTGACATTAGATTTTTTTTCTTTCTTTTTTTTACTGGTGGGCTTTCGGATCGGTGATAGGGAGTGGCAGGTTTCGACAATGGCTCATTGCCCAGAACAGCGTTGCCTTTGGATTGACCTGAGAATTTGAATGTTTCTTGCACTCCAAACAACTTTTTCATTGCTTGTAAGTACGTGAAGTTCACTGCAAGAAAGTTTCTATTTGATTTGAGTCTTCTGATTTGGAACTTCAGCAAAGAGTTATTAGCCTTTTTAAGAAAAATGAACTGGATTTACCAATCTTTTTTTGGCAGAGTACCCAAAAAATGGACTCTAGTAAGAGTAGCACTACTTCAACATAGTTTTAATGAAGTAAACATAAAGGAAGTACTCAAGTAAGAGTAAAAAAGTATTTTGTAAGAAGTCTACTCAATTACTGAGTAACTGATCGAATGATCAATTATTTAATATTTTAAAATTACACTATCAGGTCGTCCAAAATATAAGAACCTTGGTATTTTAAGGACCAAAATGACAATAATTCATGTAACAGAAAATAACAAAATCAAGCTGAATATTTTTTTCCAAATCAGTTCCATTAAAAAATAATAATAATAATTTTTGTCAAAACATGTTTGTTTTTCAATCAGTGAGTAGAGAATCCAGAAATTTTACTCAAGTAAGAGTAAAAAGTAGAGCATAGTAAAAAAAGTTAAAAAAAAAACACTCCTAAGAGTAATTTTTTAATAAAAAAAAACCTACTCTAGTAAATGTAACTGAGTAAATGTAACTAGTTACTACCCAACTCTGTTAATCTGTCAGCAATGACTTCTGGGAATAAAAAAGTGTCATAATTTCAAACCAACTTTTAAACTTTTGAGTCTAAACACAACATCGAGATAAAAACACCTGCAGGCATCAATGAAAGCGCTTAACACTGATCCCAGAAGAGAAGAAAATAAAATAAAGCGTAAAGTCACCTTCAGACAAGGTAAACAGTTAATTTAAAAAGATGTCTAATATGAGGGCAGTCCGCATAAAAACCTCGTGAGAAACCGAGCCTGATCTAAGCCAGCATTGACAGCTACATGAAGTAGAGAGGCTAATGCTCTCGCTCCAATAGCTTTATCAATGAGAGCAACAGAGGTAAACACAATTTGTTTGTTGATGAGCTGCGAGCGCATCGGAGTGAGCGGCGGCGATGGGGAGAGGGAGGAGAAAGGTCTTTGTCAGTGCATCAGATAATCCTGGCGCAGATACGACGGCGGCAACATGGAGGTGGAATGTAAACACCACATTACAGTCTGGCTCCTCGCATATCCGTCTGCGTCCGTCCGCCTTCACGCGTGCTTCGCCGTATATTTTCCCTATCTTTCTCCATTTTTCCACGTGTTGAGTGAAAAAAGAGATCAAAAGCCTTATTCTCTCCCTCTTTGTCATTCTCCTGCAGCCAGAAAAACACGGTGCCCACGCCTAGGTGGGACCGCCGTCAGATTTCTGTCAGGCTCCTCGGCCTCTGCAGCGGCTGCTCGTTTTGCCGCATGCTTCGTTTTCAGCAGTCAGACTTACATCAAAGCGTGTGCAGACCTTTTCTTCTCGCATTCATTCATGCAAACGAGCAACTCAGACCACTGTACAGGCTGTGGGAGAGGTCTGAAAAACATTCTTCAGTGCAGACCAGTGAAAACAGTCCAGCCTGACTTCTGTGTGTGTTGTTTCTGATCTCTCGTGTGTGGCGCGGTCGGATCGCAGTGTTCCATGAAATGGGGCACAAATTTCCCTCTGATTGCCTTGCCCTTTCAGAATGAAGGGGGAGGGGTGGGTAGAGTAATGGGGTGGCGGAAAAGACCAACCGTCCTCCAATCGTCTGGTTTGAAGGTTCCCGACTTCTAAGACTTTCTTGATTCTGAGGTCACCTCTGTTTTTTCCCCCCAGACATTTTCCAGACTTCTTCCCGCTGAGAAATGTCAGAACTTTGGAATCAGCAGAAGGGCCCCTGCATGTTTGGGTCATGGGATTCGGCCTCGGCGCGGAGTTGGTGTTTGGAGTTGTTTCAGCTGAGTTGTGCTCTCAGGCTCCCACAGCCAGCTGAAGGTGATGCGTATGGGTCCACTCCAGTATGACAGTATTCCGGGAAATCCACATTTTTTTAGCTTTACATCATGTTGTAATGTTTCTCAATCATCTAAAACATACTTGGGGTCTTGCCTTGATTCTTTCATGCACGTTTGAGAAATATTTTAATCTCTTATGGCAACCAATCTTCTGTGTAAAACGCCTGGGGGCGACCGAATGCCGCCTCCCAGGAAGAAGCTCTTCCTCTGAGCTGCAGTTTCCGAGCTTCCACCTCACGGAGGAGCCTTCCACTACAAATCCTCTACTCAGCTCCTTCAGACTAGCCAGCAGCAATTAGCAAACACCTGGTGGAACTGAGCATCTGCTGAGCTTACGTCTCAGAGCAACGCTGGTATAGAAACATTGTTAAAAGGTTAAGAGAGAAGCCATGTTGTGATGACTTCCTGAAGGCGGAGTGTCAGAAAGAGCAGGAGTTTTTAATCAATCAATCAATCAAATTTGATTTGTATAGCACATTTCAGCAGCAAGGCATTTCAAAGTGCTTTACATCATAGCAAACACAAAAACACAAAGTCATGCAACATCGAATGAACAATCAAAACATTGCATTGAGCCAAGTGCCATCGTTAAATTTGTAATTGATTCCATATACAACTCTAAACAGGTGGGTTTTTAAAGAGACAGAGACGCGATTTCAAGGCGTTAAATTACAAAATCAAATTTCATATATAGTATGAAGTAAACATAACTTCTTGATTGTGCTATAAAATGGCACTATGTTCCTGGAAAATACATGATGCTGCCTCTTTAAGAAAATAACATGCAATGCATCAAGAAAAACTGCCAAGTTGTGTAACATTCCAGTCAGATATTCTAACTTTGAAAACAATGTGGGTGCAGGATTTTGTTTTGGTGGCTGCCATCGCTAATTATCAGCATGACGCTTTACGGTCGGTGTTGTTTTGTTTCTTGTCGCCTGCTGTTTCGTCTCTAAGCACAGCTTTCTCCCACCGTCAGAAACACGTTCATATTGGTTTCTTTCTGACACTTGAGTCACTTGTGCTGTAGGTGTGTGTCTGAACCGCAGTCTCATTTGTTTTTGCGTTTACCTTAAGTCCATCTATTCTCTCCTTCAGTTGAGTTTTTTTTTTTTTTTCTTCCAGCCCACCTCCAACTCTGAACAGGAGTAAATCTGAACAAATAAATACACAAGCAGGTGAGAGTATGAACTTGTAAAGAAAACAAAAATGATCTGTGAAAAAGTAATGAAAGAACTCCGAGCAGCAACAACTTCCTCTCTGTGGCGGCTCACGAAAGCATTTTACTTTTCTGATTTTAATGAAAATGCTACGTGATAGTTCAAGGTGATTCTGCTGCTATTGCAAAAAACACAAGTCCCACAATGACGCAGACAATTTTGTTTTTTTCCCCCTTTTTGTGACACGGTTTAAATGTTTTCTCTGTATGAATCCAACAAAAACGTAGCCTGTCCTAAAAACATTTCCCCATCAGATATTCTTTCCGTATCAAACTGTTGTAAACTCTCCTGTACATCTACACTTTTACTAACTTGATAATCAGTCAGTCAATCTTGATTTAGATAGCCTGTCCCAACATACACGTAAGCAGTGCTTTGAGCAATCGAAAGTCAGCGGCGAAAATGTTGGAAGATAGCAGACATTATTGTCACGATCTGTCAGAATTTAAGTTTAGTTTAGTCATTTTTATAAATAATTGAAAAATAAGTTAAAGTCAAAACTAAGAATTAGAATAAAAAAAGAATAATACAGGTTTAAGTTTCCTACCCCAAGATCTGTTTAGGTTTTTTGCATTTCAAAATTAACCAGTTTTGCAGATAAACAGGTATCAAACCAAGTCGTAAAGTCAAACTTTTATTGGTTTTCCATTTGAAAAAAATTGCAAATATTTGCCAGGTTTAGACTTTAATATATCTTCATCTACACCCCCTGGTTAACAACAGTCAGCCTCCAAAAACAGAACTGCTTTAGTTTTGACAACATCAGATACATAAACTACATGATATTAGGAAATCAGTTTGTGATATTAATGCGATATTTGATATTCTCTGTAATCTTTATCATCTGGTTTAGACTGCAGAATGACTCCGTTTTACTGACTGAATTTACTTTGTGTAATTTCAGTCAGTTGTGTCAAGCCACCTTAGTTTTTATGTCAGTGTCTTTGTGTCCTGCAGTTTTTACCTAAATGCAGAAATCCTTCTGGTGTCAAACTTGTTTTGGTCCAAATCAAGATCATGAATGCTCTTAAAGGGCCGGTTGTGACAGAATGTATTGATAAAACCTGATCACAAACAGTTAAAATATTAATGAATTACTAAAATTAAATAATATAATTGAACATCTTTTCAGCTGCACTGTGCAGAATCTCTGTCTGCACTTATGAAGATTCTCTCATCTTAGCATGCAGGATAATTGAAGTGATTGAAGACAGTCTCTTCTATTTCTGGATGAATTAAGGTTATATTTATTTTTGACCACTGTGGGACAGTCACCCACCGTGTTATGTAGTATTAATCTTCAATGTTTGTGTTCGCTCACTGACAGACTTAGTGACTTGACACGATGATGCACTGTAAAGTTTAAACCCTTTGTAAACCAAATATACACACACTATATAAAATAAGATACTTAAAAAGCAACTCTTCATAGACTCGACAAGGTGTGATATTTCCTAAAATACACTTCCATCCCGTTCAAATCTGCAAATATTTTGTTACCAGTTTTTTGCAGCAAGAAAACTGCAAAATGAGTGAGAAAGCAGCTTCTCACTGCTTGTTGCTGATTTTTTTTTTTTTTGCCTTCTGTGCTTCTTCAACTCCCTCCAGCTGATCCAAAGAGTCAACAGGTCAACCACTACTGCTTGTTCCTATTTACAGGAGGTGCCTTGTCCAAACTCCCTCCTCAGCAGAGATGATGGAGAACGTCCCAGCGCACCAAAAGAGGAAATAAATCCATCTGTTATTGTGGCTGTCTTTGTTGGATTTGGATGTTCCCCTGGGACAGAGAGAGCTAACGTCTGCTGAAGGCCGACGTTTTCTCACGCCGACGATATTACACTAAAGCGAGCTTTGTTGGATATGCATATCTGTGATTTTTTTTCCGCCTTTGCTATGAACAAAGCTCAAGGACGGGGGCGACTTTAGGTGGAAAGTGGAAAATCAAAATGAAAAAGGAGGCCAGAGGGCAGACATTAAGCTGACCCGCTGTGATATTGCTTCCCTTGTTTAGCATCAATCTTCTGTCTTGCCCTGAGCCTGATGAGTCGTAGCTGATTTCATTCCCACCCTTCATTAGTTTCCGTGCTGCAGTCGGGCCGCAGATTTAATTATTGATGGAGCCTTTGTCAGAACGGAGGGATAATCAGTGAGTGAGCTCCAGAACTGCGGGTGCGAGGGCCACTCGTCACTCTGTAATGCGTCGCAGCTTGGCCAAGCAGCTGGGAAAGAATAACTTTTATTTGCATGTGCAGAAGTAACACCTTTAAAAGAGGAATCAAAAGTTGTACATTGTTTTTTTTTATTAGAATAGCGTAAACCACAAGTCTTTTGCCTACATATCTCTGCATGCTTTGCGCTTCTATTGAAGTATTTGACCATCCTCTTTTGCAAAATGGCTCAAAATTGATGGGTAGCTCTTGTACATCAATTTTTCAAGTGTTGAATTTCTGCCTGGACTTGGACTGGGTCATTCACTCATGAATATGCTTTCATCTGAAGCATTACTACAGCATTGTCTGTATTGGGAGTCATTGTTCCGATGGAGGGTGAACCTCAGGTCTTTTGCAACCTCCAGAAATAAATTGAATCTGCTTTGTTTTAAGACGGGGATGTCAAAGGGATGGCGTTTTCGGGGTGATCTGCAGTGCTAGTTTTCTGCCACAGTCGTTTTCATGTAGGGTACGGTATATGTTAAAAGAAAAAGAAAGTAATCCTCACCTATCCTGACTTGGCAGATTAGGAGATCTGGGAGGTTTGCTGTTGTGCCATACTAACTTTGTTTTTAGTTGTGGATCAATTAGACCTCCATAAGATCTTCAAAGTGTCGGATATTGTTTTATAACTTAACCGTACCTGAATGTTATCTGCTAAGGGTGACATTCTCTCTGGATCTCTCAAAGCCTGAATGTAGCTCAGTTTATCTAAGACACCTCTTAGATAATAGTTTATTTTAAATACCTTCTTACTATAAACACTTAATTAATACTGATAAGTCATTTTAAATCTTCTTCACTCAGTCTTGCCATCACCATGGTCATAAAGTGGCTTAGTGGTTCTGATGGTGGATTTAGAGACTGAAAAAGATCTGATTTCTGTGCGTCCTACCACCCAGTTACTGATAAAACCTGACTGCCATCATGCAGTTCCACTTGCCAGCCTCTTTAACTCTTCTGACTTCACGGAAGTAGCTGGTAAACAATTATTGATACCCAGTACGCAGAATTTAGTTGTCCATTTTGACAATATATCTGCCAGACACTTAACATAATTTCCACTTGTATAAATAGATGTACAGTAGATATACTTTGGTTTTTGTGCAGTAGCTGTGCTGTGAGCCTCCATATCACTGTTGTGTTCAGCACCTATAGCTTTTTGTTTTATTCTTTATTCCTTGCAGTGAAAGAGAAACATTTCTTACCATCATCCAGCTAGATCTACTAAAACAGATTTGCGTATTACACATTTGTCTTCATGGTGCTTTTGAAACTCAATGTCAGTTTGGATCAATGCAAGTCATTCAGCAGATTTCATGACCGAACGTCTTTTGGCACAGTTAATCTCACCTCCTGCTGCCGGCTGTTTGCTGGTCTCTGCACCTGAATGTGCTCCTTAACCACATGAACAATTTGTCAAAGAAGAAGAAAAAAAGAAAGACAGAAAGTCTCCAGTTTTTTTTCTGAATATTGCTGCACTTTCCTCCACGTCGGTGGCAGTAAGTGAATGAACATCATGTGCCGCTGCTCCGACTCAGCCTCTTGCTGCATTCTGTTCGACTCGGAGAGGTTTCTGCGGATGAGCTCATGGCAGATAAGTGTGTGTGTGTGTGTGTGTGTGTGTTGTTGTGTGGAAGTGGTTGCGAGTGGACATGTTGGACTGAGAGTGAAACACAAAGGAGAGAGTGTGGGTGTGATCAGTGTGTGGAGACAATGAGACAAAACGGTTTAAAGTCATGTTTCATTCAGCCAACGGTTTCTGGAAACTCAACATTGTTTTTTGTTGGGGGTTTTTCTGTTTGTTTTTTTAACCAATGGAGTTTAAATCTATAAATCTGGATTTCCTTTCACGTTTCAATAAGCATGCAAAATCAAACGGATATCAGGAGGTGATGATGTCTAGCTTACATGTGCTATGCAAGCTGCCATGTTTTAGCTGTTGCACTGTAATGAAGGTCTTCATTACTGAGATGAGAACACTTAAAAGGGTGTGTTGAATAAGAGACAGATGCAGATTAAAGCATTTTATTGTTTGTGTGTTTTTGTGCAGTGGCATCTCAGCTGGAACTGATGGTGTCCTGTTAAAATAAAACAAACAAATGGATGGGTCTTGTAACTGTTTGAAATGCACTGAAATGTTTGTGTAGATGTGGCTTACCTCTGTCTCTTCCTCTGCAGGGTGTTCAGGCTAAAAGATTCCCCGGGGGCCTGAGCACCTTATAAAGGTTCCGGAGGAGACCAATGCAGATGGAAGAGGGGGAGTGATAGAACTATGCAGTTTAGAAATTTAATGATTGGATTTATATTTATATAAAGGTAGTTTTAGAAATGAAATGGCTGCTTAAAAATGAAGAGTGTTTAATATTATCCTGAAGATTTGGTTGTTTTGTCAAGATTGTTTGTGTACATGTATTTTGTCCTACCCTGTTTCTTGGTGGGTTTGTTAATTGGAGCAGCCAGGAACTATAAAAACCTGCATGTTGGCCACATTGCAGGTTGGTAGGTGTGGTTGCTGCTGAGACCCATGGCTGTTGTAAGCAGGATTGTCTAAATGTTAAATGTTGGAGAATAAACACCTGGTTGGTCTGCACTATTTCTCTGCCTCAAGACTCCTCTGTAAACCAGCCGCTAAGGGCCATTCTAACATGCACCTTAAAACATTTTTTATTAATTCATTAATTCCTTTTATGTTATCCCATAAAGATGATAAAACGCAGAACGAAATCCAACCGCCCACCTCATCTCTTGGGTTGTCAGGTAATGGTGTGGAAACAGATTTGCATAATCTCACTGGCCTGACAACCCTGAAAAATAAGACCTTTAATTTTAGTTTATTTATTCAGCAGGGAAGCAAGACACTGCTGATACATTTTCTTCCTTAAACCGAAGCTCAGTTAGCTCCGGTGCTCAGTTAGCTCCGGTGCTCAGTTAGCTCCGCCCTGACGAATTGCTCTTAAATGTACACCTTCAATCCGAATATTAAAGAACCATTAAGTTGCAATCAATTTATTCTGCTTCGAGTTGCAGGCTGGTCATTGTTGTGTGCATGCAAACAAGGAACTGGACTGGTTTAGTCTGTGTAATCAAACCCAATACGTTTGTTCCCAGATATTTTTAGCACAGGTTGTACTGCGGATGTCTAGAAAAAAAAAAGACTCAGTCCAGTCGCTACATAAACTCTGCAGCTATATGGACTGAACTTATATAGCGCTTTTCCAGTCATTTTGACCACTCAAAGCACTTGACACTAGAGTCATATTCACCCAGTCGCACTTACAAACACCCATTTATACACCAATACGCAGATCGGTAGGCAATTTGGAGTTAAGTCTTAACTTGCCCAGAGGCACATTGACATGTGGCAGGAGGAAGCTGGAATCGATCGCTAGACGACTACGCTACCAAAGAGCCACAGTCGCCCACATTTTAGACGTCGTTGCTCACATCTGTGGTTGCTGATTTAGATATTGCATCGTCTTGCGTTCTGCTGGAAACATATAATGGATATGGAACATCACCAGCGGTTTCCTGAGTGGCTCAGACCTGTGAACGCTGGCTGTTCACTCTGTTGCTGCGTTGGTGGATAAGTGTTGCTCTTCTGACCCACCCGGGCAACGACTGCTGCCAGATTCGCCCGCAATGTCAAGTGGTGAGTGTCTGTGTTTATGCCGGGTGTGGGCTGTCATCTGAAATGGCCGACTGCGTTTAGAATCATGAGAAAACAGAGAATGTGGGTTTGTGCTAGTCTGAACACCTTATGCAATTTTTTGCAGATAAGCTTATCAGTGAGGAAGAAATCTTTTTCTCGTGTAAAATGGTAAATACAGTCGTCTGAAGCACATCCCACGTTCTAATTTTACACCGTCAGCTCCAACACAAATCCGTCTTGACTTCTAACAAGTGTCACACAGCTCCAGTTCGAACAGCCATTAATTCCCACAACACACTTATTGCCAATATTCATGGATCCTAATTAGTTGTCACGCGTGATGTTAGCGGTGTGTCGGCGAGAGGCGATCCTTATCAACGCAAGCGTCACATTCCAGGAGCGAGTCAGGTTTGTGTTTTACCTCTGCTAGCAGCAGATTCCTCACTTCATTAGCATCTCCAGCTCTCCATCATTTGCCCCGTTTCTCTCTCCACGTCTCATAAAAATAGAATTCATTTCCGAGCCCAGAGACCATCTTTCCGCCGTAAAAGTGATGAATCCTCGATCGTGGTGCTAATTGTGTTATCTGCTATTTTATTTGCCCATAAAAATCTTTTTTTTTTCTTAAATTCTCTAGCTCCCTCCGTCCCACACGTCCTGCTTCCTTTAGGGAAAGTTGCCAGAGGGCAAGATATTTTTACCATGTCTAACGAGAGGTGAAATGGGGAGAAATGGGGTGTCAAGTTTGGGTTTGGCGAAGGGAACTGATGGCGGGGGTTGCAGATTGACTTTGGCCTTGCTAAATGATGAAAATGAACCCTAGCTTGCTTCTGAAACGTCAGGTACAAATAACGAAGCCTCTCTGGCCTGAAAATAAAACATTGCACTAATTCAATTGAGCGGGTAGATCTTGAATTACAATATTTGTTATCTATGTCACATTTGTCGACTTTTATTTTATTTCTCAAATATTGGAGGTTAGCAGTGTAAAAGCACATTTATATATTGGGAAAAAAATATTTAAACCTTTGACGTATTAACACATTTTTCACATGTTTTGAAAAACAAAGAAACAAAGAGGAGCTTGAAACAGTGAAGTGGTGGAGATTAATACCAAGATTTCTCGCTTTACTGAAAAAACACCTCATCTCCATAGCATGATGCTACCACTGCCATGTCTCACATCATTATCTTCAATCCATAGTTTGAGTTTTTCACTACACCGCATTTTGCAAAATTGTCAGTTTTACTCTCTTCTCATCAGAGCTTCTTCTCTGGTGTACCCCTGCTGGTGGCAAACTGAAGATGGCGTCCGTTCCTTTAAATTAAATTACAACCTTAACTTCCAGACACAAAGTAGTCCATATCACTTATAAATCAGAACGAAAACAAAAAGAGGACAAACACATCCATCATAAAGCATATAAACAGTTATTCCAGTCCTTATAAAACCTCGAGGTACAGTACATCTTGTGTCACTATATGTTCCAGTTGACAGAAGTCTAACTTTTAAGTAGTCTGACGCATCGAAATACCAAGAAAGGTGCATAAATTTATACATGAACAAGGCGTGAAAAGACGGGACGTCGCTCACGACTAACGTTTGACTTGCAGGTGTCCGTCTCAGCAGCCTGAGCGCTGCATCCTGATTGGGCACGTCTTCATTCTTCTTCAGTACAGCTTCACTGTAGTTACGCTAGTAAGCTATAAAGAGAAGTGCAGCAGGCTTGAAAAAGGGACACTTTGGCATCATGTTAAATTTATGTGTCAGTGCCAAAATATTAGCTTGCGTCATCACAAAGATCACTCCTTTCTAATATGACCTAAATATTTCACCTTACTCTCCACGTCCAGAACTTGATTTCCCTGATATCCCTGACTTTTCCGCTTTGTTCCTTGATTTTTGTAAAGCTGCCTTTTTTTGTTGTTGTTGTTTGTTTAGTTTTTTGTGCAAATGTTCTCTAACAAACATCTGAGGTCTTCACACAGATTAAATCACACACATTTGATGACTCAGGACGGTAAGATACTGCCTTCCTAAGTTACAGTGGATTTTATTTTGAAAGTTCCCCTCACATTTATGCTGCTTTCCATCGGCCCGTCTCGTCAAACCCAGAGGAGTTGCAATGAATTTTATGACTTAGCATGATGTAACGTGAAAATATTTAGAAATTGTAGAAATTATGATGCATGTGCAGCTAAACACACAAAAAAAAGAACTATTAAGAAAAAAAACACTTAGAGTGTGTGTCAATCTTCACAGTTGCAACTCATGGAACGACTTCAGAGATCCTTAAGACACACAAGTCCCATTTTTTAATGTTTTTAACTCAATAAAATGCTGCTATCAATTCATACGGTGGCAAATTGAATGGATAAAAGACGAAGCATTGTGCGGCTGCATAACTTCCCTTCTAATACCCTTAATGAGAAAACTGATAGGAGCTATTCAGAAAATAAATATCCTGTTAAGTATGAATTTCAGGTTGTTTCCAACCAAAGCATGTTTAAACACTTAACAAAAGTGCTGCATGCTATGTGGCACAAGAGCATGGACATCTAATTGACATCAATGCAAATGAAGGGATGCAAATTCTACTCACAAGCTCCCTCCGATTCGTGTGTTCGTTGCAGTAAACTTGCATCGATCTATTGTACGCCTCCGATTACTTCATGTAATTAAATCTGACTATGTGAGATGTATTCAGTGAAGCCAGTGAACGTGGCCCTTTATGTAGTTGAAGGAAAACATGCAGGATACATCACACACAAGCAGACCGCTGTTAGTTCAACAACGAAAGCATGCAGATCAACAAAAACAGGCGACAGAAACAAGCCAGAGTGAAGGAATGCAGGAATGCAGATGAAAAATCTCTACCGACTTGACAGGGGGATCAGATACATAAAGTTTTTTTTTTAAATTCTGAATAATCCCATCTTTTTTTGCTCATTTTATGTGGGGTTATTAAAACTAAAAGAAACAGCAAATCATCCCCACTCCTTAAGCTCCGTCACAGTTATCAAAACTCCAGCAGGTTTTATTTCGATTTCATGTCACGGACCAAACGTGTGGCGTTCATTTCTGCTCCTCCACTTAATATTTCATACAACAGTTCTGCGCTCCACTTCTTCTGGAGAGAGAGTGAGTCTCCAGCAGCTTTTCACAGCCAGACGCCTAAATTATTAGCCGTTCTGAAAATTAGCCGAAGCTCAAGGAAGTATCTGAGAACTTGCATACCAAAGCAGCTATCTCTGTTTATTGTGCCTTAAAGCACCTGCGCTGATTTTTTTTTCTTCTAATTTGCACCTTCATAAAAACTATTCTTTGTGAGATTTCAGTTCAATCTCCTGTTTATCCTGCATCAGTATCAAATGTGTTTCTTTTCCAAGTTGCTAGTGTTTGTTTGTGCCATTTTTAGCCGCAGCATGCTGTGCTGTGTCAGCGTTTATAATTAAATCTCTCTAGTGCGATTAATTGGAAAATTGCTCATTTGGACTCTTGTGTTAAAATAGCATTGTGATTTCCTTCCCCTTATTTTTTTCTTATTTAATCTGTTTATAATTAATAACATATGAAGAGATTTGTCTTTGAGGTTTTTTTTTTTTAACCTAATTTTTAAATCAACGCACTGCAAATTTATGCAGAACCGATCTGCTCCCTCCCTGCTTCACAAATGACAGAAAATAAACGAGAGCCCCGACAAAAACACAGACTCCAGAGCCTCGCTGCCATTCATTCAGCTGGCGGCCGGCGGGCCATTCACGCTTTTTTGGAGCGGGAGGGAAGGAATTCGAGGCAGAGCCTGGTACTCTCCCAGGCTGTGTGTGTGTGTGTGTGGGTGGGTGGGTGTGTGTGTGTGTGTGAGAGAGAGAGTGTGTGTGGCTTTGTTCCAAAGCGACGTGAAGAAAGAAGAAATGAATTAAGAGAGGAGCGACGGGGAGGAGGGTGGCGGATTTTGGTGAAGGTCAGCGGGTTAAGCCGACGGGGATTCTTGTAGACGGGGCCCCGCAAAAAGAGATGGTAACGCTCCAAGCTGTGAATCACAGGAAAGGCATCCGTCTCCTTCTATGTGTGTGTGTGTGTGTTTACGATGACGTCACTCCATTAGTCCCCTTGGCTGACAGGCGCTGACAGACGGAGGTTGTGGAGGAGCAGTGTTTTCATTTCAGCCGGCAGATTGATGCACTGCAGCGGAGGAGGAGGGCGAGGGGGGGGCGGAGCCGCGCTCTGATTGGCAGGTGCCACGCTGTTCGCTGAGCTCTGGGTGGAAACTGGATTAGAGGTTGTTGTTGACGGTCTGCGTGCTGTTCAGCAGCCGCAGCGACGTGAACAGAACATGGAGCTCCCGCACACCCGGTCAGACACTCGTGCCGTTTCTTCTCGTCTTCCTGTTTGGTATCATTTTAACCCGAGTCCATCATGTTACGCAGCCGGTTGCCTCCTCCACTTCAGCCTGGAGGGGGTTAACTGAAGGGATCTACCGGGGGAGATGAGCTTTGACCGTCAGCATGGGTCAGAACCCACCGTTCTAATGGCTGCAGGAGCCAGATGTAGCTTCACCACACTAATGGCTTTGTCTCAGTCGCACCTCTAACCTACACTCTTAACGATGGTGACAAAAGTTTCACTTGTTTTTTTTTTTTATTCATCCTAATGTATTCAAGCACAGCCGAAACGCCTTCCGTCTGTGTTTTCTGCTTTTCCGCCAATTCTTCGTCTCCTCAGGCTTGCAGCGAGATAAAAAGTGTTTTTGGAGAATGAAATGTGAAGCAGGCCTTCAGATAACACACACCGCTCACACTGAGACTGATAACATCTGAGCGAATGGTGGTACTTGGTTTAGAGCAGGGTGGCCCCACTCCCCAAGCGTCATTTCGAAGTGATTTTGTGTGGCCCTCGAGTAAAATACAAAAATGGCTCCTGTCTCTTCTCTGGGCCTTTTCCCCTTTGCAAAGAAACTTTCCAGAGAATCTGATCTGTTTCTTACTCATTTTGCTGCTTGTGGGCTCAATGTTGGCGCGCAAGACGGAACCAAGAGAATCCGGTTAAAGGATTTTCAAAATAAAAGATCCTCCAGACTCAAATAATACATAAAACGGAAATATTTAATTATTTCTTGCGCGGCCCGGTACCAATTGGTTCGCGGCCCGGGGGTTGGGGACCGCTGCTCTAGAGGGCCACGTAAAAAGCTATGGCGGGCCAGGTTTGGCCCACGGGCCTCGAGTTTGACACGTGCTCTAGAGCAAACCTTCGTAGTAAACTCAGCTAAATAACGTAATTGTTTCTGAAGAAAGACAAATAAAAATCCAAAGATATTACAAACATTAGTTTTGAAACTGTGGTGTTTCTGTTTCAGAGAACCTCTTGTATTCATGTTTCTATGTTTTGGATTGGAAGCAAAAAAACGTTCCCAGAGGTTCCTGCTTGATAGCGAATCTTTAGCCTGTTTCTAAAACCATCAGGAATTGCATTTAAAATATGAAATTACAATCCTTACAACAAAATGTCAGCGAGAATATGCTTAATACCAAGATGACCGGATATTCCCAGGTCCTGGACATATTCGGCTAGCTCATTAGTTTGGGATCTGCGGTATTCAGTTTGGTATTTTTACTCATTAGCAACAATTTATGCAGATGCTAATCACCTTAAATTTAATCATTTCCCCGGCTGCAAGGAGGGTTGATAAATTCCTTGGACTGAGACACAAAAGAGACCAATGTGACCTGTTCATGTGCTCCGCAAATTAAAAAGGGAACATTTCATGCCCAGAAGAAGATTTTGTTCCATTCAAAAGTGCATTTAAAGTTTAAGCAGACTGTTACAAAGCAGAGGTTCTGACAATCTGGCTGCACAGATTTAGGCTGTTCTGCTGAGCTTTAATTAAAACCGAAGAAAGAGAGTTAGAGTGATATACCTGCAAAGACACTGCGGGGTGAAAAAAAGAGTTAAGTACCTCAAGGCTGCACACACAGAATGTGTTAGAGAGGAGCTCCAGAGTAAACGAGGTTCATTTATTTGTTTTTTTATTGAAAAGCATTTGTTCTGTGCTTGACGTTGACCCGTCACTGTCAGGCGTCATTAATTTTGAAAATTGTCTTTGACCATCTGGGAGAGTTATCTGCTTAGGTAAGACGTATAGGGAGAATGAGTTTTGTTGGCAAACCGGGTAACGATGTGTGGAAACCCTGAGAAACTCGCGCGACCCGTGTTTGGAGTCCTTGAGTCCTCGATTTGGCTGTCGCGGGTTCGACTCCCGGACCCGACGACGCTTACCGCATGTCCCCTCTCCTTTCCCCTTTCCTGTCAGCGTACTTTCATTTAAGGGACACTAGAGCCCATAAAAAAAAGCCCTGGAGGGGTAAAAAAAAAAAAGTGGAGTTGATTAGCTATGCTAACACTTTGGTTAAATTACACTACGATTTAGCTCTAAACTAATAATTGTTTCAAACTGTAAATACAAACAGCGAGATAATAATTATCATAATAATAGTCGATAAAGCTACACTTTAAAGTTTAAGCTAACCCGTCCTGTCTGGGCCGCTTCTCTGAGGAGATGGGAGAGGACGGGTGAAATGAGGCCAGCGACACACACAACGTGGGCCCTCTGGCACCTCTTCACGCCCAGTTCGGGCCAAACGAGGACCATCTCTCAACCCACTTAACGGGATCCAGCACAGCTCCTGTGGCCAGCAACCCTGTGTGTTTGCACTGCAGTCGCCGCCGCCTGCATCCATAATTAAGCCAAGCGCCTACTGTAACGATCAACAGGGAAATAATTGGCTCGTCGAGGCTGACGGTGGAAGAGGGCAGAGGAGGTGAGCGCTGCAAACTTTTTCCAGAAAGAGCAGAAGAAAGGGGGGGAAAGAAGAAGGAAGCCATTTACATGCTAAAGCCGTCCTCAACCCTTCAGCTGCCTCGTTGCGCGCCTCGCCCTCGCCCCTCAAATGGGCTCTTTGCTGGCAAGCCAATCGCAACGTGTACACAATAAACAAACAGCGTGGAGGTTAAAGTCTTTTCAGGCGTCGTCTTTAGCCTTCCCGAGGCTCTAGCGAAAGTTGGTCGTTGCGTAACTTTCCGAAGTGCCTCGGGGAAGTCCGCGCGCCACTCCTCGGCCTCTTTGTCACCTCTTTGTCATCTTGTGTTTGTTTCCTAGGCGACAGAGTGGGCACCGGATGAAGAAACCAGGAAGTCGTGTCAGAGCAAAGGCAAAACAGAGGTAACCTCAATCACGCCCCCAATTACGGCGCTCCGTGTCAGCGCGGCTCGGCGTACAGCGGGGCCATTTTTTGATGTCTTCTGCCTCGGTGCTTGTTAGTCTCTCGGGAGGTTCCTCGGCAGAGAAGCACTATTTCAAAACCTTCAATCAAAAGTTGTTTTTCTCAACTTTATAGGAGAGAGCACTCAGACGGGAAGGGAAGGGAAATGTCTAAGAAAGTGCCCGTGGGGACATGTTGGGACACTTAGAAAGGATGTCCTTTAAAATGCCTGAGAGCAGCTGCTGAGTTCAGTTGCTTCCTTCGCATTGTTTTGTAGGAACTGATTGCAAAATCATATGCATCTCCCACTGAGCCTGTAAGGTGAAGATTGAAACCAGATGCACAAAACTATTTTTTTTTTTTTGCTCAATTACCTCACTTCTCTGCAGAGAAAGGCCTATAAATCAATGCCTCGCTTTTGTTGGAAAAGAATTTGATTCTTTGTGCCGAAAAACATGCAGTTGACTTCGAGTCTTTGTCGATGCCACAAATACATAATCTGCCATTTTCTTCCAAACTAGCATTCATATTTCTCAACAATGGGCCCACGGGCGAACGCTGCAAACGCCACGTTCCAATTTTGCACCGGGAAACTCGCTCCATTGTTCTCCTTAGTAACACGTCCAATAGCATTCAGCGAACCAATACAGATTTCACCCCGCTGTTACCTTTTGTAGATGTTCATTTTCATCTCTCTTTTTTTTTTTCTCAGATGGAATGCCAGAATTACATCAGAGTCCTGCTGGTGAACAAGACAGAGGTCATGACCTGCGGGACTAATGCTTTCCAGCCGCTATGCATCAGCAGAGAGGTAGAGCGAGGAAATAGCTTTATATGAAGTCGGTGACATCACTTCCTCCTCCCTCCTGTTGGCACTCGGCTTGCTCCTCGGTCTTGTGTTTCTTTTCCAGGTGGGCAACATCAGCAGAGTGGTGGAGCGCGTAAACGGCGTGGCGCGCTGCCCGTACGACCCTCGCCACAACTCCACGGCGGTGGTAACCGAAAGCGGGGAGCTCTACGCCGCCACCGTCATCGACTTCTCGGGTCGCGACCCCGTCATCTACAGGAGCCTGGGCGGCATGCCGCCGCTGCGCACTGCCCAGTACAACTCCAAGTGGCTGAACGGTACGAACTACACAACACTAAGAACAGTACTGTTAAAGTGTCTTGCAAAAGTATTCATATACCTTAAATCCTCAACAGCAAAGCTTTTTTTTGCTTGTTTTAACATAAGTCAACTTACATGAACACAAAGATTAAATAAATTAAAATACCATAAAACTAGTACAGAGAGTCACAAATTATTGACAATTTCCCAGTTATTTCTTTTTCCATTTAATCTAAACAGCAAACTTCAGTATTTTATTTGGGTCTAGTTTCCTACCTGTGGCAGGAAACAGGTACATTGTTTTTAGCATCTTTTTACAAATATCTGGGAAGTGTGGCATGCATTTTTTTTTCACTCTGACAACCCTAAATGCAAACCAGTTCAACAATGTCTCCTTATTTTGAAAATAGTCTAAACAAACAGCAAGGACATCTCAATAAACTAGAATATTATTGAAAAGTTTATTTTCACTCAATTCTATTAAATGGAGAAAAGAAAAAAAACATCAAAATTGAAATTGCTAGCTGCTCCAGTGGTATTGTCTTCGTCAGTATTTCACAGACTCGATGTTTATTGATTGTCTTTTACACCCCGAGAGAAATGTAATCTCCGCAGAGATATCATCTGATATTTTCTAAAGCCTGCTGGATTCCCCGGTAATCCGCACAAGTTGTTTCAACAAACCTCTGAAAATTCCTGCCGTTCCTTCAAACATTTTCACTGGCCTCTTCGGTGTGGCGGACGAGGCCAAGTCCGCACTTTCGCTTCCAAAACAATTGTGTCTCATTGTAGCGGAGGCGGACCTGTCCGGTAAGGGTGTTTGCAAAAGGATTAGAGAGACTGTTTTGGTGCAGAGTTGCATGTGGAACATGGCTCAGGTTGGGTACGGGACTCAGTGGGATTTATGAAATGGAAGAAACATGGAATGCTGTCTGTCCTTCAGGGGTTAGTGTCAATAATCTCTTTGCTGCTGACACTGGAGTCTTTTCCTGGGACAACACACTGCAGCAGAAATTTTTGCTCACACATGTCCTGAATTCAGCAGAAACGTTGATGTGAGTCAGATCCCTGTCCAGTTTTCCTTCATGCGTTCTGCAGTAACACAGAGATACTTGTACAGTAAGTGTGCAGATAGATTGCCTGATTGCTATGTTGTATTTTCCTCTGACTTGTTTGCTCACTTTACTAGGAAATCAGCTAAAACTCCTCAGAAGAAAATGTGGACAGTGCAACAAGACTGATGCATGGCATTATCACTTTGCTTTCATCATGGTTTAAAGCAGCGAACTAACACAAATCTGCCAAGTACTTGATTAGCAATACCCCCTTCACACTACTGTATATCTTTTTATGTGTGCTTTAACTGGATGCCTTTCGAATAAATCAAATTCCGTCATCCCTTCCTCAGAGGAATAAAATTGCAGCATTAATGTTTTGATCAGATGCTAACCCATGCAGCCGCAGATTGTTTTATAGAAACTTTATGGACATCAAATAAATCAAAATCAAAATTTCTGTTAGTGCTACTTACATTTTGTGATAATGTTAGGTCTTCATCTCATGCTGGGCTACGCAGACACTCTGTCTGTCTGATGAAGACTCCGACCTTAGCATTCTAAATGCTTGCCGTAGTTTTTGAGTTAATTAGGCTCATAATTAGAAACATTTTCCACCAATCCTGATCCGGCGCCTAATTGGTGAAAGTGCTTGATGATTTTTATCAGTCAAATAACATAAAAAGAAAAAAAACCCAAAACTGTTAAAACACTGCGCAAAACACAATGTTGCATTAGCCTCAGGATTTTCCATAAACACCATTTCCAATTAAGTTTTATTTTAAAATCACCAGGTTGTGGTAATGAATGAAGCTGTAAAAGTTGTGTTAAACTCCCGTTTTTCAGTGCTGCTGGTGCAGATGAAAGATCATCTGATTAGGATTGTCAAGGATTAAAAATCACACTGGTTGTTGTTCAGCAACAACACTATATTATTAATATAGTTAATAAAATAGATGATGATGTTAGAGCATGTGCTTGCACGCCGCTGGCTCTCTTCAGTAATCACTAAAGTAAACCCCAAAAATGTTTTCAAACTACTCTGTTTTCTTAAAAAAAAAAAAAGTAAATTTAGCTACAAATATGATTGTATGCTCTTATTTGTTGGTTTATGTGAGTTTATTTGCTATATTTTTTCAAAATTCAGGACTATGGAGAGCACATTGTCAGTTAGGTAATTGTCATATAGGCTGATGAAAATATATATGAAGGTTGGGGTGGAGTTGGGTGTTGCATGAAGGTTTTTGGTGTTCAAAGCTTCATTGACTCAACGACAAGATGCACTTTATGTGGTACATGCAGAAAAAGATGGCAGCCGGAGCCAAGGAAACGACAGCAAGCATCACATAGAGCAGAGTTTAAGGACCGAAACCAGTTCCAGAGTGGTTTGGGTGGAACCACTGAAAATATATATTCTACGTCCTGTATAGTATGTGAATGGAGGAGGATATAGTAGTTAATGTCCAATGCATAAGTCATTTTTAAAAAATACTTTTTTCACTCGAGTTTTAAACTGTGAGAGCAAATCACGACTCTTAAATCTCGTGACCCTCTTGACAAAGCTTGGCTCTCCACTTCCTTAGCTGTCCTGTGGAAAAAGTGAAGCTTCACAGTAGGGGTTGAACCAATTAGTCGACTAGTCGACTCTAGGACATCTCGCGAGTTTTTACATTTCATGTCGACTAGTTGCAGTCATGTGATTGCCGGTGGTGACAGCCTGTGCTGATCTGGCAGCACAGTATAGGTCACAAGACACAAGAAAAATAAGTTAATACATTAGTTTAAATGATATGTAGATGGATGCATATTTGTGGTTTTACAGTGTTTTTAAAAGGAGATGGAGTTGCAGCTGCAGTCCACTACAAAACACGAGCCGTCTAAAACTCGCCCGATCAGAGCGAGCCGGTGACCGGGAAAAAAGTCAGACGTGAAGAAGATTTTTTGCAACTTTTTGGGCCACATTACCAGAGTTACAGGGGATCAGCAGCACACAGCACCAGTGCTGCCGAAGAAATCCTTGATTTTTTTTCGCTACCACAGATCCCCACCATGGCGAACCCGCTGCAGTGGTGGGCCAGCAACCAGGGCAGATTTCCCCGTCTGGCAAACCTCAGCAGAAAATATTTAGCTGTTCCGGCAACCAGCACTCCCAGCGAGAGGATTTTCTCTCTCGCTGGGAATACCATTACGAGAAAGCGGGCAAGCCTTCATCCGGCTCATGTTGATGCCCTTGTTTTCCTACATGTCAACCAAGAAAAACCCCCAACAACTCTTAGCGAAGAGAATATTGACAGCGAGTGAACTTTATTTACCCCCCTCCCCCCCGACCCCTCTTTTTATTGTTTTTACATGCCATCTAAAAGATGTGCGTTTCCTTTTGAATGTTGGTTTCCCAGCAACTTATTATTTATCATAAACTATCCCGATGTTTTGTTGTTTCACTTGTTGCTGTTCTGTGTAAATGCCGTATTTTTCCGTGAAAACGGGTAATAAAGCCTGTACGTTACTCCAAAGCTTTGCGTCTTGCGTTGCTATGACGTCACAACGACTAGTCAACTCGACATCGACTCGACTTTTATCATGTTGACGTTGACTAGAAAATATCTTAAATCGTTCAATCTGCTGAGTCAGCAGAGCTTCCTGCCGCGCATCGGGCGGAGGAGAAGCAGGTGGTTTCGTTGAATTCAGCTGTAACCAAACGGGATCCGTTCATAACAAGTTTGGCTTGTGATGTTCCAAAAGCACCATGTAGTCAGTGTGATAATTTGACTCCTATAGTAACTATCCAGAGATCATCAGCATCAGCCGGTGTTTAGAAAAAAAAAGTCAGACCCGACTTTGTGCAACAAACTTTTCCCCGCTGCTCACGAAGAATCTCCATAATAGACTTAGTAAAAGCAGGAGAAGGGGAGAGTGTGTGTGTGTGTGTGTGTGTGTGTTGGGGGGGGGTCGATATTTGCCGTGAAAATAGCTAATAAAGCCTCCAAGTAGTTGTGAAGGGTTTTTGCGCTTACGTCACTATGACGTCACCGCGACTAGTCGACATCGACTCGACTATTATCATGATGTAGTCGACCTTAAAAAATATGTAGTCGTTCAACCCCTACTTCACAGTAGATTGAGTCCAACTAAAGATGGATGACAGGAGAGGCTGTGAGTTTGTGCGCTTATCACAGAGTTTGGATGGCGGCGCTGGATGCAGAGACGACAGACCGGGGAGTCAGTGAGCGATATAATTATTCTTCGTCCCACAGAGAGGGTGAAATTACAGCACACAGCATGTGTCACACCACGCAGGGCCTCACCATGCAGGTGAGAGTTTGTCACTGAGTATTTAGACAGTAATCAGGCGGCGTGTGGGTAGCAGCTGCGTGCACGTGGCTTTAAAACCACACGCACGAGCGGAAAGAGAGTTTGTGAAATGATTCAAGACGGAGGAAGATGAGTAACAAAGTAGATAATGTCCCGATCAGGCAGACAGTTAAACGCACATGTTGGGCTCCATCCGAGCGTGCAAAACCTGCTTTTTTTTTTCTTTTTTTTTGCTTTCGTGGCGGCATCTGTGAGGGAATATGGGGTTCCCGGTAGATTTCAGGGTGTGAATGAAAATCTAATTTCCAGCTCTAAGCTCTCGCTGGTTCAGGAGAACCGCAAGGGCCGGCGGGTAGGGGAGGTCAGGGGGGTGTCCTAGATCTAATCTATTCGTTCCTTTATTGGATTGGTCGTCTGCCAGGTGCTGACCGACTGTTTTCTGTCATACATCTGAATGTCACAAGGAACGTTGGGGCCTGCTGTCAAAAACAATGTAAATTTTTTTGGGGCAACAGTTGAAAAGATACATAAGGTTTAAATTTGGCGATGGGGCAACATTAAATTGCAGGGCCTGTAATTATTAATTTATTGAATTTAATCAAAAGCCGTGCATTGACAAAATGACCATTTCTTGCTACTGAATTATTGAATAAACAGACATTTCAGCACAAAAATAAATATGTTTAATTGTTTTTTTTACCTGTTGTTCAGGTTATTCAGCCTCCAGATTAGCAGAAAATGCTATTATTATACCAGTTCAGCTTTAATTGTTTGAGGAACCTCTGACTGTTCATGAAACTTTGAAAAAATACTTATATAGATGTGACTGTGGACACTGATGTTAGCGTTGGGGACGTCTGTGCATACTGCAACATGTTTAGCATTGAGACGCTCTTTCAGCCTTGATTAGCTTCAGTGATGGTTGTTGCACAACTTGCACACAACAGTCTTTTCCAGCGACCCATCAGATCGTTTTTTCTTTTTTTCAAGCAAAAATCAACGTCTGGTAGGCGAAGAGAAGCAGTTTTGTTTCATCCGTCGTTGCTGCTGATGTCGCTGGTGTGTCAGGTTTACTGCCGTACCAGAAACGCGTAAAAACAAAGGTTCCGGCTTTGGACATTTGCATGTAAAAATGAAATACAGTTAATTGCGTCACCATTTTTTTCCCACATTAAAGTCTATGTAATAAAATAATGGAAATTAACACTTTAAAACAAATGTAAAAATAAAGTAATGCTTTACTGCAATAGCATAACCTCACAATTCAAAACAAGCAGTTTAATTTAATTTTAGCATATTTACTAAAATGTGGGGAGAATAACTTCCCGTGTGAAAAAAAAAAAGTTATTGCTTTTAACAAAAATCTCTGCTGGGTCCAATTCTTTGCTCCTCACATATTTAATGTGCCACCCTCTTTAGCTTTCAGGACAGCCCCAATTTTCTGCTGTATCATTTAACAAGGCTGGAGTATACAGAGAGTAGTATATCCTTCACCGTAGTTAAGAGTGATCATGGGATGCTTCTCCACCTTAAAGTGGAGTGTTTGTTGCTATAAAGCTGCATTTCAAGCGTGCAGATGTATTGACACATAAACGGTATATATGTCTAGATTTGAGAAAATTAGAGGGGATTTTGTGGAACATGAAGCCTTTCATGTCATTGAAGTAAGTACATTTCTCTTAATGTGTTGCTATTCTGAATAGTGTGCGTGATTTGGGATCAAAGGTGTGGATTTAGGATGGGCTTTTTCACTTCTGCCCTGATGTTGCTGTCTTTTTTTTTTTTACACTAAAGGATCAGATTACTGCCTGAGAACGACAGTATAATGCGCTACACGTGTCTGAAAGTGGTCAGGCAAGTGTTGGCTGAAATCATTAAATATTTGGTAAATCGACTTACAGTTTCAAGCACACAGCATGCCAGGGTGAGTCAGCATTCATCAGTGCAGACAGCATAGCTTCACATTAGACGTTCTTTCCCTCCTGATTGAATATTTTTTATTAAAATTAAAGGTTGGGTTTTTTCTGAAGGTATGTAAGCGTCTAAAAGTCCTTAAACTTCAAGTGTGATGAAATATTGATTTACGTTGCAGTTACTCACACTTCAGCCTCCACTCAGCTTTCTCAGAAGTGCCGCTGACGCACGATGTTTGCCTAATATAAAAACAAAACATGTCGAGAACTTCTCTTATTTCTATAGTAGGCGAATATATAGAGAGAAGAGGAGATCTTTCATCCTGAAAACTGAACTTTCTTTGTTTTGGAAACAAAATGCTGACAGGCTTTTCTTATCCGCTCTCCGTTCAGATTCTTCTGCCTCACAGTGGCATCACAGGCTTGAAGCAGACTTGTCCTCTTTTTTATTTTATTTTTTGCAGCGTTGTGCACAAGGACAATGAAACTCAATAACTGAGCAGCCCTCTGTGAAGGTAGTGATAAATCCCCTCTGCTGCCAGAGCAGCAGTAAATGTTGCCAAGATATTATTTAATTACACAGAACTGACACGTTATTGAGTATAAATTTCACCAACTGCAATTTTGGAAGGTTTGTTGTAATTTTTTAAGTGTATCCATCCGTTTGGGGTGGTAATGTCCTCCGAGGTCAACGGGGGAGAGACGATGTGTATATACTGGATGGCCGGTATTACATTACAGTGGAATATAAACATAAATATGACAAATAATGCTGCACGCACAAACTCCCATCCTAAGGGGAATTTGGAGGGGCCAATTTACCTAAGATACCTATTGTTGGATGGTGAGAGGAAGCCAGAACACACTATTACAAGGAGAGAAGATACAAAGTACTGTACACCTAGAAATCCGGGGGGAGATGGTACCGCCACCTACTGTACTGCCATGCAGTTCTGGATGATTTTTATACGAAGTTAGCTTTTGAGATAAAAATGATCAGACTACCATGCACAATTCATTGTGTTTTGTATTTTCCCTGACATGCAGTTTCATTTTGGTGACAAATTTCACTCTTAATGCACTTCACATGTAAAGTAAAACAAATGTGCGTGTGATGGATCATTGCTTTTGTTACAGCAATGATTCTTGGCAACAAATTTGAAAGCGTATTTATTTCCTTTAAAATAAATAAAGGAAATATTTATTTACATTGGCACATTAGCTTGTGCCAATGTAAATCCTCCATTGTCCTTTCGGGGCAGAGCTTTCAACTTAGCTCAAAGAAGCTCAGTTAAAAATGTTGACTCAATTTTGGGTTAAAAATAGCCAACCTCTTTCCTAATAACATTTGGGTTAAAGCTGCAATATGTAACTTTTATAAAATATGTTCTTTACATATATGTTAAAATGGTCACTGCAATGACAGTATAATATCAGACAAATAATATGTTAAAGGATTAAGCTCCTCCCTGAGCTGCTATTGCCCTGCAGTTTGCTCTCGGTCAAAAACAGCCAATTAGAGCCGGGAGGAGAGTCTTAGCGCTGTCACTCATGCTCATGTACATGCTGATAAATTTGCTATTGCTGGCAAAGCAACTTACCGTTTCTGGAAAAACATTTACTTAATATCTTGACGCTAACTATAGGGAAGTAGCTTTAGCGTAGCAGAGAGCAAAGGGGAAGCAGTCTGGAGCATTGTGTATACAAGCATGACTGACAGTGCTAAGACCCGCCTCTTGGCTCTGATTGGTTGTTTTTACTTAACACTGGCAGCACTCAAGATAATCTGTCTTATGCTATGCTGTCGCAGCATCGTCATAGTTTTAACAAATTTATATTAAAAATATTTTCAAATAATTTTTGTTGTGTTTTTTCCAGCAGTTGTTGTGTGCGTTAATTTTGCCGTCTTAAGCCAAAAAGCATTACTCATCTGTTAAATATGAATTAATTGTACTGTATTCTCTCAACATTTTCCACATTTGACTGTTAAGTAGCCTTTGATGTAGTTCTGCTGCGTCTGACCTGCAACATTACCTGACGTTGCTTCCCCAGCGCTTCACCAGTCAGGCAGGAAAAACGGGTTTACGGCTCAGCAGGAGGCACCTATGCACCTTTCTTATTGAAGTGCAGAACATGTCATCTTTTTCCGCTCTTTGCCTGACGTGTATATTGTGTCCATAAACACACAAAGCTCTAAATCAGGCAGGTCATTGCTGAATGATTTATTTTGCTGAGCTAATAAACACATAAGAGGAAAGCAGTGTTTCAGCTAGCCGTTAGCCTGAGGGAAGGAAAAACTGATGCTTCTTGTTGACACTAATTAACCCTCTGTAAATTACAATGGTCTCAATTAAGTTGTTTTTATTGTAGATATTGTTATTAAGTGACGCCTTTGACTGCTTTGTCTAATAATGATAAATGCACTCAGTTGGTTTTGCTTTCAATGCCACGTTTCCTTGTCATTATTTAGAACACAAACTGGGAACAAACTGATTAGGACGTTCACTTCATTAAATCTAAACTGGATAAGTGGATTAGATCACCTGCTAAATTAGCCGGCGCTGCATAAAGACCCCCGCTCCATGTTTCTGCAGAGTAATCAAAGAGGGAGAGAGAATTATAAAACTTGATTACAGCTTTTTAAAAAATAAAAAATTGCATCCCTCCTGCAGCTGATTACCTCTTTGTTTTTTTAGGGTTTTTTTCACACCACAAGTGGTTTCATCAACGCCGCAGTCCGAAAAAGTCACAGCGAAATGGAATTATGCCACCACTGCCCTCCAAACACCAAAGTTGTTTTCTCCTCCCGCTCAATTTCAGACGCTTTATATAAAAATGTCCTGTCGGCCCTGGAGGTGCATTACATCCTAATGGTTAACAGGTTCCTCTCTGAGTGTGTGTGTTTAAGTGACTCTGTTGCAAAATCAGCTTAGTTATCGTTTATTTGCATGTATACATGCGCAAATTAAGGTTTTTATAATTTTGCTGTCGCTGCTCTGGATTTCACTTCCAACAAGCAGGTCCCGGTGGTGAAGTGAGGCAACGGCAGCTCTGTAGTCTTTTCTTTTCTTATTTTTAATCATTCGTGCAGAAACCTGACAGACGAAAAGATGACAGTACAAAACAAATCTTCCCAGCGTTGAAACCACAATCAGCTCCGTGTCAAAACACCAGTGTGGTGGTTTCCGTTTTATAAAGCTCTTTCTCTTTCTGACATTCTGTCGATGTCTGCTTATTAATTGCAAAGCATTAAATGAAGGATTCGCTCTTTATGCTTCATATCCTTAGAAAAGTATTGGTACTCCTTGTTTTCATTTAATTTGTTTTCATGTCGCCATGCTATATCGGGATTCTGTATGTGTACCAACACATTCCACGGATTTCCACTTGTATTTCCATCTCTTATTCATGCGCGGTTGTGGGAGGAAAATAAAAATTCAGGTTTTCTTTCAGAAATAATCCTTGCAGAAGGGGGAAAAGAGTTTACAGAGATTTAGAGAATATAAAACTCCAGGACATTTTAATAATTATTTGTATTAGGGATGCACGATATTATTGGCATGGTATCGGTATCGGCCGATATTAGCTAAAAATTTAATATTGGACATCGGTCATTCCGTCAAAATAAAATGTTTTTAAGTGACAAACCAGTGACGATTATGCCTGCAACACAGCACAACGTCAAATTTGCAAAGTTTCAGTGTTATTGCCCTAGAGAGACTAAATGTCATGAATAAATGTGACTTTAAACATAATGATAGTTGAAAGTGTTGCATCATTTTCAGCCTCCTTTTTAGCATTTTTATTTGGTAGCAGGCTAGGCTGACAAAGATAATGAAGTATTTTAATTCCACAGTAGAGAAAGCCACATAGTTTCAGTAAGTAGAAAACAATATCGGTATTGGTATTGGTTATCGGCCAAATGAGTTTTAGTATATCGGCATATCGGATATCAACCAAACATCCAATATTGTGCATCCCTAATTTGTGTTTTTTCTACCACTTCACAATGACGCTGATATTTATGCTTATAGCAGAAAAAAGTTCAAGGTTTATAAGCACCTTTGCAAAAACACTGCATGTTTTTTGCCTGACTTTCATTATATCTTATTGTATTCACTTACAACACTCGATTGTGTTTTTGTTAGTAACTGCTGAAGAAACTGTCAGACCTCTGTTGTAAAATCAAGTTGTCTCTAAAAGATCTAGTTTCCATGAGTTAAAAAAAGAAAAACTTTTGTTTTTAACAAGGTTGCAACAAAAGGAGAAAAATCTTAAACCTTGAGGAGGCTCATTGAGTTTCCAGGTTTCACAGAAACACTGTGAGCTCCAGAAAGAGGATGTAACTGGAACTGAAATTATTCTGAGGTCCCTGTCCAAATGTCTGTCACAAAAAGTCCCCAAAGTTCCTGCACAGAAACTCTGACATACGTCCACCAGGAGACATAATAATGAAATAAATAATTCATCATGAATTTGTTTTAACTTGTGCCAGAAACCGATATACTGGCTGACGCTGTCTAATTCCTTTAAAACAATTACTTAAGATCTCCTCATCCCTGTTTTGCAGACTCTTACCTGGAAACCCGTCCAGCAGGCGGACATTAATCATCCCCTCTGCCGTCCAGGGGCAATAAAAGCAACACAGGCATTCAGTTTTAGCATCAAAACCTCAAGACAGATTTATGTGAAACCGTGTTTATATCTTCCACTCTCCTTCGCCCTCTGCAGCATCTTCTCTTGTTTACTCATTTGCCACGGGGGCTCTTTTTTTCAAAGCCAGCCTAAACAGGAATGCGGTCGTAGAAATTTCAAGTCCTTATTGCAATCAATAATGCGAACAAAGTTCAAAGCAACAGTGTCCAGAAGATGAATGTTGCAAATATATTTTTGCTTTTCCCCCCCCAATCCTCCCGGGTCAACATAATGATCTACCTCTCCCTCGTGTCTCCTCCTTCCCCGCCGCAGAGCCCCACTTCATCTCCGCCTACGACATCGGCCTCTTCACCTTCTTCTTCCTGAGGGAGAACGCGGTGGAGCACGACTGCGGCAAGACGGTGTACTCCCGCGTGGCCCGGGTGTGCAAGAACGACATCGGCGGGCGCTTCCTCCTGGAGGACACCTGGACCACGTTCATGAAGGCGCGGCTCAACTGCTCCCGGTCCGGAGAGATCCCCTTCTACTACAACGAGCTGCAGAGCACCTTCTACCTCCCGGAGCAAGACCTCATCTACGGCATCTTCACCACCAATGTGTGAGTGGACTACGACGTGTGTCACACGCATTCGTCACGCTGGTCAACAGACAAAAAAAACATAGTCTGGGGGTTTTTCAACTGTTTTAGGGTCATTTTGATGTGCTGAATCCAAAACTCACATTGGTTTTGCTCAATCGGGTCGACTTTCTGAACTATGATGCGTACGAGTTTGAGATGCTGGGATGATGGCTGATTGCTGTGGGGCTCTGAAGAGAGATATCCCTGCAGCCGAACATATGTGGCGTTCGAAGAAAAGGATGTTCCTGCCCTGAATTTTGCACAATGAAGATTTAAATTTAAATTTATAAGTACTTACCCTTACCATCAGTTTTTATTACTCAATTTACAGAAATTCAAGTTTGTATCATTTAATTAATACACTCTGTTTGAAAACTTTTTTTTTTCTCCTAAAACTTTTTTTGGATGAGAAATGTTAGCAGAGGTTAACTGATGATTTCACAAAAATATAATCAGTTTAGTCCACAGATCGGATTTCTCTAAATCAAATTAGAATGAAAACCTGACCTGACTGAGAAAATCGGGTCAGGTTATTAAACAGTGTCACTGCTTTTAAATCGTTTTCTATTGTTTTACACTTGTGCATATGTATTAATTCGTTTTATTTTGCATCCAGGTTGCTGTGTATTGCAGACTTCTGCCCAGGTCTGTCTTGAAAATGAGATCTAGATCTCAACGGGGTTTACCTGGTTAAACAAAGGAAATAAAAAAAATTTAAAAATGGAGGTCATTTTTGGATTCAGCTGGTACAAAATAGTTCTTATTCAGTTGAAAAAACATGGACAACTTCCAAAAAATATTTTTTTGTAACTCAGTGGTATCAGTGAGTCAATCAAATTGTATTTGTGTAGCACATTTCAGGAACAAGGCAGCTCAAAGTGCTTTACTTCATAAAAACACACAAATCAACAATTGAAACATTACATTTTTCCAAGTGTCGTCATTTACACATCAAAATGTTGGTCGGTGTTTCATTTATTATGGTACAAATGCAACTCTAGACATCTGGGTTTTGGTCAGTGTTTTTAAGGAAGTCAGTGTTTTGGCTGTTTTACAGTTTTCAGAAAGTTTGTTCCAGATTTGCGGTGCATAGACACTGAATCCTGCTTCTCCACGTTTGGTTCTGGTTCTGGGGATGCAGAGCAGAACCAGAACCAAAAGACATGAGACAACCAGAAGGTTGATACAACCACAACGGATCGTTAATGTATTGTGCTAAGCCGTTATCACACACATTTTGATATTATTATTACTAGGGATGCTCCGATCAGGTTTTTTGCTGCCGATTCCGATACCGATTACCCATGAGGCCGATCTCTGCCAATCGCCTGGATTGACTGTTTATGACAACAGTCATAAATATTCATGAAGACTTACTCATGTTTATGACGGGTGTTATGTCATGTGTATGACGGTGTCATGACAGTCTTATTCACGACCTGTCAAATAAAGTGTTAGCCTTTTTGTATGTCGCTCCTTGGTGACATTCTGCTTTTAAGTACTTTTAAGACTACAGTTTGGTGTCCGAGTTTGAAAAGTATCAAATCCTAGGTGTCGGATCGTTTTGTGCACATAAAGGAGGTTCCGGTTAGTCAGGTTGCAGCTGTTAGGGGGACTGGATTCTACAAGTGCTCCCATCACCCTCACCTTTTTGTTTCTTACTTCCTGTTTGGAACAGAAATCGGTTCAACGATCCAGTTTGGACTTTTAAAGTACTGGACATTTTCAATCTTTTCTGGTCAGAGTTTGGTATAAACAATCAAATAGACTTTTTCTTACCTACTCGTGCACTTACTAAAGAAGACGTACACCAAAATGATAGCGTTCAAGTTTTTCTGCACACCTTGTTGTACTTGTACACTGCTGCAGAAGGCTTTAGCCAGACAGAGCTGGCTAAAGCTCTTCCAGATGGCAGTGGTCTTCGCCATGCCTCCAAACTGCAGTTTCAGACTTTGTTTTGCCTTCTGGTGACAGAAGGAAAGAAAAGATATAAAATAAGAGCTGCTTAGGTGGACAAGCCAGGTAGTTTCAGTTGATAGCAGAGAGCAAATGTAACATAACAACAAAAGCCTGAACAAAAAAAAAAACAGTTTTCAGAAAAGTAAGGAAATGAACAGAAGTCAGGGAATTGTTAGTCCATGATTTCAGCTCCGATTGTTCAATAGCAGTACTGTGAATATGAATTAAACATTTTGTTTTGTTTGTTTGTTTCAGTCAAAATGTGCCACTGTTCTTAGTGCGGATATGTGGCAACGGCTCTCATTTGTTTTCAATTTCATACGCTGATGCGTTCATGGAGCTGTCCGTGGTCCTGAAGGAGCCGGCGGAGCTGTAATTCTGCACTTCTGTTATTACACCTCAGCCAGTTTCGTCTTGACACTCTGCTGTCTGCGCACTATTCAAACCGCATTCGAACCAGCGCGCTGTGTAACATGGTTCCACCTCTCTGGACAGAATAACAAGCGGCAATGATTTTTAGAACAAAGCCATTTGGTTTGTAGAAACACAGCCGCCTGCGGCCGTCAAATATTGATTCCATAAAGATTTCCGTGATAACCCGGTTGCGCCAAAATGCATCTTTTATGAAATGCATTACTGGAAACGTGACCACATTGACAGTGTCAGCTGAGATTGGAGCATAAAGTGCCACTGAGGGAAAAAACAAAAACATTGAGGACGCCTGCTGCTCCTGCACATACTAATGTACGGTTAAAACTGAGTTATACCTGAAATCCCACCTCTTAGACTGAATGGAAATTTTAGGCTCACACAAAATACGCATTCGGCTTTACAACAGTTTCATTAAGATTTATTATGATCTCACTGGAAGCAGAGGCACCTGTTTGTCCAAGCACACCATGTTTAATTTGATGCGCGTCTTTGCAGATGTGCATCTGTTTGTTTCTTTTACTGCAAAACTAGGGCTGTTGTAAACAAATATTTTAGTAATCGAGTAATCTATTGATTATTCTTACGATTAATTGAGTAATCGGTTAAAAAAAATTATAAAATAAAATATTGGTAAATCTGGCATAACACTATCGGTTACCAACATCAGTCCAATTTTTCATTTTTGAGCATCCCTAACAGTAACTTTTTTGTAGTTTAGAAAACTAACCTCTAACAATAATAGCTCACTTTCTAAGTTTACCTGAAGAAAAGTTGTACAAAAATCTGAAATTATATTCAATTTAATAATAAAGAGGTAGGCTCACAAATACGCTTATAAAATGTCTATGATCCAGCTTTTAGTTTATTTTATGTATTCATCTGCAGTCAGTTTAATAGATGAACTCTCACCTTGCCCCATACCTGTCAATCTTTGGGTTTGAGAATACGGGAAATGTCGCCTGGAGTGGGGGGCAGGCGAACGAACGAACGTAAGATGAGGGTGGAGGGGAGGAAATAGACCAGGGGACAGACGAACGTAAGTCCAGGGTGGGGGGACGAACGAACAAACGTAATGTACGACCGGTAGACCAGGGGACGAACGTAAGAACGGCAAGGAGCAATTCAGGATATTTACAGCACCTTCATTTATCAGACTCTGAAACTCATCTACCAGCCATGTACCACCACGATGATTTCTACCACCCGTTTGTTGAGACCTCGATGATATGAAATTTATTGTGCGGTTCGTCCGTAAAGTTACACTTACACTGTAAGCATCAGCTACTCAGCCACTCGCCGTGTTCAGTCTATCTGCTCACCTGTATAAATACTCCTGCAGCCTCTTCCTGCTGTTCGCTCTGAACCAGCAGCTCCCGGAAGAGAAAAGCTGCCGTACTCCAGGCATCACGCCAGTCATTTTAAGGATGCTTATTGGTCCCCGAAAAACAATGAAAAACCGGACATTATTATTAATCAATGAAATCCCCACAGGCCGAGCTTGAAAATTGGACGTTATGCTGCTAACACTTTGCTTCCGTCAACAACTCATAGGCGGAAGTGAGAGCTCCGTGCAACGCAAGTACTGTCCCGGCCGGAACACGGTGCGCTAAATAATAAAACATAAATTAACGAAGCTTCAAGGCAGGTAAATTTTCCTTGAGGAATTTTAATAATCGAGGTACTCGAATCATTCAAGGAATCGTTTTAGCCCTACTGCAAACTCTAAGTGCTTGACAGGAATGCAAGCTGTGTGCCTTTTTTTGATTCTTTCAACGCATTTCAGGGTTTTAAAGGCATTTACCTTTGCAGCTGTTTAAGAAAAGGTTTTTTATATATCTTGAGTCTTTTGGAAGTCTGCAATATCTGCAAATATACAGTAACTATGGTGTATGTAGTCATATTCTTGGAACTACTGGCATATGCATATTATAAGCACATTAAATGTGGTGCATTTGGTATTAAATAAGGAGTGGGTCTGATTGTGCCTGATTGGTAAAAATGACCTGACATATTTAATTTTTTCTGATTTCTCTTTAAAAAACTATAAACATAGGAACAACATTAAAAAATACTTCTTTTTCTTACCCTTTCTGAAGACTCTAAAGGGCAACTTTGCTTTCTTCTATTTAACAATTATAGGATATTTGAAAGGTGCCTAAACTCATAGAATATATAAATAAAGAATTACACAAGACTCTGAACTCCTTCTGCTCATAGTCGAACGGGAAGATTTTAATGCACATCTGCTATACCAAAACATCACATCCACATCGTTACAGAAATCCAAAGTCTTCCATTTACGTAGCTCTTCTGGCTCCGTCTTACTCTGGATGTTTGTTGGAAGTTCCGAGAATTAGGAATTGACCTCCTGGAATAATTAGAGGCGTCTTGACCTCAACATCTGCTCCATTTTCAGAGGTTCTATTAGGCAAATCGTTTACTCCTTATCTGTCCAAACAGAGATTTGCCAGCTGAACTGTCCACTCTTAAAAAGCCTTGTGCATCTTTGTGCTTCCCATAAATTCATTTTGAACACATCAGTGGTAGCAAAAAAAGCTAACTTTGAGTCTTCTTCATTCTGTGACAACATCCACACAGAAGAGTGCTGACATCACCAACTTCGCTCCTTAGATATAATGCGTTCACTGATGTTCATCCGTCCGTTATCTGTGTAGAATTGTGGGTAATTCAGAGAACTCAATTAGCCTAGCGGTTGTGTTTTTGGACTGTGGGAGGAAACCGGAGTATCTGCAAATCACTGCAAAAACACATAATCTTACCAAGTAATTTTGGCAAATATCTTACTAAACTTGAAATTAGGCAAACTAGCTTAAAAAAATCACTTTTCAGTAAGATATAGTGTCTTGTTTAAGTAAATAATTCCTTATTATTGGTGAAAAAGTTCTTGTTCTATTGGCAGATAAATGACCTTATAACAAGGTAAAAATGTCTCGTCATAAGTTAAATAATCTGCCAATGGAACAAGTATTTTTTCATCAATATTAAGGAATTATTTACTTAAAACAAACCTCTATAAGTTACTGAAAAGTTACATGTAAGTTAGTTTTGTCTTATTTCAGGTGTATTAAGGCATTCGCTCTAGAAACTAGACCAAAAATACTTGGGAAGATTTTGTCTTTTTGCAGGTAAAGCCAGGATTGTCTCGCTGCAAGGCAACAGTCCTACCCACTGCGCCATCGAGAAGCCCAAACATTTTTAATTTAGTTTCCAATTTTCTGAGTCAGGGCAGATGAAGCCGTCGTGCTTCATTCCAGTTATTCAGAACGTCGCAAAAAAAACAAAAAAAAAAGTCAGAACTTTCAAAGAAATCTGAATAGAGCTTCTCATTAATCGAATCAAGCAAATTCTCAGGCATTGAGAAAATGGATGCAGAGAATGAAAGCTGAGCTGCGAAGCGGCGCTACAGTCGCAACAAGCTCCCTCCAAGGTGAGGTATTACGATCTTCACTGTTTGACAAACATGATAACAAACAGTGTTATCATGTCTTTTAGTAAATTTGAGGCTCTCATGTCTGAACACACACGCACAAACACACACCCTCATTTTACACACTTGCATTCTTCTGTGAGCTGGAGAGGCTTTCTTGGGAAACCAATTTAATGAGAATTTTGTAATAACAAGATGTCAGTTTGTGGGATTTAACGGCGCTACGTATCCCCAGACAGTTCATTATAATCTGCCAAGCCTCACACTAATTATTAGTCATGTTGCTTCCTTACTTGGAGCTTCTTTCCAAATCTGTTACCTTGATTGTAAGCCCTCAGTGGCAGTAATTTGCTATAAACTTTATTACTATTATTCTTTATTTTTCTCTGCAGCAAGATTTGCTCATTTCTCTTGAAGCGTATATTAATCACGTAAACACGAGTAGAAGAAGCAACCGGGTAAATAGTCCATTTTTATTAACCTGTGAAAATAATTCTTGAGCGTTTACGGAATACCTCAAAAGAAATGTAAATAATTTTTTTTAATTAATGTTAAAACAAAACAAAACCAGAAATCTCATGGGCGTCCAGGGATACTTTTACTTAAATTTGCTGCAAACTTAATGCGGGATACATTATAATGCTATTGTAAATTATATATTATGAAACAAAGAACATTTTTAAGAAAGTAAAAGTTAAGACTAATATATTGCTTATTCCTTTAGAATTTTCCACTGAGCATTTCACTTGCAGGAAACTCACACAAACACAAACAAACCGCCGCACTTCGACTTCTTTTCATCGGCCTCTCGCGTTTTGTATCTGCAGTTACCCCGCTGTTTTTATTTTTCCCACCTATACACAGCAGAACACACACAGAGAGAAATCTTCAGAGTTTTCAGCCTCCCACCTGTTTGTATTGATCAGCGCGGCTCCGAGACGAGCCGGATCCGCAGACTGAGCTGCACAACAGCTGGTGGCGTCGCACACTTTGTCGCAAACAGGAAGCACCCACATCCAAAGTTTGAACGCTGCAGACGTCTCCTCTGCATTTTGAGTTTAGTTAAAAGGTTGAATGCAGCTAATTGCTGTTGTCCAAATGCAGAATGGCGGGGCCCGTACAGCAGTGTTACAAACATTCTTTCACCGTTGGCTTTCTTCATGCTAGATGTGTTTTGTTCTGTAAAGGTTATATAAATGAAGTGCTTGATTAAAACAACAAACTCTCCCACTTGAGCCCAACACGGCCGTATTGGCCGCTTCTCTGATGAATGTCTACCTCGGCCAGCCTGTTGGTTTCGGTGGAAAGCCAGACCAATTAGGTGTGTTAATTAGTCGAGGCCTTTACAGAACAGCTGTGGCTTGTGCTAACTTGGTTAGCCAAACTAAAAGTCATCAGACTGGAGCAGTTTGGCTGTTTCACAACGTCAAACTGAGTCTGGTCACCTTTTTTTCTCTCTCTCTCAAAAGAAAAACGGTTTAAGTTTTGGGCTTTTTAAAAATTATTTTAGCTCTTGCACCAGAACAAAGTATCATATCATCATTGTATGAAAAATGTGCCCACGCAGGCATGATCTCAGAATAATTAGAACCTTAAATCATCCTTTGGGAATAAAGAGTTGTCCCCTTCACCCCCAAAGTTTTGGCCACTTTTGGCATTGTTCTTGTCCCAGTCTGCTCCAAAGTCAACCCAGGTCTGTAATATTTTCAACATTGTACGTGGGTTTCCTGGATTCCTTTGCCTTGAAGATTTTTCCCAGAGACATCAAAAGAATCCCACACAGATCTCCTCCATAACTCAGTTTTTCGGTGTTCATTCACTCTTTCATTGCTTGAATATGGGCCTCAGCGGGGGATCCCTGCCTATATGTGTGGTTCAATATATAACATTTTTCAAAATACCTTTAATCAAAAGAAATTGCTGTTTGGGAAGCTGAAATACCTCAGTGCAACTCTGCTCGATAAATTATTTGCTGGCGTTTGCAATGAGATCAATCAAGAAGTGCTGTTTGATCCCCTTGGTGCTGATTGGCTGTACATCAGAGGCGATGTACATCACAGCTTTATGGCGTCAAACATCCATCACTGCCAAATGTTAGCAACATTTAAAATTTCAACACAGTCCTTCCAAGTGCTTCCTATCTGCTTGCGTTCTCAAATGGTGCAAACACGACATCATCTGCAAAAAACACACAGATGCACTTTACCTGGAAAGACCGTCTATCCCCTCACATTTTGTGATTGTTGTCACAGTAATTTACAAAATAGCAAAAAATAAAAAAGTAGTTTGATTATATTGGTAATCTCAAGCACTACATTTAAAAATAAGCTATAAAAAACTTAATCAACTCAGCATTTGAAAACTGCATCTGGTGTTTACTCAGATTATTTTCATCTGATTTTTAAAATAACTTTGATTTTTAAAATAACTTTGATAAATGTCATCCAAGCAAACTGCTGACCCATTCCAAATGAAAGGGATTTGGGTTATGTTAACTTTGATTTGAAGCATTCTCAATCTGCCACATAAGTTTAACTTTCTGGGGAAAAAACCAACAAAAAAAACAACACAAACATTATTGCAAACTGCTAACCTTGCAGATTCAGCAGAGTGTGTGTGGGCGTTTGGGGGTGTGTGTGCGTGGGTGAGAACATCCCGTGCTTGGTATTCTAGCGTGTGCTGCTCTCTGTCAGGGGAGAAGCTGAATTGTGTCTTAAACCTTCTGCTCCCTCGCCTGTTAATCTGCCAGTATTTGACACTGCATGGCTACCTCCCATCAGTCCGCAGCCATTTTCAGTGATAGATAGAACAAGCTAATGGCAGCAGCTACTTGGAGAGAGAGAGAGAGAAAGAAAGAGAGAAAAATGGACGGAGAAGTCGGGGTGTGTAAAGAGAGAGGAGGTGGAGGAAGAGGAACGAGATGAAAGGATGTAATGAGAAAAATCACGGCTCTCCAAGCTTTTTGTCCTCCTTCCATTGTTTCTTCTCGCCTATCTGAGGGGCCTCGCTGGCCCCTTCTCCAAAAACCGCTTTCCCCTCGTCAGGGTTTGGGTATATGGCAATGCAATCACCAGAAAACACTGTCTCCATCTGTCTGGCCTAAATTGAGCAGCCTCACAGCTGCTCCCAGGGGTTCGTGGCTGTAAAGCAGAAGAGGGAAGAGTTGGACCGGCGCTGGTTTTCCTTCCTGTCCGTTCGCGCTCCGGCCAAAACGTCAGCGCCGCGTCCGACACGCTATCTGCTTTGTGTGGCGGACTAGTTTTCCTAGTTTGAGTGTGGTTTAAAAAGGGAGTAAAAATGTCAACTTTTTTCGTCTCTCTTTTTTTTTGTAGCTTTGTGTTTTGCATTTTTCAAAAGAGGCAGAAAATGGGTGAATGATTTGGCTGATTACTCACTTATTTCTGATGCTAGATGTCCAAAATATGCAATATCTGCATAAGCAAGTGTTTGCAATGTAGGTCGAACTTGAATTCTAACTTTTTGAAACCCATTGACCAACACAAACTTCCCTGCAAAATGATCATCCTTTAACTCTCATGTGTGGTGATGTTTTAGCCGTCAACATAAATGTGTTTTACTGACATGTTGTTAGATAAACCAAACTATTATTTAGCTGAAGAAAAAGGGAAAGGATAGATGGTTAAATAAATCGGTGACACTTCATTTGAAGGAATGTGCATAAGACTGACATGACAGAACACCGGTCATGAACATGAAGGAGTTTTTATGAATGTTTACGACTGTTTTCCTGAAACTTATTCGGCAAATAACACTTTTAATGCAAAGTTGACACTTTTAATTGACTTTTATTGCAAATTTTAATAAAACTTTGCATTAAAAGGTTAATTATTGACCAAATAATGCAAAGTTGACACTCTTAATGGACTTTTAATGCAACCTTTCATTAATAATTATAAAATATTATATTACCAAATGACTCTTCGTGACAGTCACAAACATTCGTAAAGACTCCTTCATGTTTATGACGGTTGTTATGTCAGTCTTCAGATAGTGTCACCAATAAATCAAATCAACACCTGAAAAGTGTGGCATGCGTTTGGATACCCATAAACAAAATACAGCAGGACAGTTTGAGGCCACCCAATTAGTAAATAGAGTCCAGCTTTTTCATAATTTAATGTAAATAAATAAGTAAATAAAAGCAAAGACAAAGTCCAGACCTGAATCTAAACCAGAATCTATGTAAATACCTGAAAACAGATGTTCACAGATGTGAAGCAGGTAGAAAGATACGATGGAAAAAAAACAAACTTGCAGCTGTAATTGCAGCGAGAGGCAAATACATTCACTTTTCAGATTTTTATTTGCAAAGAAGTTTTAAAACCATCATTTTCTTTTCACTTCACACGTTACGTACACTTTGTGTTGGTCTTCCACGTACATTTCCTATGAAACACATGAAGGCCTGCAGTAACGTGATAAAAGGGACACACTTTGCTGCATATTAAAGCAACGCAACCCCTTACATCGGAAAACCACCATGGTCACTTTAAGCAAAGGCAGTTTTTAAACATGCTTTCCTTTAGTCGTGTACTACAGTTTATTTCGAAGCCATTTTGTTCATTTAATCCACCTAATGGAAAAACGTGGTCAACAGTTTTTAGTTTTCACCCCATGGAAGAGGAAAGAAGTACAACGAGACTGAATGCTGTAGCAGCTTCCTTCAAGCTGTTGCAGAAGGAAGGTTTTAGCTCTCTGCTAAAAAAAAGAAGAAGAAAAAACACTCAAATCCTTTGAGCTCGGCCTGGTCTTCTAATTAACTCTGGGGCCTTATTGGTAGGACCCCGGTGTGGTGGGCTCTGCCTGGAAGCGAAACCCTCCTGTGGAGGTGGATCACCTGCCGTTACCGACTAATTATGAACATCCTTATCTTCTTCTTGGCTCTTTCGCTGACCCACCACTTCACCGCTTGTAAGAGGTTCTCATATCTAAGAGGCTGTGGGTAGAAGGAGAAGAGGAGGAAGCGCTTAAAAGAAATGAATGCATTGGTTTATAGTTTAGGTTGTTATTTAGATAAAAACTATTGTTTTTGTTTTAATCCCACATGTAAAGTAACTCCTCTGTTTGTTTATTTTTTTTGGTTAAGCTAAATTTGAAAATGTTTTGATGTCATCAGTCAGAAAGGAAAATCACATTCAGGCTAATTGTTGTAAATCTTTACTACATTCAATGTTTTAAGTGATGCAGCCTGGAGGGTTTTATGTTTGCGGCCATTTTTAACCAGTCATGTGTCCGGATGAAACTCTCACAATTAAACATTATCATGATGATTTTACAACATAATGATTCCAGAAACATTTTAATAAAGAAAAATGCAAAAACCAGTCTAATTCATAAAACAAAACCAATTTATACTACAAATAACAAGTCTCTTGTTTTAATTGTATTTATATTATTAGCATTCATTCTTATTTTGCAGATATTTTTTTTGTCATTCTTGTATATTAAGTGTAAATGTTGATATTAGCTGGATAGCTAGCCTGCACTCCGCTGCTTAACAGAACTGAAACTCTCATTTTGCCAACCGTCGTTTGAAAGTGATGCTGCCTCAATATGAGCAATTTTAATTTCAACCCCATTCATTTTATGATTGCAAATATTTCCAAATATCATAATTTATCTTTTTTGTCAATGAGAAAAAAGTGTAAGAAAGTGTAAAAACCGTGAAAAAGCAGATCTGTGCATCCTCTTTTTAGAGTCACTTGATTATTCAAGCACTTTCTCTGGCCTCTCATTAAATCAATATTTAAAGAAAATAGACGATATGAAATTGTTTAAAACTATAACTCTTCAAAACCTTGATTTTTATTTTGATATGACAGCTGTGAGTTAATGGTAGGATTAAGACAAAGGTATTTTATTCAACATGCTGTCACTGCTGAAGTAAAGCAGGCACAAAGATTGCATTAAGGTACAGAATCTGCAAGAACTCACAAATGTTGCATTTCTTTAATCGTGTAGTTTAAAAACTTAAAAAATGTGTTTAAGCAGCTTTTAATTCCCCTCTTTTAGTGGCAGGACACGTCACCGGTGGCTTTAGTTTGTTTCTGGAGGTTAAACAACGTGACGTTTTTATTTGCTGTATTAAATTTGGTCTGGAAGATCTTCAACCATCTGTCACATTTTCCAGTAGTTTCTGTTTCCCTTAATGTCGGTGTTAGCAGCTGTGTCGATGAAACAAACAAGTTTTGGCTTGGAGCGCAGACACTTAACCAAATCGAATGAAAATAAAATCAATCCTAATGTTATAATGTGTCCCGGTTCTTGATGGAAGAGGAGCTGTAAATCAGAAACAGAACGGTGAATCCTGTCTTTTCAAAGTGTGAAAATGACTCTTTGCGATCGGCTTAGCGTAAACAACTGCCCCCAGATGCAAAAGGATAAATTATTTTAGAACTATGGTTGATTTTATAGAATATTTCTTCACAATATCCTGGTTTCAAATTGAAGCTAACGTTAACAGCGAGCCTTTAGTTCAACAGCAGGCCTGACCTGAGCAGCTGAGTGGTTTATGGGTAAATCATAACAAAAATAAATAGATAAAATGCCCATTTTTCAAGCCAAGTTTTGACCAAAAACTGTATCTCTGCCTCAACTTTCACGTTTTCATGTTTTTTCTGACCGTTAAACCGATCAGATCTGTATTCTGTTGTGTTGCCGCATTGTTTAGAGTTGATGCTGCTGACTCAGTCTGGCTATATATTGACCTATATTGTTTTGTAGTGTAGAAATATGTATGGCTAATCCCGGCAGCCTCTGTTCAGTTTCTGGTCCCTGCGGCCTTGTGGCTCTGCTGAGTGGGCCTTTTTTTCTGTCTTTTCTGCTGTAATGGTGGTATTTCACTGAGGTTGAAATATTGGCCTTAATGTGGATTTTAGCTGTTGCCTTTTCCCCATAATATATAATAGAAAGTAGGTGGAAAACATAGATGGACTGTATCAACAGCGATGTAAACATGAAAAAGTTTGAATCAAAAGATGCAAGTCAAATCAGAAGAATTGAAACGTATGAAGACAAAAAAAAAAAAAACACGAGGCATATTACAGAAAGAATAGAATAACGCAACTATTCTGTGGCACATGCCATGACTAAGTACAGTCAAAATATAAAAATCAACATGTAACAATTAAAAGTTAAAGACTTTGTCTCAAGCCACGTATGAGACGAACCAAATGTAGAACAAGGAGCTCTGCTCAGGCGAAACCAAAACGGACCTTTTTGACCTGTGTGTCTGATTCTGAACCCAACAGAAATAAGAAATATAAATATCAAGAAACATAAAGAACAAAAACTGAATGAACAGTGGTGACCTATGTAGTAGGGATCCGATTAATACATGCAAAACAGGTGAGACTATTGGATGATAAACTCCTGATGGAGAACAGTTAGCTACACAGATCCATTCAGCAAATTAGAATTTATTTCAAGAACTTTATTACTAATTTAAACCTAATTTGTTTATTAATTACATGCAGTTGGATGTTTGAAGTTTCTGTTATTGCTAATTATGATGAGTTTTCCACTTATGGCTGATGCAAACTTGACATTTGAAATGAAAAAATATTATGCGAGACCAATAAAAAACATTTTCAAGATAATTTGCTTGATGGAAACTACCTGCTTAAAGGTTGTCAGGTTTCAAAAGGTATTAACGCATGTTCATATTTGATTATGACTGCAGACAAGGAACAGGAAACACAAGAAGGGGGCAATAAACTCTGCTCTTTTAAAATTGCCCAGACAAAATGTAGAATACAGTTCGACGTCTGTGGGAGAAATTGCAGTTACGGATTTGTCCATAATGATCGAGCTTGAGTTACTTCACAAAGACAAATAAGCAAATATTTTAGCCTGTAGATGTGCGAAACCAATAGAAAAAATACCTCCAATAAACTCGCAGTTATAGTTGCATGAAATGTGGTTCTGCAAAATGTTATGTCGAATAATGACGCTCGTTGCATCTTCAGGTTTTTGTCTGGAATAAAAAAAAAACGATTTCCTTCCGCTTCCCTCTTCTGTGCTGCGTTGTGCTTTGGACTACTTCATAAAATCTCCCAAAAATACATCCAAATTTATGATTTCCACTTGAAAAATCTAAAAATAAATAAACAATTATTTTTACTTTTGCAAGGGCTTTACGTGGGATTGAAACAATCCGTGGCGATGCACACCCGGCCTCTCGTTTTTGTTTTTAAAAACCTCTCTGGTGAGCAGATCATTACAGATTTTTGCCGAGGCTCCGCCAGGACTTCATTACTCGTCTAACTCTCTTTATTTCCTAACGCTCTGAGATTCATCTACTGTGAAATCGCCCGTCACTGCGGAGTCAAATAGTTGGAATAGGTCTGTGGGTTTCTTAGAATTAATAAATGTTGTAAGAAAAAAAATAAATGTTTGAATACAACTTCATATTTAATTTCCTGGAACAGCTGGCTCTTCAAACAGAAGTAAACAGTGAATGTGTCGGGGGACTGTTTTCATTAGTGAATAAATTCTCATCAGGTCCTCTAATTACTACTCCTGGCAGCAGGGCCTCAAGAGCAGGGATGGAGTCAAAATAAACTTTGCTGTGTGTGCAGGCGTGTGGGGGTGTGCGTGTGTGGTGTGCGTTTGTGTGTGTGTGTGTGTTGATTGTGATAAAGAGTTTGTTTGGCTCGGTGGAGTCCTGTGGCTCAGATGAAGAATATAGTTCAGATACACTTGCAGTGCTTGTTAATTAGGTCAGTTCACTGTTGGTTTGGATCTATCAAGTGTTTGGCTAATAATAGGAAAAAATATGAACTACCACCAGCCTCGCCCTGTGAAGAAAGCCAAAGTACTCTGGCATAAACAGGCCTCGAGGTTAGCTTTCAAAAGATTTCAACAACTGAGAGAAGATGGCATATAATGCTGCACTCATCATAATTTCTGTGTGCAAAATAAGCAAAGCAATGCGGCATCCATAACATTCATGTCAGCTTTCTATTTCAACTAATCCTAAACCCATCCATCCAGATGTTTTATTGTTGTTTGTGTACCAATACACACTTAAGGATGCACCTCCTATTGTTGGTATTTAACCGTTTTTAAATACCACACACTCGTTGGTGACGGTGACGATGTGTGTTGTGGAGAATTATCCTTTCTCCATTTAGGTTCAAGAAGAGTCAGTGAGATGAATTCATGAGTTCCATTTATTAAGAATAAAATGCAATATCTAACACCCTTGTCCCTAGTGTGGTTGGGAGGTGCTGGTGTCTATCTCCAGCTAACGTTTCGGGCGAGAGGCGGGGACCCTGGACAGGTCGCCAGTCTGTCGCAGGGCAACACAGAGACAGACAGGACAAACAACCATGCACACACACAAAGGGAGACTTTAGAGAGACCAATTAACCCAGGACCTTCTTGCTGCAAGGCAACAGTGCTACCAACTGTGCCACTTTGCAGCCCTTAAAATACAATTTAACAAAAAATAATAAAATACCGGGCTACAAACTTCTCCCGTCTTCTGTTGGTTATATCAAAGAATGAAAACATTCGAGGGGAAACCATGAGAGGTCGGAATATTGATATCGGTTCACAGCAAAGGAGATGGGGATGAGCTCTGTAAATCAAAACGGGGAAATCAAGAGGGGTGTAAGAGGACATGCAGCGGCTCAGTTGGACCGACGTGAAGCAGCAGTAGAAGAAGAAGAAGCGTCCTCCCACATGATGACAGTGGTCCCTGTGGTGCTGGGCCCCGGAGAGCCGCGGCGTATAGCGACAGCAACCAACCCAGCAGATGTCAAACAGCTTTTCCATCACTTTCCCGGGCTTTTAAGCCGACTCCAGCCATATGGGTTGTGTCCATTTGTGCAATTGACTGTATTTCCTCCAGCGCCCCCTTTGCTCTGCTCTCCTGACATCGTGCGTGGCAACCCGCTGTCAGAGAAGGCCTCCTAAATAGTCTGGACAGTGTCAGAGTCTGCGAGGCAGAAATGGAAGAAGCCGCAGCTACAGTTCAACCCCCGAGCCTGGAGTTTCACTTCCCGTTATGTCAAACTGTCTCTATGAGTTTGTGAATGTGCAAAACTGTAGTAGCTGTCCCCTCTTCAACCCCCAGGGCGGCACCATCTTATTTTCCCGTTTTTTCCCTTCGGATGGGATACGCTTGTTGTCAGCTTGCCACAGAGATTCGCTCGACTTTAAAATTCTCTCTCTGTATCTCGCGCTCGTCTCTATCAGAGGCATCAGACCAGAGTGTGGAAGAAACAGATTTTTTTTAATTAAAAGTCTGGAGGCTGCGTTACTCCGTAGCCTGGGAGTCGGCGAATGAGCCACCTGTTTGACTTCCCTCTGTGTTGAGCCAGATCTCGTTTAGAGCTCTACGGCACTTTCCTACCCGGCGGTAATAACGGAGCGCTTTAGTTTCTTCGCAGATCTGAAGAGGATCTCACCTATCAAAGCAAAGAAGAACAAAATAAATCAGCGTTGACTCGAAAACATTTTGTAATGTATGAAGTAACCTTCATACTTACAATGTATGAAGGTTGTAAGTATTAAAGACATTGTGCGTCTTTACGTTGCACTTTTTATCCCCGGTTGTGAGCTGAGCTAAGGTCTAATTTTTAAGAGATTTTCTACTTTTCTTGAAGCTGATTTTCATTTTCTGTTGTTGATATTTAGCTTAGAAGTCATGAAGTAGGAAATTCTTGAACTTTAACCCCTTGGATGATTGGCAAAATACACACTTGTGTAAAGACATATGTGATCACATCAGTGCCACTGTATGCTCTAAAAGTGCAGCTAAAGCTCAGCCGTTATAGTCGCACTTTGAGGTTTTCTACTTTATCTGTTCATTTGTTTCCTTTTCCCAAAAGGAGTGACATTCACAAAGGTCGTCGCATCTTTTTTTTAATTTTTTTAAAGATATTTTTAAAAATTTCAAAACTCATGTTAGCTAACAGTTGCACAACACCGTTCTCTCTCATACGCTGGACCTTTTTTTTCCCCCTGCATTTGTCTCAATCTTTCATCAATAAGCAGTGATTTATCAGTCTCTCAGAAGCCGGTCCATGCTGGCTCCTGAGCTCACTTGATTTGCTCATCATCTGTACAATTTCCTCCAATATCCTCAGCTTAATACCGTCCACTGTCACTGTGCAGCAGCGATAGCATAGATTAGCCTGCAGCAAAGCGAGCCAGACACATAGCTGCTGTTTAGTGTGGGCATAAAAGATACGGCTTCCATTAGGAGGCTGGAAGACACTGCAGAATGGCTTTCTTACATAGCTGCATTATGCTGATTTCTGATATGCCTTCAAAAACATCCAGCATATGAGCTGCTCTGAATATCATTTTTGAAATGCATTGCTTTTTTTTAAGTGTGGTTTTTTGTTTTTTTTTTTTGCTTGCTTTCTGTCCCTCTCGCTACAACAGCAACAGCATCGCAGCCTCCGCAGTGTGTGCCTTCAACCTGAGCGCCATCACCCAAACATTCAACGGGCCCTTCCGCTCCCAGGAGAATCCCCGCTCCACCTGGCTCCCCACGCCCAACCCCATCCACAACTTCCAGGTTGGTTTCCACACACAGTCTCTTCGGGGGACCTGGCGATACACACAGAATTGTCATTTCAATTTCAGCTGGGCATAAGCTGGGACCAGAGAAAAAGTAACAAAAATACGATATAAAAGTATGTCACAGACAAGTTTTAGAGGCTTGTTATCTAACTTGCAAAAAGAATGATTTCAAATGTTGATGTTTTTTTTGTGCTAAGCTGTTATAAACAACCTCTGGGTTATGTTTCTATTCGTTTTTACGTTTCTTCTTTCCAAGTTAGCTGAGATTCTGACAGATTGGATGAAAACCAGCGGTAAACTCTTTCTAGTCTTGTCAAAAATTCTCAATTGGATTTATGTCTGGGGTTTGACTGAGCCATTCCAACACATTAACATACCGTGATGTAAGTTGTCCTATTGTAGCTCTGATGTGTTTTTAGGATCGTCGTCCTTCTGGTAGGTAAATATCCATCGCGATGCCAAGTCTTTTGACGCCTCCAATATGTTTTCTTCCACAGTTGCTCTGGATCTCCCAAACATGAAAAGATTCCATGTTTCTATTGAAGAAAAACATTTTCATACCATAATATTACCATCATGATGTCTCCACAACTTTGTCCCCAGCCCAGCTGATGCGTTGCTCTCGAATGTTGTCTAAAAAACCAATCTGATTCAGAAAACGGCTGGATTTACACAGAGATGAAATTGCACACAGCTGAACTAATTTCATCTGTTTTTGTTGTGCTGAATTTTATTTATGGGTATCGGTGTAAAGGGGATGGCACATGCAAGCATGCTTCACTTTTCAGATGTTAGTAAAAACTTTTCAAAACCTGCATCATTTTCCTTTCATTTCACAATGATGCACAAATCACTTGTTGGTCTCCGTCATACGATCCCAATTAAATCAGCATGTGGCTGTGAATGAAACAGAACAGCCCACAAACGGATTATTATGTCAGGAATAATTGATAAGAAAGCCTGATAGAGTTTCAAGCTATTTATTTAACAGAGGAATTTAATTACAAAGAAACAATAAGGAAAACACAATCATCGTCACACAATGTTTTTAGGTGTGCTTGTCGGGCTCTGGCAGGAGGCTGACAACTGTTTTCCAGGGCTGCATGTTTTAGATGTTTTCCTGCTTAAACATGCATGACTGAGATGAATGGGTCATTAGTGGGCTCCTGCAGACCTGGAGGAGACATTCACAACGATTGAATCAGATGACTGGGTGCGGGGACACATCTAAAATATGCAGGACAGCATCCTCTGAGGATCGGGATCTGTGGGCCATACTCAGACATTCCCACACATCACAATTACGCTAAATTAGTTTGATGTCAGTGTAATGGTTTAATCTGGCATCTCAAACTAGTATGGATAGAGCAGTCCGTTGGTGCATCTGTAATGGGGCTGCGGCGATAGCCGACACCTGAACTATGACCCCCGAGTCCCAGACGGGTTGAAAAACAGGGCTTCGTGGATTCAGAGCATGGTCCAAAGAGAAGAGAAGTTCACGCCATCCAGTGATTATAATGGGCAAGTACAGAGGCGACACAAGCATTTGTAATGTGGAAGAGAGGGGAGGGCTTCATTAGCTTGGGCTCGTGAGTCGCATGCGGCTTTTCTCTCTGCTTAACCCGTCTGTCTAGGTTCTCATTTTAAGTGCAGGTTGCGGACTATTTTATTTTGAAAAGTCATTAAATTTGAGAAATGTCAGCTTCCGCCTCTGTTCGACTTCCTTCCAGCAAAGACACTTTACACTTGTCTGCAGTTCAATCATCTGTTGCTACAACTGAGCTACCAGCACAGTTCTGTCGAGCCAGAGGCTGTGAGACATCAGTCGGACTCGGTCACCTTGTTTGTTGTTGATGCTTGAAGCTTGCAATACGGTGAGTTGCAGGTAACCAGGAAAACCAGGAGAGTCTGAATCGTATGAGTTTTTTTCTGTAAGTGGATTGGATTCATTTGTGAACCAATAGATACAACGCTGGGGAAGCAATATTTTATACTAAATGTGTGGGGGGATCCAAAGGAATATTTTACAAATGTATAGGGAGGGAAACGTCATTCATAATAATTGCAACGCCCATGGGCAGAGATCACAACTCCAACTCCAACTTCTCTGTGAATGACTTTTTATAAACATCCGACCAGATGGAGACTTAAAGAGGAGCAGTGAAAGCAAATGAGGTAGATTAGCAGGGCTTGCCAACAATTGATGGTGTCATCCGCGACATGCTGCTGCGGAAAATTGTTTCTGCTGCCGGGAATCGGAGCTGCTAGCTGGTCATGAGACGGTCATACATGAGTCAGAGGGTCAAAAATCATTAGATCCATTTTAAGACTGACTTAAAAGTCTTAAATGACTCTTAAGTTATTTTAAGACTTAAAAGTCTTAAAACGTTTATGTGGGCTAATGACTTACGACAATGTTTAATTTCTCTTTGGGACAAACCCAAACTGGTTCCCAACACATTAGATATGACATCAACTTTTTAAAAGTTTATATATATATATTTTTAGCAATTTTAGCTAATCCTGTCTAGTGACCACTTGTGTTTTCCCATCTTGATGAAGAATTAAATCTGTTTTAATGACTACTTATTTTTGTTCTAATAATTGTATTGTAGTTTTCTTTGCTTATTGTAGTCATTGTATTATTTGTATTATTTGCAGAATTTGAACAGTCAATTTCATTTTAACTTTATTTTGTCATTGTATAGCATCTGTTTGTTTTTAGTGAGACAAATTTTCCTTTTGATCAGGGACAGTGGATGGAAATGATCTATTTGGCTAATTCTGGTGGATTTACTGCAATGTTTATTAAACATATTGCCGTACATATTAGTACATTTCAAATTTCAAAGTATTTTCGATTTGAACTGAATTAGATTGAGAGTTCTCCTTTTGAACTACAACAGAGGATATAGGAACAGCATCAAAAATATGTTTTTCTAAGGTTCCTGTCATGACAGAGTCAGTAATTATTTATTTTTGTAGCAGGGGAAATGTCACACCATGTGCTGTAGAACAGCTATTTTAAATTATTACTAATACAAAGCCTAAATAATTATGGGCTTGACTTTTGAAGCAGTCTTTAGCATCAGCTCTTAACACAGCTGGTGGGTCTGGCCTTTGTAAAATAGCATTCTTACTTTAAATCAGGGATTTCTAAAGGGCTGCCAACATTTCCAAATCGGCAATGTTCCTTTCCTGGCAGACAGAAACCTCTAAGAGATTAATGCTCTTCTCCATTCACCGTTCCTTTTATCTGTTATCTCTTGCTGTCTTGCACCCTGAATGAATTTCAGATATCTCTCCACAGATTATAGGAAGTATTGTTTCCTTTAAAATAGTTTCAAATACAGTGAAAACCATGTGATAGTTGCTAGATGACTGATCTTAAAGGTTCACGTTTTTAAATTTTTGACTGGCTGGTCAATAGTCAGAAATAGATAAATAAGGGCTGAAATCATTTTTGGTGCATCTCTGGTCTGCAATATTTATTTCACATAGTGTCTTAAAAAACTTGGAACATTTTTCTCATCCACAAAGCAATTTTAGCTACAAACCCTTTTTTTTTTTAATCATATGTGTCTTTAAACTTACTGAGGATAAAAGTGGAAAAAAAACACACAACGTGTTTATGATGAAGCTCTAGCAGCTGCGTGGTTTCCTCGAAAATCAACAAAACAACCGTCAAGAACATGGCTTATAATTTAAACAAATCTTGTTTTCTTGGTTGCTTTACAATCTTTTATGCATCTAATTTACAAACGCCTCTCGGCTTTGTGTTTTCCCCTCTGCAGTGTGGCACTATAAATGACAAAGGTCCCAATGAGGGTTTGACGGAGCGCAGCCTTCAGGATGCGCAGCGGCTGTACCTGATGAACGACGTGGTGCAGCCAGAGTCCGTGGATCCTCTCGTCATGCAGGACGACGTCCGCTTCTCAAACCTGGTTGTGGACATCGTCCAGGGCATGGACACCCTTTTCCACGTCATGTACATCAGCACAGGTTTGGTTTGTCTCAAATCGGATTATGTGTTGGTCTAAAAGAAAAGCTTGATTTTTCTTCTTTTTTTTTACAGACACGTCTTTTTGTTTTGTGTTGTTTTTGCTCAGAATATGGCACCATCCTGAAGGCTCTGGCCACGCCCAACAAAAACCTGCAGGGTTGTTACCTGGAGGAGATGGAGCTCCATCGGACCGGTGTCCGAGAGCCAATCCTGAGCCTTCAGATCCTGCACAGCGACAGGTCGCTCTTCGTTGGCCTCAAAGACAGAGTCCTGAAGATCCCTCTCGAGAGGTGTTCCTCCTACAAAACTGAGACGTGAGTAGAGCATCAAATCTAAAGGACGTTACAGTATCCACAGAGTTAGTGGATGCCTTCGTCCTCTTTATTCTCAACCGCTATCAGTTGTATCTCCAAATGTAAGCTTTAGAAATCATGTTAAAAATTATATAAAGTAGGGCGGGCCGTGGTGGCGTAGTGGTTAGCGTGACCCGTATTTGGAGGCCTTGAGTCCTCGACGCGGCCGTCGCGGGTTCGACTCCCGGACCCGATGACATTTGCCGCATGTCTTCCCCCCTCTCCTTCCCCGTTTCCTGTCAGCCTACTGTCAAAATAAGGGACACTAGAGTCCACAAAAGACCCCTGGAGGGGTAAAAAAATATATATATATATAAAGTTGCAGTAACTGTTTTCTGAAGAAAATAATTATGTTCTTGCATGGATCAATATATTTTGCTCTTGGGAACAATCTTAAGTATTGAAAAACAGATTGAAACCAACACACAAAAAGTGGACGACGCAGCAGATCACTGTGTAAGCAGATTTTCTCTCATCGTTTGTGGAGATTTGGTTTATGCTTAGATGTTTGCGAACATCGTCTTCTATCGTTTAGTTAATGTTTTGTTTAATTGTGTTTATTGCTTTTTTTTCTCCATGATTCTTTACTTTTGTGGTTTGTTTCTGGTTTTAGTTGTGCAGATTAGCCTCTCTGGTTATTGAGCCTTTTGTTAAAAAAAAAAAACACTGCTGAGAAATAGTCTGACCTGGATTTTTCAGCTGTTGTTATGCACCAGACATTTGCTTACTAAATGTGATCTTGCCCTATATCTATATTTTGTCATATCGTAGTCTGTTGTTGTTTCCCAGGGGCCAGATAACCTGTCAATTTTTGCAAAAGCTGAGGAATCTAAACGGGACTCCATCTTGAGTTGAATGACATTGTTTTCATTGGGAAGTTTTGTTTTAGGCTTCAGGTTTTCCCTGCGTTGGTTTGGACTCTGTTTTGAGTTGTGGTTGGCGTTTTCTTGTAATACATGTTCTTGATTTGCCTCGTCACTTTCACTTGATTGCATATTTTGTCTCTTCTGTTATTATCTATGTTCAGATTAGTAATAGTTTTCATTGTGCTCATGAGTGCTATGGCTGTTCATGCTTCATTCCACATTCAGTTAATCAAGCGGCTCCTTTATGCCAGTAACCATCCTCCCTCTGTGTGTGTTCCTTCCCGGTTTGCTCAGTCCTCGTCAGATCTGTTTGTCAGACAGTGACGTCTTCCCAGCTGTTGTTCTCTATGTCACTGTCTCAGCTCTCATTAAAGCGCATCGCCTTCATTGTGACCCTGACTGCCACGCTTCAAGATTTGGGTGTTCCACTTCGAAACATGGTGGAGTTAGAATAATTACCAAAGAAATTTGCTGTCATATAAAGTCTTTAGGAAAAAAATTAGAAGTGAATTAAAGTATTTCAACATTTTAATGATTGTTTATCAGTACAATTTGTCAACAATACTTAATCAGCAAGGAGGTTGTGCATTGGTTATCTCTGGGAATTCCAGTTTCCTCTCAAAGCCAAACATTATGAATTAGGTTAAGCAGTCTGTCTGTAAAACACTTTATTGTGAATGTGTGTATGATTGTTTGCACTGTGCGTCTGTTTGCTGCTTTGTGATGGACTGTCAACCTGCCGAGGGTATATTCCACCTCTCCCCTAATTACAACTAGAGACAGGCCTCAACAACCTCTCACCCCCGCAAAGACAAGCTGGCAGCGCCATGGGTGAATTAAGCTTCATTAATAAGCTTGTACCTCATATCATCTTCCATAACTCATTTCCCTTCACTTCCACATCCTATCTTACTGCTCGCAGTACTGAACGTCTTTAGCAAATAAAATCCCGGATCTGACTTTTAGAACTAGCATTTAGGCCGCGTACTGAGCCTCAAAAAAATGTTTCCATCTCGCGCCTCTGTTCGGTGTACGGCGTTCATGTTTTAATGCTCATTTTATACATTTGGGCAGGTGATTTATTTCAACCTGCTCGGTCTAGAGCTGAAATCAATTATCTGTCCGCAACAGGGATTAATGTCCGGAAGACATGGCCGATAATCATTAAAGTCCTTATGGTACCAGACAAATGACGAGGGCGGTATCTCCTTCGGCTCATTAGAGGAAATAAATTAGAAATAAATTTGTTGTGCTTTCGCTGTAATGAAGTCCAGAAAAGTTCAAAGAAAATACTTTTTTTTTTTTTTTTCCTGTTTGCCGGTGTTTGAAGCCACTTCTCAGACTGATAAACAAGAACGATTCTCTGTGCTAGCCATGAGAGTGCTCAGTGAATCTTCAACTCCACTGTCATTTATATGAAAATCCCTGTGCTGTGGATGAGCAGGGGAGGTGAAAGGCTCACTGGCTGTTCGTCCAACTTTCTTTCTCTCATCAAGTCTCTTGATCAGGATCTGCAGCTGGCCTCTCAGCTTTGTTTTAGCATACAAATAGATACTAAATCGGCTCGGTGTGTATGTTTGCGTGTGGGTGTTCATGAAAGAAAATCTGCTGGATTTGTATTGGGGTTGGTCTTGGACGCATGCTGCAGGTTGCCATTTCTTTTAGGTCTGAACTCTTAAAAACAGGGCATAGCAGAGGCAGCTACCCTTTGAATATCTATCCACAGGACTGGAGGCAGAGACAGAGAAGGACAGCAATACGGAGACAAAGGGCATTGGAAGCATAAAAAAGCAGGGCCTATACGAGATAATGTGTGCTAAGACAATAAGAAGAGTGAGCCCTTCACTCATTAAAGGAAAAGAGGAAGAGATGGAGTGTGTAGGAAAGACAGAATGTCTTTAATCTACTTTGCAACATTCACCTCACCTATGTGGCTCACTTGCACTTACAATCGTTTAAATGCACAGCAGCTTAAGGCACACCGGTCTTCAGAGTACAACAGATGTCAACCTGCCAATGAAGGTGACGGCTGATCGTATTTGTTCAGACTCAAAAGAAGGGAGACGGGTGGCGTAAAATCAGGAGATTGGAGAAGAAAAAAAAGGATGAATGGATGTGAACGTGAAGCAACTCACAACAGCACTCAAAGCTTTTGAGCATGAATATTCTGCCTCCTTCACCAGAGTAAAGAAGGCCTTGCAATGCCTCTTATTAAAGTTACTTGTCTTTAGAAGTGACCTTATTAGATCCCAACAGTGTGAAATGTAATTTATTGTATAAAACTATTGTTCTATGGAGGCTTTAGAGTTTTGTAAGTGAACAAACATCATCCTAAAGACCAAGGAACACAGCAGACAGAGCAGAGAAATAAATGTGGAGAAGGGTTGAGTTATAAAGGCTTATTCCAAGCTTTGATGATCACACAGGTCACTGTTCTATCCATCTTCTGGAAATAAAAATAGTATCAACCACCTTAAACCAACCAAGACATGACTACTAAACTGACAGGCCAGGGTATTAATCAAAGAAACAGCCAAGAAGAACTCGATAACTCTAAAGGAGGAGCAGAGATCTCTAGCTCAGACGTCCGTCAACAGGATAGCAGTTGTTTGTGCGCTCTACAAATCGAACCTTTATAGAAGAGTAGCAAAACAGAAGCCAAAACAAGTCATGTTACCAGTTTTGTTACAAGCCAAGAGGGGGATACAGCAGACATGTGGAAGAAGGTGCTCTGGTCAGATATGACCGAAATGTAAGTTTCGGGCCTATGAACAGAATGCTGAGCTCATCGCCTGCAGAGTGAAACATGGTGGTGATGCAGGATGCTGAGGGAATACCTTTCTTAAAGGGGCAGAAACAATTATGTAAAATCAACATTTTTGAGCTTTACGTTATGTTAGAATGTTATTGCCTCTTTAAAAACATACCTGGAGTGTTTTGCTTTGATTCTTTCATGTATGTTTGAGAAATCCTTTAATCTCCCATGGCAACCATTCAGCTGAGCAAAACGCCTGGGTGGACCTAGCTCCGCCTTCAGTAATGAAACTCCTCCTCCGAGCTGCAGTTTCCAAGTGTCTGAGCTTCAGCATTACAGAGCACTGCATCCCACAACTCCCCCACTCAGCTCCTTCAAACTAGCCAGCAGCAATTAGCAAACACCTGGAACTGCGCATCTGCTGAGCTCATTATATAAGCCACGTCTCAGTGCGACGCTGGTAAAAAAAAAAAAACATCGTTAAAGGGTTAACAGAGGAGCTGTGTTGTGATTACTTCTTGAAGGCAAAGTTTTAAAAGACCTGAACTTTCTTAAAGAGACAGAGGCCCAATTTCAAGGCGTTAAATTACAAAATCTAATTTCTTGTCAGTTATATTTAATTTATACAGCATTTTTATAACAACTGAAGGTAACATAGTTACTTTATTGTGCTAGAAAGTGATACAGTTTGACTGGGAAACACATAATGCTGCCCGTTTAAGCAGGGATAGAACATGGTCAAATATCCTGCTAGAACAGGACCATGAAAAGACACAACACACTTGTCTGGCCTTGTGAAATCGTTGTCTACATAGCATAAATCACCAATTGGTAAAGTTGCCGATATAAATCTCTAACAAGCTAAAGGATTAAAAACTTTACATTTCCTTCAGCAGCAGCTTTTTCTCGAAAGTTTTCCATGACACACCTTACCCACTCCCCCACAGCAACAGTGACAGGCCCCGGTCTTATGTTTTCGCCTGACACCTCGCCGCATTAGACTGTGACTTGACAACATATTGTCAGTTCAGCTCCTTTTCACTTCGCCTGTTTCTCCCTCACCTTTCTGCTCCGCACCGTGGCTCACTTCGAGTCTCCTCCAGCACCGCTCAGCCGCATTGCGCGCGCTCTTCCAGAAGACAGACCAACTCCAGAGTCCTGGAGTCAGAAATCCACATGTGATCGCAGACCGCAGTGGGGAAGTGCAGAAACGCAGCTGACAGCAGAGCCCACGGTGTAGGCGCAGCAAATGACTGACGCACACAAACACACCTACGCCTAAGACAGAGCAGTAGAGCAGTTCATAGCCTCACTCTGAAGTGGAATGAAATGATTGCAGACAGATAATGAACATGTGCCTCATCTTTGATGGCATACAGCTAAAAATGTGTTGTCAGTCATTGCTGGCGTCCAAAATCCTCAGCCATAGCCTTGGTGTATTTTGTGCTTGCTGAGTTGTTAGATATATAAGATATTTCTCAGAGCAATTTCACCAGACCAGAGGAGGCTTTTTTTTTTTTTTTTGGTAACATCAGCTGCATTTTTGTGCTGTAAAACTTACTGAGTTTCACTGAAAACAACCTTCCAAAGCAAAAAAATGGATGATAGTTTAACCTTTTATGTCCTAAATTTTAAATCTCTGCCTGGATATTTTTGCTTATTTTAATTGTATGCAGTTCTTTAAATGTCCTGTGAGTAAATACTGTATATTTGCCCATTTGTCCATAACAACTGGAACTTTCAATATCTAGCAAGTTACTTTCGCAATTTACCATCTACTGAAAGAGTCTTTCATCAGATTACTTTCACTTCCTGCTTCGGCGGGGGGTGAAATTACCGTAATAACCCGATATTGACTGGAAAACGTAAGGCCTCCCCTTTCAGAAACTGTAGGACTTTTTCAGATAGCGCAAAGTGTGGCGGAATTACGGTACTGCAAATTCTACTGGATCGCTGGCGCTACGTTCAGGACTTAAAGGTTTAAAGGGTTTTAAGTAAACCTTTGCATAAACGGCTTTAGCGTTTTTGTGATTGGAGTTGTTCTAGGAAGGCAGTAACCCTCTTTGGTGTTGGTCTCTGACAAGTCATTAGAATTGAGCATTATCTAATCTGAAGTCACCAAGGGGATTATCTATCACTCCAAAAATCCTGAAAGGTCATTTTCAGATTGCAGATACAAGAAATGAACAAAAAAACTCACATTCCAGTAGACATTGTTGCTGCTGTGAAGGACTGACTTTGCTGATATTAATGGTTTATAAAAGTCATACGGCTCACAATATAAAATTCTGAATATATCATATATTTCCAAAAAGCTACAGAGAGTAGGACTGAACCGATTCCTCGAATGATTCGAGTACCTCGATTATTAAAATTCCTCAAGGAAAAGTTATCTGCGTCGAAGCTTTGTTAATTTATCTTGTATTAGGTAGCGCACCGTGTTCCTCCCGAATCATGGGCAGCGCTCTCATTTCCGCCTATGAGTTGTTGGGAAGTGCTAGCAGCATGGTGTTGAGTTGTGCGCCGTTTTGTCAGGGTTTGGGAACAAATAAGGATTATTGAATTTTGCGGTGCGATGGTTGGAGTACGGCAACTTTTGTGTCGCGTTGTCATGGTTTTGGAGCGAACGGTAGGAATGGCACAGCGAGAGATAGAGATCCGATTCCTCGGACAATCGTAAAAATATTCTATAGAGTACTCGATTACTAAAATATTCTTTTACGACAGCTCTAACAGAGAGCTTAGGTGGGCAGGAAGATGTTTCTTTTAACATTTTCAAGGACAAAGCAAAGCCGAAAGCCATCTGATTTGAAACAATAGTGACACGATCTACAAGTATTTCAGGTAGTTTGCCGTAACATTTTCTGCTACATTGTTGATGTCAGAGCTTGTTTAAATTAGTTGGTTTCCGGTCACAGTGTTTCTAACGCAAGATTCAGTCATAGCGAGGAATTATTTAAAAGACATTAAAAGCAAGCCAATCTTAACCTGGTAGCCGTCAGTTTTTTTTTATCTCGCTGTTTAATCCTGCAGACATGATTACTGTAGGAGATATTATACAATTCTGAGCTGAAATAGAAAAATACTACCTGCCTTACCAAGTACCGACTAGAGCAGAGGTCGACAACAATTTTCTCTTTTCAGTTCGCCGATATTCAGTCGTTTCTCCGGGGACGCACGACTCAGACTTATTTGGACAAAGACCCACCTACTGTTTCACTTAATTCAGCTCCTGTTATTGTACTGCTGTCTGAATGAGCTGAATGGATTTCCGCCCGACTCGTCTGCATTGTGTGCGGCCGTCCTGCCTAAATGAAGACATGCGGCGTCCCCGTTCACACACTGAGGAACAGCTGGATGTTCTCCGCGGCTTTTAAATCCGTCAGCAGCTGAAAGGCAGCCACACACGTCGTTTTCTCCACCAGCAAAACACTTTAGCCACATTAACGTGACATTATTCACAGGCGAGCTGCTTTGTTTTGAAGAGCAGAGTGAATTTTGACAGACTGCAGTGTACGTACCTTGTCAGTCAGACGTTTACGCCATCATTGTCGACAAATGTCATAGTGATTTGAGGCTTTTAAAGTTGTTTTCTTCCAAGTGGAATGATCGTGTAACAAAAAATGACATTGTTGATGTCAGAGTTTGTTTAAATTAGTTGGTTTCCAGTCAAATATTTTTAATGTGAGCTTCAAGTCCTGTTGGAATATTAAATTGTCTCCAGGTTCAACAATCTCATTTGAGAAAAAAAAGTTGAAGAAAACGGTCAATTTCCCTTTTCCTTATTATCCCTTTATGTTTCCTGGACATAATACATTGGTACCACTAGAGAGTAACAACCCACAGCATGATGCTCCCACTACCATGCAGGAAAGTTAGCCAACTATTGCTAGGTATGAACGCTTCACTTTGAGGCCAAGTACCTTCATCTTGGATTCGTCCGATTGTAAAGGGTAAAGATGGAATGTCGCCATCCTGGAGCAGATGCGTCTTTCTTGGTTAGTAAAAGCGCTGTAACGATTCGAGTACCTCAATTATTACAATTCCTCGAGGAAAATGTATCTGCCTTGAAGTGTCGTTAAATTATGTTTTATTATTTAGCGCACCATGTTCCGGCGGGGTCATTATTTGTGTTGGGCAGCGCTCTCACTTCCGCCTATGAGTTGTTGCTAAGTGCTAGCAGCTTAGCATCCAATTTTCTGTGTTTTTATCGTTTTTTTTCGGGGGACAAATAAGAGTTCTTAAATTGACTGGCACAATGCTAGAAGTACGACAGCCTTTCTCCTCCTGGAACTGCCTGGTGGCCGGGTCATTGCAAACGGTGGGAAGAGCTTCTGGTAAATCTATGCAAGTCAGCATTTTGGTCGGGAAATCTTTCTCTCTCTCCTCCTGATTACTCAATTAATTATAAGAATAATCGATTACTAAAATGTTCTTTTACAACAGCCCTAGTTAGTCATTTCTGTTTCTATGGTGATGTCAAACTGGCTTCGCTGCGTGACAGTGAACTTGCGTTTCATCAGCTTCCAGGTTATGTCAAGGTCCTCTTGCTTCTGGTTGGTTCTCGAACACCCTGTTTGACTTCCTGTTATCTGACGCTGACCGTTTAGGTCAGACGGTTGGTTTTTGTGAGACAGCGATCCCTAAAGTCTATTTGCTGACTCATGGCTTAGTATATTAAAAGTCGCTGTTATCTTAGCAGTGCCTGCAAGCCTTACAGACCACAGAATGGAGATTTGCATCATCCTTTTTAACTCAAGTGTATTTTCTTCCGCTGCTAAACCTCTTTATCTGCCACTGATTTATATCCTTTTAGTGGCAGCTTGCAGACAAATGGCCCAGCTTGTGGGTTTGTGTGTGTACACTCTGTGGGCGGGTGTGTGTGTGTGTGCGAACATAACTGTGTATTTGTTCTCTATTTGTGGTAATTACATTTGACCCGGCCAATTGGCACCTCTGGCTAACAGCACCACTCTGTCCTCCACGCAGCTCCTATCTCTCCATCTCACTCTGTTAGGTAAGTGATTTATTTTGGCCTCGGGAGTGTGCCGGTGCTGTGATGCTGACTGCGCTCATCAGATCTTTTACTTCACTTCACTTCCATTGTCCCGAAAAAATCCAACATAAGTATAAGCAGAATTTTTGTCACACCAGATTTAATTAACGTACGACAGAAGCGAAACTGGTTTTGCAAGGATCCATGTCAGAATATTTAATTACTATTAAAACCAGGGCAGTCGTTGCTAATGTGTTAATCCGTGCGGTTAATCTAAAATGTTTATTACATGATGCAGATTGATCGCACTACCGATTTTGACCTAAAAGATGCTCTCCCACGTAGAGTTGTTTTGTTCAAAGTGACGCGTTATACGGTCTTGTACTGCAGTCAACAATACAATTCCTTAGCTTGATTTTTGCACATTCTCTCTGCTCTTTCCTGTCAGATTACAGTCAAATAGAGGCCACTGGTACCAAAACAAAACAAACACAGTGAAGGACGTTTGGATTAAACCAAGGTAGCATGTAGCCGAGTTATTGCGAAGGTGAATTTTACTTCCACCAAAGAAAAATCAGTTTATAGTAAACATTTCTAAATTAAGATTGAAACAAAATGACTTTTCTTTCTGAATATGAAAACCTGGAAAATTGAGATGTCTGGTTATTGAGACAATAAAACATTTTTTAAACATTTTTTGCATTTTTACATTTCATGTTCCCAATGTTAAGCATACTGATTAATAGTGGTTAATCAGTGTTAGAGTGCAATTAATCTGATTTTTAATGGATTGACAGCATTGATTAAAACCCAAATCTAACCACAATACTCTACCCTATGCGCTGAAATTCTGCAGCCATCGGTTCTGATTCCTGTGCCTGTCTGATTTTAGTAAAACACTGCTCCCGAAAGAGAGAAACTGAAATAAATAAATCGAAGCAGCCATGGCCTCTGTCTGTCCTCCTTCCTCTCCAATAAAAACCTTTCACCAACACTTTCAGCACTAAGCAGGGGAAGGTTTCTTCTCTAACTTAAATAGAAATAAATAAACTTGCGATATGTGGCAAAAAAAGAACAGTGCATGCACATTCACACTATGACTAAAATCATGGTATGGAAAGTCCAGGTTTGGGAAGCCAAATTCTGAATGTCTGATACAAAATGGTATTTTATCTTAACCCTTCCAGACTGAACGGATCGGCGACCATCCAGCCAAACTTGCAGTACCGTAATCCCGCCACACGTTGCGCTATGTGAAAAATTCCAGCGGTTTCTGAAAGGGGAGACGTTGCGCTTTCCAGCCAATATTGGGCTATTACGGTACTTTCACCTCCGCCGTAGCAGGAAGTGAAAGTAATCTGATGAAAGACTCTTTTAATAGACGGTAAATTGCGAAAATAACTTGCTAGATATTGAAAGCTCCAGTTGTTATGGATAAATGGGCAAATATATTTACTCACAGGACATTTAAAGAACTGCGTATAACAAAATAAGCAAAAATATTCAGGTAGAGATTTGAAACCTTGGTATTAAAGGGTTAATGAATAAGAAACCAAATAAACTGATAACATGGGTGCTGTTGTTTGTTTAATTATTTTATTCATTTAAAGGAGTTTGCTGATAATTATAGCAATGTAAGGCTCAACCGTGATCCAGTCATTCTGCTAACAAACAGGCGGTACTTATTTAAGGACGTAGATAGAAAATGCTGGCTATAGTGCATTCCTCTCTGAGTAAAATGGTTTGTTCCAGACATTGTTAGATGAATATTTCAGATTAAAATTTGATTGGACAAGGCTTGCTTAAAGAAAAGCAGAACACTAAAGGACACTTAAAAGCCCTCACATGCTTTGAAATGGAAGCGAGGCACCAGAAAATGTGAAAGAAAACTGAAAACTACTACTATACTGGATTGAAGAGTAGCAAAAGTGGCAGAAACTCAGCCAATAATCAGATTCACCGAAGCCAAACAATCAGTCCAATTGTTGAACAAACAACGTAGGCTTAAAGGGACTAAGCATTGCCAAGGAACACACTGACTGGCCTAAGAAATGGAGCAACATCTTGTCAAGCGATAAAACCAATATTTTGCATTCCGTGCACTGTGAAGCACTCTGGCTCAGGCACTACTGGGTAAAGATGAATCTTATGCTATTTTGTTGGGCCTATTAAAAAAATCAAGCCAGAGATTATGGATCAGTTTGAATACATCAAAAATACTCGAGAGAGGAAATAGCCTTAAAATTGGCGCCAAAGCTTAACACTATGTGTGCAGCATCTTAGTTCTAGGAGAACATAAATAATCTCGTGGAGCGACCTCTAAAACCTTTAACTTACTATGTTACAATAAACGTGCTCTGTTTAGGTCAAAACCAAGAAATGTAGAGGAAGTGATGAAGGCATATTTGTTCTTTGACTTCAACATACGGTAATGGTAAAGGAGTTCTGAGAAGTGAAATATTTAAGTGTTTTCAGCCAATATTGCCTTTTCCTCACTTCCATTTTGGTTTGAAAGAGATTAGGCACAAATAATGTTAGGCACAGAACTGCATATTTGCTTTGTGGTGAAAAAAATCTAAATTTGAAACCATGTGAAAGATACGGATGACTAGAATGAACATTGGAAGTCAGTCAATCAATCAATTAAGTTTATTTGTACAGCTAACCCTCATTTTTCGCAGAGGTTGAGTTCCGAAAACAACCCGTGATAGGCGAAATCTGTGAAGTAGTAACCTTTATTTTTTACAATTATTATACAGCATAATTAAATGCTCTACATTGAAACCAAAGAAACAAAAACTGTTTTCAGGCCCAAGCATTTTTTAAATGAATATAAAGCTTTCTTACAAATAACTACAATTAAAATAATCATTTTAGTCATCAACACGAAGTACAGTAGGACAAATTGTGACTTGCGTATTTCACTGTTCCTCTGACTGTGACGCTGCGGCCTGACTTCACTCTCTAGTGGCTTTTTCTTCTGAAGCCTGTGGTACAGGTGTAATTTTTCTAGAGAAAAACATTGTTATTATCGGTAGTTGTTGTCGCTCTTTTTTCTTCTGAGCAAAAATATTTGCCAAAATTTGCCAAGCTGCATTACGTATATCTAAATACCGTAACGTTATTGGCACACAGGTAGAGAAGAACCGCGGAGACTGCTTAGCCAATCAGGACGCAGAACACAATGCACTGTGAAAAAAAAAAAAAACTGCACAAAAAACCCCGCGAAGCAGCGAGACTGTGAAAGGTGAACCGCGTTATAGTGAGGGTTCACTGTATTGCACATTTCAGCAACACGGCAGTTCAAAGTGCTTCACATTGTGACAACATAAAACAATACCCCATCAGGCATATATCATATAGTTAACAGTTTTGAAAGCCAATAAAAAATGGAATAAACGTATGAATAAAAAGATATACCCGACTGATACCAGGGTGAAGTGGAATAAATTTAGTCTTTGGTTCAAAACGTCAAGTTTCACCACAAGATAAAAACAAAAGTCCTGCTGCCTTTATCCTGCAGGGCTTTAACTCAAGTTGCTCTTTAAGAGAGAGAGTGGGTTTAACGACTGGATTGACCCAGCAGCAGTGTGCTAAGGAGGCCAAGTCTCGTTTGACTTTCAGCATCTGCACAAATGTTTTATGTGTTTGTCTCTTTTGGCAACCGCTGTGTACGCTGCGCGCTGGAACGCCGATTTTCTCTACGCGTAAGCGCGATTCCCGCAGGATGCCCCGGCACCGGCGGACCTCCCCGCCCGCCCGTCTCTGTGCGAGTGCAGCTTGCGGCCGCTCTCCCGGCAAACCTAATTTACTGTCGGCCGCGGCTGCCAGCGGGTTACCGGAGCCCACCGCTGCTAAGCCCGTGTGACCAATCACAGGAACACCTCGTCGGCCGGGAGGCTGGGGACGAGAGAGAGAAATTGTGTTCACACAGTGGATGTATTTATTACTGGTCCAGAATGCTGTTACTTTTATTACTGGCTTTGTTCTGGCTGAGGCTCAGTGTAATCATTTTTGGTCTCTCCTCCAGTTTCACTCTCTCTGTGGTGCTTTCTCAATCTTCTCCCCCTTTTTCTCCGTAAATTCATACAGGCGCTAGGTCTTAACCTCTAGCTCGCTGCTCTTTAAGCTTCCTTTTGTCTGCAAAGACGTTTTTAACCTTTATGATGGCAGAGGTGTTTTACACATATCTATAATTCAAGATGATCAATACTCTGACTCTGAATGTGTGGTCATGAAACACATTGCAAGGTGCATTCTTTTCTTTTCTGGTGATATTTCATCTGTTGTCAAAAAAAACCAAAACAAGACATATTAAATATTACAGTCTAGATCTATATAAGAATATCCAGATGACCTGTTTTCCAATGAAACAAGCAATAATTTGTCATTTTACATACATTAAAGTAAAATGATAATCCATTATTGCTTTTATGTACTGATGAGGGAGGGGGAGGGTAATGCTTGCCAAAACTACTAAATTAAAAATGAATTAAGTAGGACGAGAAAATGGAGGATTACGATAATTTATACTACAAATTACAAAAGTGTGAACTAGTCAGTGTGTACAGATAGTGCAACATGTTGTACGTATATACCACTTTTATTTTCTAATGCCTGACGGACAGTGGAGATGTAATTTACATGTCCACCTGTAAGTCATATTGCCTTATTTGGTCGTTCCCTCCCTGTTGGTTTCCTGTGATTCTCGTTCCCCAGGGGTTCCTCTCTGACAGCCATCTCACTTTTGTTCCCCCCGATTCTCTTTCTCGGCCCCGTCATTCTGCAGGCCGTTCCTAACTGGGCTTAATTGGACGTATTAGCTTTGAGCACTAGCAGGAGTTCAGTGTGTTTCCAGTTAATCATGAGCAGACTTCCCAAACGGCCGGCTCAGTGGGGAGAAACAGGCTCCAGGGACCAACTCTCAGCCCTGCAGAGAGGGCTGGGAGAGTCTGAGTGCTGGTCTCTTGAGAATGCCAGCAGGAGATTTTTATATTTCTCTCCAAAACGCTGGGTTCTTGCAAAGAGGAGGAGAGGCGCACATATGTTTTTTAACTGAGTTCGACTCTCTGGACAGCTGAGCATACAGTGATCCAGCATTGCCGGTCCTACGGCTAATAATCAATGACTACGATCCGTTATTTATCAGCTCATATTTGCAGTCATCCTGCCGTTAAAGGTGAAGTGTTGCTTTATGTCTAGTCTTTGAAGGCGCTGTAATAAAAGTAGACACTTATTTTTACAGCACTCACAAACGATTCGAAAAGCCAATTAAACACCCAGAGCGAAAACGGCAGATTAATCTTCTGATGCCAGACTCCAGACACATTGTTAAACGGCCTGGTGAGTTTTAGCGGCTCGCTTCAGAATTTATCCGGCCACATGACCCGGCTCATCCGTTTTGATATAGCGTGCCATCGGGTGTCCGCGGCAATGAAATAAATAGCTGCCCCCCATCGTCTGACTTGTCAAAGCGATTCCCAGGTGGGCATGAATCTGCGGTTCAAATATATCCCCTATAACATATATTTAAAGGCTATTCGGGGAGCTGACGGCTACACGCATTCGCACGCTCGTTCTTATAGGTCTTGCCATCCACCATATTTGTAGACTCTTTCTTTCTCTCTCAACCTGGTTGACATGGCTTCACAGTAGCTGTCTCAGAAATGAGCTTTTCTCTGCTTATGACTTCTCCTCCACATGGACTTTTACAGTGCTGCGGTAAAATCAATCACTGTTTTTGGCTAGCTGAGCGAGGACAGGAAGAGCTGGCTGAAGAGAAAAGGTCAGGAGGAGAGAGAAAGGGACATGACGGCGTAGCATCTTTTATCGCTACGTTATTGAGCCTTTAAATGCTGAAAGTGGGCTCTGGGGGAAGAAGCCCACTTTGATTTTCTTGATTGAAGAAAATAAAATGGCTGTAAAGTTTTATTTTGTCCCATAGGCTGTATGTATAAACAGTATATAAGTAATTACAATTTCTCTTAAATTTCATGATGGAAACTCTAAACTGTCGGAGACAGACTGGAGTGATTTGCAAAAGTATTTTCACCAATCAACTTTTCTACAAAACTTTACATTACATTATTTGGGGGGATTTTTATGAACAAAGTAGTACATATGTTTTGGTTTGGGTTTTTTTAAAAGAATTTTACAAATAAAAATTAGAAAATTGTGATAATAATTTGCATTCTATCCCCTCTGAGTCAATATATTGTAGAATAATCTATTTCAACCAGTCTTTCCTAGAGAATATGTCTCTGGTTGTGATTGAGGTTGGATTTATTTTTGGCCAGTCGTTTTTTGCTAAATATGTGGAAAAAAATGTAAAACAGTCTCTTAAATTTTGCTTACAATGATGATCTGGCTTGAGCTCAAGAGAAATTCACAAGAATATATGCAGAAGAAGAAGAAGCAGTACTATGACAAAACATTAAAAATATAAAACATGTCATAGTACTACATAAAGTAGTACTATGACATGTTTGTAAGAGAGAAACAAGGTTTCCACCAGATAATTTGCTAAGCCCGGTGGTAGGAGATACTAGGGCGGTCCATTAGCGGTCCAGTGTGTTTTTGTGTTAAAAGCTACAACACTTCTTACATCCATGAGCAGGCATCATAATTTGGGAACTTATGCCCAGTTTAGTGTGTCAATTATGAACCTAGCTTAATCCGTCTTTATGGTTAGTGGTGTATAAAAAGGGCGCAGTTAGTAGCACTGTTGCCTTGCAGCAAGAAGGTCCTGGGTTCAATTCCCGGCCCGGGGTCTTTCTGTTAGGAGTTTGCATGTTCTCCCTGTGCATGCGTGGGTTCTCTCCGGGTACTCCGGCTTCCTCCCACAGTCCAAAAACATGACTGTCAGGTTAATTGGTCTCTCTAAATTCTCCCTGTGTGCATGGTTGTTTGTCCTGTATGTCTCTGTGTTGCCCTGCAACAGCCTGGCGACCTGTCCAGGGTGAACCCCGCCTCTCGCCTGGAACGTAGCTGGAGATAGGCACCAGCAACCCTCCCGACCCCATTAGGGACAAAGGGTGAACAGAAAATGGATGGGTGTATAAAAAGCCCAGTTTAAAATAAGCAAACTATGCTTAACCTAGTGGGGGGACAAGTAAAGCCTGGAGGCCCGCCAGGCTTATAATACTCTGGGGGAAACCCTGTTATGTAATTTTATGGAATATGCTGGCCACTTTGTCAACATTCTGCCTAAAGCTATCGCTATCCAAAACATTTACTGCTCTGTCTGATGCATCATGCGTAACGCATTTGTTTGAAAAGTGAGATTCGCTATTGATTCCCGTTCACAATTGCACTGCAATAAGTGAAATCTCTTTTAAACTCATTTGTGTGTTTCTACTTCCATTTTTATTTTAATTAATGCCACTTTTTGGTGAATTCCGATGTAAATGTATCTTAACCTATCACCAGAAGCCCTTCAGTCTGCCTTCAGGCCCACTGAAAGCTACTAAGCGTCATAGACCTGCCACCATCCTTCTTTAATAATTTCCCCATCCTTGAATTATGCACTTATTAATTTTTACGCTCAGCTGAACCCTGTAATGGCGTGTGCTATAGTCGAGTGTGTTGGTAATCAGAAAGCCAAATACGAAATCCTTGGCTGTGATGACGAAGCAGAACCAGACATCAAAGTCAATGCGAACGCAATATGGCCGACCTTGAGCCGAAACGGCGACGAGCTCCTCCCAACGTCGCAGGAAAATAACGATTATGTTCACTGAAGTGTGAATGCGCGGCCGACCTCATTATGATTATTGTTCCATTTCTGCCGAGATGGCGCTCGGCGTTGATGTAATGGAGTGACTTCATAAAAGGAAAATGACACGCACGCAAGGTGACAGACAATTGGCCAAGACGGAAGCTGTCTTTATTCCGGCTTCGCTGTGCATCGCCGCTCCCTGAACGTGTGCGCTCCCTCGTTCCTGTCTGATGTGCTGACTAAGGCGTTATGTCTTTATTAGATGTAAACTGACCTCGGGTTCACCAGGGCTCTCTAGCCCTGCTGGCACGAAGACCTCTAACAGCAACACACGGACCTTTCCTCCGTCTGCAGGCTGACCAGTACAGGCCTCTCTCCAAATAAACTGCTAGAGCCTGCGCCAGGAAAGAAGAAACAAGAACTTTTTTCTTTTTTTCCAGAAGTATTGAGGGCAAAGCTGCAGTTCTGTAATTAGTGAGTTTAAAGAGGGAAAAAGGGTAAATAGAGAGAGGAATGCAGAGAGCGAAGGGAAGCTTTTGAGAGGAAGAGGAGTTATTCAGTTGATTCCTTTTATTCGATGTTCCTCAGGCATCCTGATCAGCTCTGGCGGCTTAGCCTCGTCATTAACAGCTTTGGATTTAATTAGCAGTCATTAAGCCTCTGTTTTACTGGAGGAGCTCACAAATATTTAATCACTGTTTGGGTAATGTACCATGCGTAGCGTTGTTGGTATGAATGCAAAGGGGAGAAACATTTCATTCGTTTAACGCTCTTTTATCGGTGCGCTGCATCCGCAACAGATACGGCCTAAACATTTAGACTTACACCAGGATTTCACGTTCACCAACTTTCTTCTTCTTTCCTAAGAAATTTGACACTGAACAAGTGAATAAATTACATAATGATGAAAATATGACATTGTTATTGGAGCTGCTTCACAAAGCAGGGGCAGAGCTAACAAAGCAATCCAATCAAATCAATGCAAAGGCCCCCAGGCCAGCAATGATACACAGTGAATATTTACAGATAACATAACTTGGATCTGAGAATTTCATCTCCCCTAACTTGTATTCTAGTTGCAAGTTTGAAAACCAGTGGGACTTGCTAACTGTTGTCACGATTGTTATCATGAGTGTGTCGATTGGAACACAAAGGCATACAAACAGGTGAGGAGCTGATGGTGACTTTTTAATGAAAGAAAAATTAAACAAGAACTTGCAATGCAAGAAGAGGAACATTGGGAGCGAGGGGCAGGAACAAACGGGAACTGGGTTTCTGAAGTTAACAACAGGATCCAGCAAGGAGTGACTGAAGGAGAGGGGGCTAAATAGTGGGATGTTGATTGCTGGAACAATGGACTGGTACTAATTAGGAAACAAGGTGCAGCTGTGAGGAGAGAGCGGAAGGCAAGCTGAGGGAGAGAGAGGAAGAGATGGCGCAGAGGGGCAAAGAGGAGTGAACAAATAGGGTGACGAAAGAATAACTAAACACAAGGAATGAAAATAAACTGAAAAAACTATGAACAGATTGATGTAATCAAAACACAGAGCACAAATTATCTAAAACTATGAACTCGGGAAAAGACAAAAACGACCCAAAATCCTAACCAGACCCAATCAGTCAAAAATCAAATTGATACTCTTGAGTTTTTTTGCATCTAAACTGCAAAGGATCTTGTCATAAATACATGTGCAGATTGCTGCGTGCCACTAATTTAATGTCAGACAAGAAAACTTTGGAAAAGCTTTTTATAATGTCCAAATCTCTTACTACCTGTACATAAATATAAATGTTTCACTTTTAAACAGGGAAAACAGATGCAGATAGTTTGTCTTCCCTTTTGTTAACCTTGATCATTTCTTCACTCGTCTTTCCAGGCTATGCTTGGAGGCCAGGGACCCCTACTGCGGCTGGGACTTCAGGCAGCGCAGATGCACAACGCTGGAGGAAAGCTCCAACATGAGCCAGTGGAAACAGAACATCACCGTTTGTCCGGTAAGGCCGACCCCTCTCGCTGCGTTTACTGCACGCATCCATTGTGTGGTTCGGCCCAAACTCAGCAGATTGTTTATCTCTGCACACGTCAGCGTTTACATCGCTGCGTCTGTCTCCTGTTGAAATATCAATAAACAGTGGCGGCCCTGAGCCTCTAGACGTCAGGAAGCCGCCATGTGTTGAACACATGAAGTATGTGTTGGATTATGAGGTTTTCCTAAGCTTTTTGAGACTTTCTCATCTTGTCATCCTTCTAGGTGGGAGCTTAGTTTACTCTGCCCAATGAACTGTGCTTATGATCTGGACTCACATTGTTTTTCTTTATAATTACTTGGTGTATGTGATTTCATATTAAAGAAATAAACAATAAATTATAAAACAGGAAAATTCAAATTTTCCATGATTGGGGACGTAAATGCACTGCAAAAAAACACCAAATCTTACCAAGTAATTTTAGTCTTATTTCTAGTCCAATTATCTTATTACACTTGAAATAAGTGAAAACTAATATACAGGTATCTCTTCAGTAAAAAGCTTGTTTTAAATAAATATTAATATTGGTGAAAAAGTATTTGTTCCATTGGCAGATAAATTTACTTATTACAAGACAATTTACCCATGTTTTAGGTGAAATAATCTGCTAATGAGACAAATACTTTTCACCATGATTAAGGAATTATTACTCAAAACAAACTTCTATATCATGCTGATAAGTTACTTTTGCATTAGTTTTGTCTTAATTGAAGTTCACTAAGATATTTGCATTTTAAATTAGACAAAAATACTTGGTAAGATTGCATGTTTTTGCAATGTGTGCAATGATAAAACTAAGATATTCTCTCTGATTTTTTCTCTTTTTTTCAAAAAGAAAAAAACATAGATTTTGAGATTCTTTAGGACAGCTTTATAAGAAAAATTAATCTGTTTTACAAGTTTAAAAACGAAACAATATCAAATAAGCAAGTTTTCCATCAGTAGCTTGAGCGAAGTAAATTGTAAAGCCTGTGTTGCTTTTTCATTCCTCGAAAATTCACTTCACTTATAACAAGACAAGTAGACTCTGTCACTGATGCACCGTGAGAATGATGCCTGTCTTCCAGCTGCGGAACCAGACCATAGATGGCGGCTTCGGGTCCTGGACTCCGTGGCACCCCTGCAGCAACGAGGATGCGCTGGACGGCATGAGCTCCTGTTTGTGTCGCTCCAGATCATGCGACAGCCCCGCCCCTCGGTGTGGGGGCAAAACCTGTGAAGGGCCAACCATCGAAGTCTCAAACTGCTCCAGGTCAGAAGAAGAAATCTGTTTATTTCAGTCGTAATGTAATTTGAGCTGAGTTATAAACTAGGACATCTCCAAAGTTATACCCACTTAAAATGGCTTAAAGTCACACAGATGCATTTCAGATTAAGTGCACACAATTAGAAACTCATTCCTTGGCATCGTAAAGGAGATTTGCTCTGCTCGAACCTTAAGATTGGCTCCTGACTGTTGAAGTGAGCGTGGACATTATGATAAAATTTAAAGAGCACGCTGATGCCCTCAGAAGACTGTAGCAAGTCGTGAGTCTGGTAACGGATTAAAAGAGTTCTTAAAGGCATTTCAAATCAGTCATTCCGCTATACATAAAGTAATTTACAGGTGGAGGACATGCAAAGCAAATTCCAACATGTTTAAGTCTGGCTTTCCTGGCATGTTTAGCCCAAAATCACACTGTAAGGTGCTAAAAGAAGGAATGGGAAAAACTTTGTTCAGAGACGGGCTACAACAGCTGTCAGACTACGGTTATCAAAGCCAAAGAGTTGTTAGGGAAGAGTGTCTTAAATTTTGATGTGTGTTTAACACTCTTTAACCTTATGGTAGAACTATTAGAATTTAAACAACAGGTACCAAGAGTTTTATCTTTTTTTATTTTTCTTTACAAAGGCAAGTTTTCTGTCAACAAGAAAGTAAGAAAGCCATGCACTGCACTGCAAAGACTGTAATAATTCCAAAATCCTTATCTTAACAGTAGGGGAAATGTGGTTGTGTTATCCTAGGTGGTCAATTAATATTTAACAATTACAATGATGTTTATCCACTTAAATGTCTTAAATGTACAGACTAATTTTGGTCTGTACATTTAAGTGTGAATATTCTAAAATAATTAATATATCTACCAGCTTCTGCAGAAATGAAGAAGTAGAGGCTTAGATCCCGTTAAAGTCAGTCTGCAGTACTTTCAAACAATAACCAGTAAAGTTTTAGATTTTGTAACTGCTTTCAAGCGGTTGTAGAAACATTTATTTTAAATCGTCCCAGATTGTTTGCTGCGTTATTGATCCTGTTTTGATGGTGGCTTTAAGGCAATGTTCCCGCCAATGTTACCTTTACCAGGAATCCCCCAAGTTGTTTTCCAGACAGTAAACCCTCTGTGAATAACCGAGAAATCTCTGAACTGCATTTTTATTCAACAACTTACAAACATTTAACATTTTATATTTTGCAAACAGCTCGATTCATTCATTAATGATACAATTTCTTTTTTTTTTTGTTGTAGCACACAGAAACTGATTAAGTTGGCATTTTGGGCCTGTTTCCTGCAACTAGATTTTCTGAACGTAAGAATGATGAGGGATAGTGAGTAACCCATACACTATAAACCTTGCTGGGTTAATTTCAACACAGTTTGAGTTATTCTACTAACCCAGTATCTGGTTATAAATGGACAAATCCTCCAGTGGATTGATTTAGTGTTGGCTTCATGGTCTGACCCAGCATACTGGGTTAGGTTTTCAACACAAAAAATATGTTAAAGTGACATCAACACCATCAAAGTGCAGGTTGAAAAGACATAACCTATTACCTAGATCGCTAATAATTTGGTTAGAATGACTTTTTTTTTATCTTAAATAATTAAGGAAAATGAAAACCCTGCCGTGTCTATTAATACTTTACCGATAAACATCTGAATCTGCATATTAGAATTTATCTTCTGTACAGAACACTGTATGAAATATAACTGGGTGATGAAGACATTATTGTTGCCTCTTGTTGGAGCAAGAGGTATTATAAGTCGGAGGCGTTCCAGTTGCAAATTGGAAAACCACTCATTAAGTATAAACTTAATGAGTGGGATTTGCTCATTAAGTGGTGCTACATACTGTGAAGAACCCACATAGCAATGTATTTCTCTTTGCATTGTAAAAACATTTCCCTTCAAATTTCAACTTTTGGCAGCATTGTTGTTGAATTTCCAACTGCAGACTCAGAAAATGAGACATCAGAGTAGAAACTGAGTGCAGATTACAGCCCATTTTTGAATAGCTAGTAGGCTGCTAGCATGTGCTAACTAAGGTAAAAGAAAGGTACCTAAACTAGCGTGCGCTAAAGTCACTGACGCAAGATATACATCTTACCATTTTCATTTTATTGCACAGAGATTCAGTAATATGTGGTTGTTGCATGTATAATTTAAAGTTTCCGCCTGTGAAGATTTGATGAGCCCTCTTCTTGTCTTGTCTCACATCCAAACAAACTGGACTCGGTGCTTGATTAAAATCACAAAACTATGATTACAGATTGTTTCATTGGCATCACACCATAATTGTAGCATTGATTTTGGTGACAGGAGGTTCTAGTTTGTTATTTAGGTGACATCAAGTTTTCCCCCTGAGAAATTCCTCACTTCGTTTGTCTTCAGCAGAATGGGCCAATCACAGAACAGAGACAAAGAGTTAAAGCCCTTTCATCCCTCTAGATAGCTATGGCAGATTTAATCCTTGGTATGGAAATTAAATTGTGCTTTTGTAGAGAGTGGCAATTAAGTCACGAGGAGAGCTTCCCAGGAACAAAGCACTTTAGCAAATTGAGTGAATGTTTCCTAGTCAGAACGAGCTCGTTTTTTTTTTTCTTCTTCTTGTGTTTCTGCTCGCAGAAGTTCAGAATTAGAGCAGCGAGTTAAAAGGCAGAGCTGAAAGGTTATTTTTGTATTCTCTAACTTAGTATCGTATTAACGCCTTGTGAGAAAACAATGTTAAGTCATTAGTAGAAAAATTAGGTTTCCGGATAAAAGCGGACCCAGAGGTCGCCAACGTCTGCCCGTGTGTCTGTTGCCATAGAAATGGAGGCTGGACACCGTGGTCGTCGTGGGGACAGTGCAGCACGACCTGCGGCACAGGCTTTGAGCTGCGCCAGCGCTCGTGTAACAACCCGTCACCCCGTCACGGTGGACGCGTGTGCGTGGGGCCCACCAGGGATGAACGGTAAAATAATCTCTTTTAAATAAACTTTTGCATTGATTCCCTTAGAAAACTACATTTAAAGTTTAATATTTAAACAAAAGCATAAACAAAAAAGTTTGATACATGTTGTTTAATTTATAGAAGATGCTTTAACCCTACTTAAAATATTAACATTTTTTATGCAATTGGTAAATAATAGCAATTATGCTTTGTGGATGCTAAAATCCACAAAATATGGTCATATTTTGCGACTGGACTTTATCACATTTAGAGAAGTTTCCACATTGTGTCTAAATTACATAGTTGTGCTTCATGTGAAACAACAATTTAATTTGAACTTTAATTAGAAAAGACTCCCATCTTTTCTTAAAACAATAACATCAAAGAGTTTTTTCTGACACCATTTTTACCTCCATTGCCTGTGTTTGTACTAAACTCATCCAAAAAATGTTTTTATACAAACTTCTTGAATGTGCAGTTGTAGGTTTGAAGACAGACTAGAACTGAATGGTAAAAGAAAGGTACTTGAATTGTGTCATGTTATGTTTTAAAATATGTTGGCAGGTAATTTAATGCCTAACCAACCGTTGATCTAACTTCGCCGTTAAGTACGATCGAAACTAACTGAAATTTTCCGATGACGTTTCGCAATTTCCAGCCACATTCAGCAAACTGAACACCTCCCACCACTGTCTTCACAACAGGTTCTGCAATGAGGGCGTATCATGTCCTCAGCCCATTTTTTGGACGCCGTGGGCCTCGTGGACCAAGTGCAGCACAGAGTGCGGTGGAGGCGTCCATTCTAGGGTCAGGTCCTGTGAGAATGGCAACACCTGTCCAGGATGTGCACTGGTAGGGAAAACACGCACTCACAAATACACACTCTGACCCAGAAAGTCAGAACTGGTGGGTGTAAAAAAAAAAAATTTAAACTGATGCAAAACCTGGTATTTTAGCGTTAAACATGAGTTTGGTGTTTTTATTATTTTTTTGGATTCAGCAAGAAAAAAAAACACTATCAAGATATTGAAAAGAAAACAAAACAGATGAAGGTTTTGATGACATGCAGCGTAATTATGACTCTTACAGAAGAAAGAGTCACAACTACAAATGTTTATATCAATAAATGCAGCACATAGTATGCATCTTGTACACATTGACAGAGAAGAATCTAGCGAATAACCCAATCCTGATGACTTGAACAGCTGAATAATGTTAGTTTATGTTAAAGTAACTTTATTTCTAATAAACATTAGTGACGTTAGTGTACAAGAAAAAGAAAGAAAGAACATATACACGCCTCAGACCAGCTGTCGAACATAGTTGTGGTGATGATTTGAGCTAACGCTGGCTTAAGAAAAACCGCAAGCTTGTAGTCTGAATGTTGAATCAGCAACAGAGTAGGTAAAAATATCAATCTAAGCCAACAGAAAATGTGTCTCCAGTGACGTAAAAGACGGCTAAAGTCACACCAAATTTATACTTTTTATGTAAGCAGGATACAGAATTTCTTTGCATCACCAATTTAATCTAATTTAGGAAATGCTAGTGTAAAATAAATAACTACTTTTCTGCTTTTCATCTATGAATAAAACTTGTCTGTAAATTTCCACGGTGTCCTTCAGGAGTACAAGGCCTGCAACCTGGAGGCATGTCCAGAGGTGAAGAGGAACACTCCCTGGACGCCCTGGATGCCCGTCAACGTGACCCAGGGCGGAGCCCGTCAGGAGCAGAGGACGCGCTACATGTGCCGGGCCCACCTGGCCGACCCCCACGAGCTGCAGATCGGACGGAGGAAGGTGGAGACGCGCTTCTGTCCAAATGACGGGACGGTGGTCTGCGATACGGATAGTAAGTGGCAGACGCAAGTACAGCTCTGCGCTTACAGCCGCCAGTAAGGCAACTCTATCACCTCAAGGTGTCTGATTGCTCAACTTATTTTCCTTTTCGTGGGTTTAACGGCTCGCTTATAGATCACAGTGATAGCGTAGTGCTAGATTCTGAGGTATTGCAAAAGATAAGGACTATTACTGCACCCACTCAATGTCCAGAGAACACGAAGAGATAAGAAGCAGCCCATATTTGTATTCACAGAGTCACACTGGAGTTTTACATTTCGCCGTGTTTCGTATTTGCAGCAGTTTTCTGCCATGTAAACCAGACTCGGCTTTCGAGGAGCCGGACTGAATACATTTGTCCTAATATTGGATTTTATTTTGATGCAGCTGTGATCGATGGTGCGTTGCCTGGCTTTCTACAGCCCATTGACATTTCCATAATTCTTTTCCCCAAGCAGCAGATACCATCAGTGTCATGAATTAATATCTTTTTCACCGAAGGAATTTTGATGCCTTACGGTTTTGGGCTATTTGACGTGCTGCGGCGCATTTTGTGGCTAGTCTTCAGCTTTGTGCACACCTTGAGCTGCCAATCCATGCCAATTATAAAACAGCAGTCTATCTCTCTGTGGGTTATTGTTAGACAATGTAGATCCTATAATCCTAATATTTATACAATGCTTCCAGCATTGCCAAACCCAACATGTTCAGACACATTGCTAAAGCTCAAAGGGATAAAACAGAGAACATTTGATGTACTTCATTCAGTCTTCCTGTTATCTGCTGAACTTGAACTCTTTTTAAACAGCTTCTGACATATTTGTGCTTCCTGACCTCACTATAATAACGAAAGTATCAGTCTTCTTCAGTAAAAAGCTTCTACACCAAATAGTGTTGTTAAGACGTGAGCTGGTAGCGTTTATGTTGTGTGTTGATAGTTTTGGAAAAAGACAGGATGTTTGGGTTTTAAACCAGATGGTAAAGAGGCTTGTTAAGCTGAAATTTGGCTTATTCTGGTCTCTGGTCTACTTATCAGTGGATGTCTAATTTTTAGGAATTAAAAAGAAAACACAAACAAGAGACGTATTCATAAAGCTATTTGTGTGCAAACCAGAAAGAAAACTCACAAAGAAATCTTATACTTTGTAAAGCGCTTCCCTAGCAAATAGCATCTCTCTCCACTGACACATGCTTCCCACATTTAAATGAGGAACTCTCCATGATGTTTAGAGGAAATTCTGTCTTTATTTATGTGCAAATTACAGCCGTAGAAAATTAGTTTGTATTCTAAAAGATCATAATCATTTGCATCTGCATGTATCCAGGGCGTCTGTGTTACTTTCTGATGCAAAAATAAAGCAAATGCCACTTGCAAAACATTGCAAAGAAAAAAAAAGTTAGCAGATTAAGCAGCACTTTGTGAATTCCCCTTCAAAACGTGGTCAGGGTAGCACCAGGGTCTGAGTTCAAATTGCCCGTCTGCTTGCTGCAGCTGTTTTCATTCGTTAAGATTAAAAAACAAGCCCTAAAAATGACATCATTATCGTCAGTAGTGAAGATAAATTTAATAGTTTACGGGAACTAGAGTTTGAATTAGTGATAAACCTGTGAGTGACCTGGAACGGCTGTCATCCAGAGAGCAGAAGGCAACCTTTCAAGGCTCTAAGCTAAAGGCGGCTGGAGCCGCCGCAGAAAAACGCTGCAATCGTGGAAGAACAAAGTGTTTTGTTTACATCTTTGTATAAGTAGTAATAGGACAGATGACTTTGCAGAAACATGCTGTAGCATCCACTCCTGCCATGTTGTTTTTCTCCTGAGTGTCACAATAATAATCTGCTAAATGTATTTGTTCCTTCCTGAGTAAAGCAGAATGAAAAAAATCCAGTTTTATAAGAAAAATGATCAAATAAATCAAATTCAGCATCAATAATTGGAAAATGGCTGATAATTCAAATAAATGAAAACTCTCTTTATTTGAAATAAAGATAAAATTTTTTTTACAGTTTAATCAAAGTGGACATAAGAAGGCCAGTTTTTGGTCATTTAACTTCGCTTTTAGTTAGTTATTTTCCAACAATTTACTGATTTTAAGGACCTGATGTACTTTTTCTTACAAAACCACATTTATGTATCATGCAGTCAATGAATATAACAATTGTGAAATCCTTTGTAAGCTTATTACTAAGTTTTCAAAGGACTCCAGCTGAACTGGATCCCACTCACCCTGTGCTGCCACTCAATTTTTTATTTTATTTAACCTTTATTTTACCAAGATAAAATCCCACTGAGACAAAAAAAACTCCTTTTCAATTGAGGGGGGCGCTGTGCACACAGTGCAGATTCTGTTTAAGTCTTTCAACATTGGTTTTCTTTTTACCACTCAGAGTTCTGATGGCTCTAGATAGACAGTTGGTCTGCCATAGAGGCCTTTTGGACGATTATTGCTTTCCTTGCCTGATTTTTCAGTTTAGGTCGACGACCATGTCTTGGTATTTTCCAGACTTTAAGTCATTTGGGAGAATAAGTTGAATTAGTCAAAAAATGTGTTATGAATTGGAGAAAAAGAAACATAATAATTCACTGGACTATAAGTTGCATTGATTTAGAAGTTGTCAGACATGAGGGAGATCTTGTCCATGTTGACGATGTGATCCGGTGACACTTTGTGTTCAACAAACCTATGTAAACTTTTGGCTGTATTGGACGTCTGCTGGCAGTTTCTGACACACCAGCGTCCATGTTCTAAAATCGAGGAGTCGGGAATGACCCGCTCCTCCGGTGAAGTGCGCAGCGGGGCAGAGCAGAGACGCATGCAGTAAATAAGTGGTGACAGTGAGGCTGGTGCGTAGCATGAAGAGCTAACACCAAGAAGACCCTGCTGCAAATTCTATTATATCTATCTCTTTGGCAACTACCAGGGCGTGGAGACGTAGATGAACTGTTTACAATCATCAACAGCTGTTCCAGGTGTTTCAGAAAGTAGCACCGACAGACAGACACAGCTATCTAGACGCACTACAGTAGGAATGTCTGACGAGGTAGCAGATTGTCCGAACATGGGCAGTGTGTTCTTTTTGTACTGAATGTGGACTTGTTCCTCGAGCTTTGGCCATCTAGTTTTCTGCCCGCAATTAGCTGACCTCACTGCCGCAGATTGTAATGTCTGTGTCATGTATGTCTCTATGAATTATGGCAACAAAAAAAAAGACGTATATAAGTAGCTCCGGACTACAAGTGACAGTACCAGCCAAAGTATAAAAAAAAGTGGGACTCTTGCCTTGCAGGAACAAAGTCAGAGTTTGAATCCTGGCCTGGAGTCTTTCCGCGTGGAAAGTCCAAAAACATGCCAGAAAGGTTAATTGATCCTTCTAAATTTTCCCTTAGGTAAGAGGGGGTGTGTGTGTGTGTGTGTGTGTGTGCGTGGACGTGCGCGGGCATGTGGGGGTGGGTGTGTGTGTGTGCATGGTAATATTACAGTGAGAAGCAAGCATGTAAAGATTTCTCCCAGCAGATCCATGACACACCCATACATCCCCCGTCAGACCCGTTAGCTCCACTACACGCTGTTAGTGACGGGCTCACAGTCCGGCACTAAACACACCCACTGACACGCAGGGAGTCGCACACAGCGGTGGACTGATATTTGCCACTGGTGGCCTTTTCACACAGCCCTCTCCTACATTGATTATCTGTCTCCCCCTGTCAGCCTCCCGCGGGTCGGCTGCATCGACTTTAACAAACTGATGAAACACCGGCAGCAGGGAACTGTGGGATGCAAAAGATACAGACCTTGAGGAGAGAGACGGTGAAAAATGCCTCTTGGTCTCGTCCTGTTCGATTTGCATGCTCGTTGGTTTAAATCCTGAATATACCAGCCATGGTTATTATTCTTCACCTTGAATCACACTGGGGTAATTTAATATATTTTTTTAAATCTCTCTATCTGTAGGCCTGGTGGAGGAGTTGCTAAAAACGCCAGTGGTGAGAACAGCAGGGACGAGCTGGTCGTCGTGGGAGACCTGGTCCAGCTGCTCTCAGAGTTGTGCCAAAGGTTACCGCACCCGTCGGCGGACGTGTTCCGGACCGGAGGGGAAGAGCGCCCCCGTGGCATGCCGTGGCTCCCCTGTGGAATACCAGGACTGTAATGTGCAGGCATGTCCCGGTGAGTGAGTCCAACTCGGCTACATTCACAGTCACAGAGAAAGAATCTCAAAACAAACAGGTTGTTCAGATCAGATTTTTTAGATAAATATACGTTTAGTTTTATTGCTGTTCTTGAGGATCAGCAATAAAACTGCTTCCTTCATTATTCACATTGCAGTACCTCTTGTCACATCATCTCTGAATTGCCCACTTTGTAATCCTGCTGGTTGTTCTTTGTTTGAGACTTGGCGGTGTAGATCAGCCTGCAGTGTCTGTGAGATATTTCAGGCATTTCAGGATGATTACCTATTTTGGGAAAGAACAACTCCCCTTGGTACGGACATAAGAGCTATAAAACACATTGAGTGCACATAGGAACCCCCTAAAGCCCAATAAGGTCCTGTTTTAAAAAACATAGTTATTGCACTTTGTGAATTATAGACTGAACTGCACTTGTTTCCTGTGAAATGTGCTGAAGTGTTAACTCCTAAAAGAGTTCAACAAGTTCATTTTAGAGGGGACTTGCAAAAGTATTCATGACTCTTAATGGTTTTCACATTATGCCACACTGTGACCAAAACCCCAGAGATTTTAGTTGTATTTTTATGGTATATATCAACTAAAATCTAGTGTCTGATTATGAAATGGAAGGGAAATGATGCATGGTTTTCATATGTTTTTTCACAAACAACTCTTTGATGCATGTCTTTACCAGCTCTGCAGATCATAATACCCAACATATGCTGGGTAGAAACCGCCTACGAACAATTCTTTTTAAGCGTCTCAATTGAATTTAGCTCTGGACTTTGACTAGACCATTCTGACACGTGATTATGATTTAATCTGAACCTTTCAAAAGAAACTCTGGCCCTTTACCAGTCTGAAATCCTTTGAAACTCCTAGTGAAAGAGGTTGGTCCATTTAACATATAGGACAAAGAGTTCAAAGAGGTGGAACAAATTATTTACATTTTTATTTTTTTCAATGGGGGAAACGTGTTTCCAAATTTTCAAGATCCAAACTGCTTGCTTGAACAATGTGTATGCAGACATTTCTCAGTACGTTGAAATTTGTTCTCGTAACATGGCAACATGGGGAAAAGGTCAAAGGGTATTAATTCCTGTCCAAGGCACTACGTGGCAAGTTTTAATGTTCTGAAAATGGAGTATTAGCTTCAAATAAACAGATTAATATCCGTACAGATGATATTTGAGGAATACTTTCCAAATGTAAAGCATTAAGTTTACTTGTTAGCTTACCTCAACAGCTCCTTCTAAAAATGTATTTGCTGTAGGGGAAATGCAAGAAGTAAGCTGATGTAAAGTCTCTTATGCTGATGTCTCCAGCACATTATGGGTTCCTAAAGAAAAGCGAAGCAAAAAAAAAGAGGCTGTTATAGAGACAGAGTGCTGGGGGTCAATGATAGTTATAGAATACTGCTGAGTGGGCAATTAACTTCATTAGCTAATGGTTACCAGCAGCCGCAGCCGAGCAGGAAGAGTTCCTGAACAAATTAAGTTATCTGTTCCAAACTCCTCATCAAACCATCATAATCAGCTGACCCGGACGGCACGGACTGGCTCTGCTTATTAAACACACACACTCCTTTAAAGAGACAAACACATAAAACGAGTAGACCACAGCAAAGGGTCTCCTCTGAAGAGACGGACCTTTATCTTCTCGCCTGATATCTTCTGAATTATCGATTTGTGTTTGTCTGTGTTTGAATGTTAATTGTCGGAGTTCAAATGAAGACCTTTGTGGCCAAGACGTAGAGAGACGTAACCTCAGGTAGCCCAGATTGCAGCGAGGAGTCATTTTGCCAGTTCGGTCACGTTTCCGTGTGGCCCCCAGAGGACGTGCAGGTGAGAAGGACGAGGCCCGTGACAGAAGAGAGAATGAGTGTGAAATAGTAATTGATGATGAAATTAGAGGGCGGCATGGAGGCAATGAAGATGGCCGAAAAGATTATAATATAATGTCCACGTCTCCATCTGTGCAGTGGAAGCAGTTGTCTGCGGGTCTGATCGGCGAGGCGGTAAGAGGACAGAGCTCCGTCTTTCATTACGGGAAGCTTGGACTGAAAAGCAGTTCAATTTAAAGTTAAATTTAAAAAGAAGAAATCCCAGTTCGCTTTTGAGAGTCGAACACGAATTTGTTAGCAACATTTTTAAACTTTAAAAGCACACACCAAACCTCTACTCAAGAGGAGTATTTGATTCAGCCACAAAGCCGTTCCTCTTCTTTGTCTAACGAGGCAAACTGAGTCTCAAGAGTTATCAAATGAACTCTGCAGCACCGAGAGTGAAAACTCTCAAAATCCGGGGCGTGCTGTGGTGGCGCAGGGGGTTAGCACGCCCCACGTTTGGAGGCCTTAGTCCTCGTCATGGACGTCGCGGGTTCGACTCCCGGTCCCGACGACCTTTATTGCATGTCATCCCCCCTCTCCTGACCCTCCTTCCTGTCGGCCTACTGTAGAAAAAATACAAGCCACTAGCGCCGCAAAAACTCTTCGGAGAAAACAAAAAGAAAAGAAAAAAAACTCTGAAAATCTAACAGTATTCTCAAAGCCACATTGCTGAAATTTTGCTTTTTGACAATGACTTTTACATTGTGGGGTGGACAGAAAATAATTTGTGCCGCACTTGTTTCTGCCCGCAAAGAAGAAAAATAGCAAAGGATATCAACAACTAACTAGATGTGGGCGTTTTTTAACAGTATTAGCCTCAGAAATACCACGGTTTATGATATCATGGTATTAAACACAATTGATGACGATGGCTGGATTTCTTATTAAAGTTATGGTTTTTTTTGTTTTTTTTAAATTAATTTAATACACAAACATGAGCCACATTAATATGTTTAGAGTTAGTTTTTGCCGGTCTGTCCTTTAAGCCATAACTCTTGGCGGCTAACAAGCTGATATTAGCTGATATTAGTTGGGTTCTCTGCTTAGCTAACAAGTCTGAAGTGAAATGCTTGACAGACATGCTGCAACCCAGAGAGTTTCCCAGCAGCCAAACTGTTTCTGTGTAGTAGCTGTGTTTTAGCTAGCTGACCAGTTGTGTGCAGCAACAGGTGGGGGAAGGGAAGCGCTGCCCATTCCCCGTGACTATATCCAACAATAATTCTCAATATGGTTTTCTTGGAATTTTGAAAAATCTGACTAGATTTATTTGTCGCTGCCCATTAAGTCTTGATTTTTGATTGATAACCAAAACTGTTTGACTAATGAGAGCCAAAATGGAGCTAATATGAAAGAACAAAACTACTTATCCCATTTATTGCACAGAGAACAACTCCAGTTTTCATCTGTTCACCACTCAACTTTATTTATCGACATTTTTGCCATTTTGCACCTGTAAACAAACCAGCTCGTACCTGTGTAATTAAACCGATCCCACAATTTAATTTTAGCCGAGTGTTTTCATAAACATAGGAGACAAACAGTTCTCAAAATGTTTAAACTGAAAACTGTTTATTACTCTATGTTCTAATTTATTTTTGTCCTGATTTCTGTTTGGGAACGTTAACTATTTATATATGATGATGGATGAAGTTCTCAGATAGCTAACTGTACCTGCTGGCTGATTTAATATAGGAATCGTACCATTTTCTCATTATAGACTATAAATAGGATGTAGAAGATTATTCCAGATAATTGTCTGTCAAAGCAGGTACAAAATGTTCCCATGTACAAATTGACATTTGGTTGGTATGAAACTTCCTGGATGAACCAAAACAGCAGCACCAACGCAAAAGCATGAGTGTCATTTAAAAGCTACCAAAATTTTAAAAAGTAGAACTTGATTTGCCTGATGAATCTGTTCTAGCTAAGGAAATATTTTTATATTTATAGTTTATCGGTGTGACTTGCTGTAACTCGGTGAGTCAGATGCTCATCCAGTCAGGTTAGAGTCAATCAGTCAGAGATGTGGCTCGCTGTGAGAGCCGGTTAGCGTTAAATAGTAACATCCTGCTTCACTCTCTGTCGTCCTCTCTGCTAAACAAGTCTCCAGTCTGCCTCTCAAGTTACCTGGCAACGACGCCTCCCTGCCTCCGTCAGACAGACATCAGCCAGTCAACCAGACGGTCAATGAGTCACCCACACCTTTCTGATTAAATCAGACGAGGCATTAGCAGTCCCCCTCCTCCACCCCTCGGGAAGAAGAAATCAGTACGTTACTCAGGTAGAAGATGTGGGAGGAGGTGTGATCAGTGAGACGGCAGCAGAAGGGTACCAACATGTTGTTTATGTCCCACAGTCATCCCTAGTTTACCAAAAAAAACACATGTAAATATATGGAGCGTACTGAAGTTGAAGACAGATTGCGTTTAATGTTGTGGGACGTGTGGAGAACTCAGTTTGGTGGGTTGGAATAGAATGGGTGCAGCTTTGTTGGGCTTAATTTTGTCATGCATTGTAAACTTAATTCTGTGCTAAATTTTGATTTCCCAAAAAACAAAACAAAGAAAAAAAACTGATGCAGTTGCCCAGTGAGTCTGTTAGCTTTCAGTCATATTTCTAGGCAGATTTGAGTTAAACAGAGTCTTTAAACACTAACTAGTGAAATACATTTGTTGTATTAATATGCTGTAGCTTTTGAAAGATTCCCACACTAATACATTTTTATACCTACATTATTTAAAAAAAAAAAAACAATTGCAGATATCCATCACTGAGAGTCCTGCCTGAGATTCTGGACCAAAATCTGAACTGCTACTGCCAGTAATACAGAATACAAGTCAAACAGTCAGACCAACCAGAAATATTTCCAAATTGCTCTGTCTTGTAAAAAAGAAACACATGGCAGTCTTTTTTCAGCCAGCTGAGTGACTGTGCGCAGCAACACTACTTTACTGTAGATGGAGGAACAGCAGCTTTTAGGTGATGAACTGCAACACTGTTTGCATGAACCAGTCACATATTCAACAGTATATTTCTGCTTACACACACTGCTAAGGGATCCGCTTGATTATTTTGTTCCTCGTTCTTGTTTTTATTTATACAAACTGAAGAATTTAAACGACACCTTCATCCACCACCATCCTCCATGTTTCACAGGGCAGCAGACCACAGACATCTGACCAACATCTGTAAAGATTCGACTTCAGAACCAGTTCTTTCTGAGTTGTTAATATTTGGTCTGCTGCTGAACTCCTTTTTCAAATGTGTCAGATGCTAACAACAACCAACGCAATTCTTGTTTTTTAGGACAGGAACCTGTTTTGTCTCCAAACTCTATTTTACTGTTTTCACTTGAACGGTGTAATATTTTCTGTGGTATTCGATGTGGAAAATGTGAAAACACTGATACAGGGCAACCTTAAGATTTAAATAGCTTGAAAAGAAACCCACTTAAACACATCAGTATTGCACAATCTTGTAGAAAATCAGAAAACAGTTGTTTTTATTCATATTTTATTTGTTTGCCCTTTAAAATCTCAGCTTCATTTCTATAAGTATTCCCACAACATCTCCCTTGAGCTGCTCTTCTTGGCGTTCAGTCATTTGACCCCTGTGGACAGTTTCTTATTAGATAGAAACTGAAATGAATCCAGGGTTGCGATAAGAGCTTGCCTTTCCTCACAGACTGTAATATTTCAGTGTTAAATGGCTTCCATGCTGCTTTGTACCATACACAAAGGCAGCATAACCTAATGTAGCTCTGTGTGTGTGTGTTGCAGTGAAAGGTGCTTGGTCCTGCTGGTCTCCCTGGTCTCAGTGCTCAGTGGGCTGCGGTAGCGGCCACTACCAGCGGACACGCTCCTGTAGCAGCCCCGCCCCCGCCAACGGAGGAGACATTTGCATCGGCCTGCACACCGAGGAGGCCCTGTGCAACACACACACTTGTGACGGTAAGGTCTTGCATAAAATTTGACATCACAACTCATTTTTGGGTATTCGTAGCGCCTCTCAACAACATTTGTTGTTGCTCTCTGTAGTGTTTCAGATTTTGCCTCATTGTGACCACAAATCCTAGTGGGATTTTTACGTGATAGGCCAACAGAAATAATGCATAACGTAAGAGACGTTTGTGTAAGAGTGAGAGAAGATATCCACGCTTTTCAAAACTTGCGAATAGTTCCAAATGAAACTTAACACATATGTATTTTCAGCCTCCATTTAGGTACTTTAACATGGACGCAAATAATCTTAATAAAAGTGTGAACAACAATAGCGTGGTTTATATCAAATGATATTTATGTGTTTGAATGACGCATAAATAATCCAAATGAAAATCTGTGGCTAGACTCGAAAAGATGTTCACAAACACGGTTCCTCCAGTCAGAGTCAGCGTCGGCTGTATTGCAAAAAAAATGGGCAAAAATGTCTTTAGACGTTCAAACGCTCCTGTCTTTCCAGTGAAAAGCTCATAATACAGAGATTTGCATCATATGTGCTGAGTTCAAACACTGAAATACATTGAAGTTTGTGATTTTAACATGACAAAAGGCTAAGAAGGGTTTGAATACTTACGCATGGCGCAGTTTGCCTGTGTCATTTCTGTGCTGCCCCCTTTGGTGAGTCAGCTTCATAATTGTTTTTTTTTTTTTTTTTAATGAACTAAGAGAGTCTTGCATGAAATGGGTAGATAAACATTCATGCTGAGAAAACAAGCCGCCCCCCTTGCTGTGCAGCTGGAGCTTTGAGCGCCATGGCAACTCCTCTGAGGAGCTTCAAAAAGAGACACCCTCTTGCTGTGACGCATATGGAAACTTTTGCGTAACACATCCAAATGTTTTTCATTGTGTCGATATTATTAAAAATATCAGAGTGAAATGTTTAAATTTTTTAGTTTAGTCATTTAAAACGGGGGAAAAAATCCCAAGATCTCGTTCATTTGTACTCAAAAAGTCTTTTTTTTTGTACACTTGAAGTTTTTATAACTCACAATTCAGTGGAGCCTGGAGTTTCTTATGCTTCCTGTCTTGGGTCAGTTAAGTTATGAGCACTCACTGGAGGTGCCTCGTAACTTTTTACTTTCACTCAATTTGGAAAAAATATTTCTCCTCTCACTCGAGTCACTGTGGTGGTAAATTTAATGTTGTTTCTAGGCTCCAAAAAACAGAAACATTTACAAGTGGGTGTTTCTACCAGGCTGCAAAATTTTTGAGAACCCACATTAGCTATAAGTAGCCAAGAAACTGCAAGCAGTAGTTGGAGGAAGCAATAAATAATTAAAGCCAGCTGTCCTCTACATCGTTTTCTAAAGCTGTTAACTTATGTGATTTACAGTGGGTTACGCATTAACAACTGCTTAGCAAAATTAAACAATTCATTCCCCTTGAACTTTTTTTTTTTTTTGCACTTTTACTACAAAAACACAGAATCTGACTACATGTTTTATATCTGGTTTCTACTTCAAATATATTTGTACACTTTAAATAAGACAAAACAAACTTGCATGTAGCCTTTCAACAAGATGATAGAGCAGTTTGTTGTAAGCCAATCATTCCTTAATAATGTTGAAAAAAGTACTAACTCCACTGATAGATGATTTCACTTATAAGACATTTTTCCTATTTTATAAGTGAAATCATCTGCCAGTGTTGTACTGGTGCTTTTTAAATCTATATTTAGGAATTACTTACTTAAACAAGCTCCTGTATTTTGCTGGAAAGTTTTGTTTAAACTTATTTTGTTTTATTTGAAGCTTACTAAGATATTCGCACTAGGAACTAGACAAAAATCCTTGGTGAGGTTTTTGTGTTTTTGCAGCGTTGTCGTCGTCGCAACCACAGTCATTAATATACGTTGTGTTTCTATGTGGCAGAACGCCAGTGTGGAGTGAAAGTCAGTGCAGTCACTTGGTTCAAGGTTGTGACCACTATCAGCCAAAAATGGACCCAAAGCATCTTCTCTGGGGCCGTGTCCCTTTCTTTACTTGTGGAAAACATCAAACTGGACTTCTTGTTTCGTCACTCGTCAAGCCAGATGTGTTGAGTGCGTGACGTTGCTTGTCTTGTTGAGAGCTTCTTGCACCTGAGTGGTGGATCTTTACAACTTTTCAGAGTAATCATGGTGCCTCTTCCCAGTAAAAAGCATTCCAAGGTCCTGGAGTGGCTTAGTCGGCCTCCAGCCCCTGAAAGTCTTTAGAGAGAGCTGAAACTCTGCGTTGCCTAGCAACAGCCCCAAAACCTGAGCAATCTGGAGTAGATCTGCATGGAGGGATGGAGCCAACATGTCTGCTGTAGTGCAAACTTGGTCAAGAACCGCAGGAGACATCTGACCTCTGTTATTGTAAACAAAAGTCTCTGTAAATTAATTAAATTAATTTCCCTTTTGGGATCAATTAAACATTTTTAAATTGAATTGTATCAAATGTTAACTTCTCGTTTTCTGTTGTGTCAAATATTTATTTTCTGCAATAAAATGCAAATGAACTACTTAACAATTATACATACAGAGTTGAGGTATACCTATGATGAAATTACAGACCTCCCAATTCTTTGCAAGTGGGGAAACCTAAAAGCAATCACTGGTGTATCAAACATTTGTTTTTCCTACTGCACCTAATTTCCTTACAGACGACAAAGTAAAGTAGGTTGAATAAATACCGTATGTATGGCACACGTTTCAAACTTTTGCCCAGACAGAATGAGCGGGATGGGAAGTATAAGAATCATCTTCTTCTTTTCTGTTCCCACATGGTCATGAAAGATTCATGACATCAGATTCCTAATCCGAGATGATTAGAAGTCCGGCATCAGATCTCCTAGGGTTTTAGCCCAACTCTGATTCTTCATGTTTTAATATCAAATGACCAGTGTGTGTGCGCTCGTGTGTGTTTTTGAAATAATTCTCATGGAAATCAGAAATGACCCGGGGTCGTTGATGTGTAAAGCTTGCGTTTCGACGCCTGACTTGCATTTGTTGTTGTTCGTCTGAATTAAACGACTGCGTCTCCTGAGCTGTCATTTCTCTCAGATGCTTTTCATTCTGAATCAATCAAACTGTCATTCACAGAGGGACTAATGCATACCGCCAGCCTCCCTGGTAATTACAAAGAGCACCTAATGGCTTGGTGCCCCCCGCCCCCCGGCGCTAGACACTAATCAGGCTCTGTTATATCATCCTAATGCTTTCCTGTTTGACGTGAACCAACACATCCGGTTAACCCCGCATCAGGCCCAATCTGTCTGCTTGTCTGCTCATTCGCTGGCGAGCAGGAAGACCCTCATCTATCGGGGTTGACCTGGTGCAACAGCTATTTGTGCATGTGTAATTACTGACTGGCTGTCAGTCACTGGGTTAGTTGATGCTCCCGTTCGAGGTCATTTTATTTCAAATGTAAAAAAAACACAACAATTAAAATCTATCGGATAACCTCCGATTGTTGGTTTTTGTACAGTTTTACCTGCCAGTATGGACTTCTCCTTTAGATCTGTAATGCTGAAGCTTATTCAGTCTGTTTGTGTGCATACCTGCTCACATGTCAGGCAGTAATCAGTTTATTCAGCCCACCTGCTTATTGCTCTGCTGCCTGAAAACTGCTAATACTTTCTGATATTGATTGGGAAAAAGTTCAGCGTTTAGTCTGCACCAGCAAGACACCTTGAGTCAGCTGTAGTTGTCATGCCAGGCCACTCGATGGCGCTGTCATTTTAGCATGCCATCAAACACGGATGAGCTTTTGACACTGAAGTTTCACCTCATTGGCTTCCACCAGTAACCTGTCTCCCATGAGCAAAGTGCTCATACAATGTAGATATACCTTATCAGAAGTTGTGCTAAGCTAAACAGGTTAAGCAGCACGACACAGCACAATGCTATCCGCCATTTTTTTTGTTATTTGTCTCTGAAGGCGAAGCGTAAATCTTACAGTCGTGAGTTCTGGGCCTGTACGCTTTCACTCCGGATTAGTACTTCATATCTCTTGTGTCACAGAAAAGCTTCAGACGATGTCAGATGCTAGTGTGTTAGCATCTGACATTATGAAAATAGCACACTTCACACAATTGGCATTACTAAAGTTGCCAGCATTTCTAAATCGACCATTTACAATAACCCCTAAGTTTTCTCGGTATCTTCTGTAAGTCTCACTCTTTCTCGCCGTCTCGCAGCCTGAATGAATGGCAGACATGTCCAGTGGTGGGAAGTAACGAAGTACAAGTACTTCGTTACTGTACTTAAGTACAATTTTCATGTATCTGTACTTTACTTAAGTAGATTTAATAATGGGTACTTTCTACTTTTACTCCACTACATTTTACAGTAAGTATCTGTACTTTCTACTTCACTACATTTCTACAAAAGTGTCGCGTTACTCGTTACATCCAAGTCGCACTGCTCTCTTTTTGTCCGTTAAAATATGAAGTTCAGGGACTTTAAGGTGGCGCCGTAAAATCCAAGCAATAACGTGACTTAGTGTCTGTTGTCACCCATCGCCTCCCCCTTTACTAGCGCGGAGCTCCAGACATGCGCAGTGGTTTCCTCTGAGCGGGAGAAGATGTCTAACTAATCGATAATAGCTGCATAAATCATAAGATATGACGACATGTAAAACCAGCAGCGCTTCGCTTTCACAGACGGTGGGATTTTGTCCAACTTTTAGCGTCACTTGGAAGGAAAGCTTAAAGAAAGGTAAGATCTGTGGACGTGATGCTAGCAAAGCTAGCTGTACTGAGACACATGTTGCATCTGCGATGAAAAAAAGTTGTCACTCATGCGCTGAATTATTGTGTGGATTCAGGAACGATCCGATTCTTCTGGACGGATCTTCACTAAGGTTGATGGGACTGAAGCCTCACTGAGAGCCGTTCTTTGTTCTTGTATACACTGCAATAGCTATATATAGCTATATATATATATATATATATATATATATATATATATATATATATATATATATATATACACACACACACACACACATTTATTTAATTGCCGAATAAGTAAAAGTTGAACGTATGAACACAGAGCATGCTCATTGATTGATTTTGTCTCCTGTCATGGTGGCAAACATGCAGTGGGAGGGAGGATGAGAACAGTCATGGTGCTCCTTCTGCTTGTTGCGCCGTTGGACAGTGTTCATAGTGTTGTTGTAATGTTACAATTACAACTGTAATTGTAACATAGCAATTACAGTTAATTGCTATGTTTCATGGTTTAATGGTGCAGACAGTTGTGGTTTCTGATATGGGCAACCGCCCAGGGCGTTATTTTTATAGGGATGGCAGGCGACCTCTGCGGATTGTAGCACAGCGATGAAAGCAAAACAGAATGAAATGAGTTGTAATTGATACTGGTTAAATATATTTCAGCTCTAAGTATTTATATCTAGGTGTTTTTATGGAAATGTGGATCTTTCAGATCAATCTGAGAACCAATTTTGATAGGTGCACTTCATTTTATTGTGTCATGTAGCGCAGGGCGCTGGTCTTGGTCTCGTGTTCAGTGGTCTTGACTACAACTCTGCTACGTGGCTCCTCGATTGCATGTCTTCCCCCCCACACCTTCGTTCCATCCCCTTTCAGTTGGATTTCTTTCTAAATAAATGTCACTAATGAAGTTCATGCTACGTTAGGACAGGAAATAAGATGTTTCCATCCCTGAAATTATGATGCATAGAATCACATATTTAAGTCTAAACTCTTACAGAGAATAAACACAATAAGAACATGTTTAATCTGTGACATTATTTATTAAAATGGCACATTTATGATGTATTCAAATTAAATACTATCGGCACACTTAATGATATTAGCGATTAGGTTATGTATTCAGCAAGTACTTTTACTTTTAATACTTAAGTATTTTTAAAAGCCAGTACTTTTTTACTTTTACTTAAGTAAAATGTTAATGTGGTACTTTGACTTTTACTTGAGTACATTTTTGCCTGTGTATTTGTACTTTTACTTAAGTACATTTTTTGAGTACTTTCTCCACCACTGGACATGTCTCGACAGTTTCCACACCTTCTACCGTCTCTGTGACCAAAAGTATCTCACCGACATTAAAAATTACATTTTCTTCTTCACTTATTACCACCAAAGATTGCTGTAAGTGCGACACAGTACCGCTTCTCGACGGCTGGTCATGTCGGAGTCGATCAAGGTTGAAACCCAGTCACCAGCAGATATCCGGGAGCCTCTCTGGTACATGTCGTCATGTGAGCTGTGCATAGCTTGGGTTTTCTGGATGGAATACGAACAAGAGCGGAGGATATTATAACAGTTGCTTGGTGTTTTTATTTGCCCAGAGGCTTTCGCTGACGGGAGAGAACAGATTGTGCTCACAAAGCGGCAGGTTGGTCGATCCGGGACTGACAGGAGAGGTAAAAGCGGTCCGTCCTCTTTCTTTTGACAGAGATTCTTTCTGCCAAAGCTGTGGAGCAAGCTGAGCACCAAACTAACTTTGTTCATCGGTCTTTCATCGCTGCACCCTGTGCCCCCTCCACTCCACTGCTCTTGAATGCAGGGCAGAAGAGTGCAACAAGTATATAGTTCAAAGGGAGGCTCTGAAAGCGGGAGGTTTTCTTTTTTCTTTTCTCCTATTGGATAGGAGCTTTTGTTTACTGCTTGGTTGCCTGCTGCGGGGAAACGGGACTGAAGCCTGGCTTGGGAGACAAATATCTCTGCTATGCACTAAACAGTCTTTAGGTTTCTTTTTTTTTTTGCCTCTTTTTGGTGTGTTTGGGTTGCTTGGTGGTGACCGCTTGGGGGAGGCCACATGGTTTCCAGTCCATTCTGGGTCTAACTTAACCCTCTGAATGTCTTTCTTTATTTTTGATTTCTCTTCCCTCTCCTTCTGTTTTCAGGCGGATGGATGGCCTGGTCTCTGTGGTCGGCCTGCGATGACTCTGGCTTCCAAACCAGGAGTCGGGTATGCGGCGCTCCGGGGAGCGCCCCCTGTGTGGGGAACAGCACCCAGCGCAGGGACTGCAATGAAATCCCTGGTGAGCCAGTCGACTCTCCTTCCACGATGTCACGAGGTTGGCTGTTCGAACGCAGAAGGAGTAGCTGTGGGGCTCGATTAGAAGCCCAATTAATCGCATAGGCAAAATGAGCAACATTTTCAATTCAAAAACCCTTTTTGTTGCTAATTCATTGAATAAATAGACATGTGACTTGAACAACAAAGATATTTGTTCAACCATCAGATTGCTGTAAAGTGCTAGTTTACCCATTCAGCTTGCAGTCGTTTCTGGAACCTCTGATAATTCACTGAACTTTGAAAAAAAAACAACTTCTATAAAAATATGGACTGTGTGGGCGCTGAGGACGTCTATTGCTGATTTACGCGCCGTACCAGGAAAACACAAATACAGCGGTTCCAGCTCTGGACTTTTGAATGTGTAACAAACAAAAGCAAAGCAATTTTTAACACATTAAAATATATGTAATTAATTAATCAAAATGAATGCGTAACAGTCCCAGCCTTTTTAATGGCATGGTCTCATGATCACAACAAAGTGATCTGTAGGTGAAAAACCTACAAAAACCCATACAAAATTTTTTAACATACATTTGAAACATTTGGTTTAAAGTTAATATTTTATCTTAATGACCAATTCCATTTTTAACCTTAGACATACACTTCTGTCACAATTTTAACCATGAATCCAAGTATTAAATTGAATTCTGTGTTTGGTTGAATCAAACAAATCCAAACATTTTAGAATTACATTTTTTTCTTTTCCTCAGGACATAAGTTTTTACATTCAATATCTTAAATATACTTTTAATAGAGTCAAACTGTAAAAAAAAAAAAAAAAAAAAAAAACTAGCAGTGCAAACTGTTCCTTCAATAAATCCTTCATTTCTTTTTATCAAATGCAAAACCACAGTCAAATTACATTTCAACTGAGTCCAGTGAACGGCTTACCGGGAGACTTTGTTTAATCCAAGTCCTTTTCCCATGGAAATGCTGCTTTGGAGACTGTTAGCCTTCCTCCGCTCTGTTGCAAAACCAGCCAAATGTTTGGTGGATTCCTTATATTACCTGAGTTGAGGGCGCTGCTGTTTTTACCAGATTTCATTCACCCGCTGAGAAGTGCTGCAGAGTGGCACACGAATGTGTAAGTTTACGCACCCATGAGCAGATCCGCGCAACATTGCCCCCTTCAGGAAATATTCCTTTGCAGAATATTGAATCACCCATACAGAATGATGGGTGATTGTGTATCTGCTCAACCATTTGTGTCCTGATTTCTCAATGCACTTCAACAAGGTTTCCATGGCATTTGGGAGAGTCTGATACTCTGGTAACACAGATAATCCAAAAATATTATCAGTGGGGAATCTGGTGCTTTTCGACATCTTCACCCTTAGTTTCTCACCTGGAGTGTTTGCTCCTCACAAGATGTGAGCCTTGTAGCTTCAACAGATCAAAGCACATGGTTCCTGCAGAGTTTAGCCATATTTACATGTTCATGTTGTAACGATAGGACAGAAAATACTCCTGTCTTTCTTATAGCTCTCAAACAAGGTGAATCGGTGACACTTCTTAGTGCAATTGCTCCAACGGGGAGTTTGATTACCATGCTAATCTCTGTTTGTGGTTAAAAGTGAACATGGTTCCTTCTCCCGCCTGCTGAGTCAGAATAATGGCTCCCTCTAAAATATTTTTATTACCTCAGGAGTGAAATGCAAGGGTAATCCTTCAGAAATTTCATTAAAAATTCTGATTGACTTAAAAATCTAAATTTCAACAAGCTAAAAAACAGGTGCGTTTGTTTTGAAGGCTAGTCATTGTGCTATTGATCAATGAAAAAAAAGACATCCGTATAAGCAGCTGCATTAAAACTGCATATTTAATTCCACCAGATGACACATTAAACATGTGTGTCATCCCACACATCATTAAAAGGAATTCATTTATTTTAATTCTTTTCATACATTTTCGCCGCTGGTGACGACACGTACAAAAGGGCGCTCTAATTCCGTTCACCTAGAAAGAAAGACTGTGTTTTATTTTTTATTTTCCCAGTATTATTCTTTTGAAGCTGAAAACCTCCTGGGTATTTTACTTTAGTCGTGAGAGGAAGCAGTAGGTCAGGTCCAGCAATATCTAGATATGGATAAGCAGTTTGGTCTAAGCAGTAGTTTGTTACTGTTTCGATCGCTCTTAGTCATACGATTGTATGTTCAACGCATCGTTTTGTTTGTTTCTCCTTACAAAATGCTGCAAGGAGCTTCTTTTTAAAAATAAAAAACAAAACACTGGATTCACCTTTTAGCCCCTAGGACTCGTCTTGTCATTCAATACGAGTCATTGTGATTAAAATTCATCCCCACTGTCATCCCCGGTCATAAGCTTAGGTAAACACAAACGCGAGTAGGGGTGTGTGGGTGTGTGTGTGTGTGTGTAGTTCACATCCTGGCGCTGTAAGCCGGTCTCTGTTTGTTAATTGCGCATAATTAGGTCTGCGTGCAATTCAGTAAGTCAGCAGTTCACCCGGTCGGCCCTCAGCACACCTTGTTATGCTGATGCGGATCTCAGAAACTTTCTCCCGAAATGATCTCTGGTGGCCCGCCAGCGCGGGACCCTCCAGTCTCTGAATCCCTAACGAGCCGAGATGAAGGCGATTAATATTAATGGGACGTCACAAACAGCAAATCACACTAGACTTTATTGCACATTTCGGTGAGGCCGTGGAAGGATCGGTGGAGGTCTCCTGCAGAGGGAGGGGAGGAGGAAGAAATATTAGCAAAGAAAATTAATCAGCAAATGCGGTTCTGCAATTAAACGCGTTGACTCGCACGGACACACATGCACGTGCTTGTTCGCTTCGGGGGAAAAAGTTTGCAGAAAGACAGGAAGCACTGGACAAGTAAAGTTGTTTTCCTGGTGTAAAACGTCTCTAGTAAAGAAAGGTCCAGCGAAACTTGGGAGGGAGTTTCAGGTTTCACCGATACATTAAATTAAAACTGATCCCTATGGACCCTGCGCACAACAACACGGCGAACTCATTTCAGTTTCTCATGTTCCTCATTTCATGTTCTCATTCCTGCATGTTTCACAGTCGGCGTTTGTGCTCTGCAGCCCGTTTCTCCGGGGCACAGCGAACACATGCATGTGTCGGCGTGTGTGTGTGTGTGTGTTTGCATGCCTGTTTGTGTGCCTGACTTGTATTCCTCTCCTCTCCGCAGTCATTCTCCCGGCGTCTGGTTTTGATAAGGACCAACAATGCGGAGGTAAGTGGATTAACGGCTCGTCCGAGCCCAGCGCATGTTCAGGTTTTTCGTTGCCCCTCCGGCTCCCTGTTCGTTTCCCACAGATGTCTGGAACGCCGTGTGTGTTTTCATGCATCGAATGCGCATTTTCATGTTTGCCGTTTCACTCGCTGTCAAATTCCAGCGGCAGAATCGCACTCTTACGAGTCTGGTCCATTTTTGTTTTTCGATAGACTTAAAGATAAAAAATAATAATAATAATTAAACGGTCCTTCCAAAGTTCCCTGAATAATTGTTGAAAGCAGGTTGTGAAAGAAATAAATCATTCAGATGTTATTTACCTGACAATCCAAGCGTGGAAATTTCCAAGCAGGCATTTAGGAGCTGTTGTGTGTTATAGTGGAGCAGAGTAACATTGGCAGCAGCAGCATAATTGAGGTGATAACACTTGAATCAGGTCAAAATAGATGTTTTGGTAAACAGTTTTTTTCAGCATATTGTACATGTGGGAACTTAATGGAACCAGCCGTGTAAAAAGTAGAGTTTCCTTATTATATCCTCTTAAATGCAGAATGTTTAAAAAAAAAAAAAAAAGAAAAGGCAAATTTTTCTAAATATTAATTTAAAGTAAATTTAACTAATTTAGACTTGGAGAGGAGCGGCGCTTGTCACCAAGTCACCCAGGACGTGTTACTGTGAAATATCCTCTCTGCTGCCCAGATCTTCAGCTGTTAGCATGTCATGTTAATATTATGTAAAAAGTGATCTTAGTTTGACATTTTACAGAAGACATTAGCACTTATCAAGGTGGTGGAAATGTGAAAGTTGCACTCGCCAACGTCAGCAACTCCTAAAGTAATTCATTCCCTCACAAAGATTTTTCCTGCAAAGGTAAATCTGTACATCGCCTCAAAACTAGATCAACTCCGGCGGAAACTGTTGTGGTTTTCTTTTTGACCTTTCCTTTTGAAAACCCCACACACTCCCCACGAATCCCAGGTTGGGAATTATTGTTAGCTACTTCCTAATTTGGCCCTCGCTTTCTCAGTCAGATCCATCCCTCTTGCTTCATTTATGTCTACAAAAAAAGAATAAAAAATTCAAATAGGACGGTGGCATATGACGTAATCGCTCTTTCAAATTTCACCCCAACCAATTATAGATGTCCGTACAGAGTTATAAATGGATAAAGCAGCCTTGCATGTCATCTTTGAACCGGTTCTAAAGGAAAATGGCTCCAGAGGAGAAGAAATTGTTCTTCATAAAAAGGGAATAAAGTCGTGGCGTCGGGATGAATTATCACAGCATACCGATCCGACTTGAAGAGCACACCAATTTTTTCCCCGAGTACCAACTTTTGTGAAAGGGTAATATGCTGATCGTTACGGCGATATTGGGTGATATGTAAATCTCCTCACCTGAATAAAACATATTTCAGACCTTTGCTGACATTCCCGTGTCGTTTTCATTTGTCAGCCTTCACCTCCATCCACCTAATCGCCACCGGCGTTTCCTGCTTCCTGGGGGCGGGGCTGCTGTCCTTCCTCATCTACGTTTACTGCCAACGGTTCCACAAGCCCTCGCAGGAGTCCGCCGTCATTCACCCGACCACGCCGAACCACCTCAACTACAAAGGCAACACCACACCAAAGAACGAGAAGTACACACCCATGGAGTTTAAGGTAGGAGCGGATGTTTGGTCATCTAATCTTTCTCCAAACGCAAAACACGTGGCGTCCGGTTCTATTTAATGCTTGTGTTCATTCGGCTACCTAAATACTGCATCCCACATGAGACTTTGACTATGCTCACATAGCAGGTCTCAATGCTCAATTCCAAATGATTGCTGAAATCTGTTTTTCTTTTTGTTGGTCATTCACACTAATGAATGATGTGAAACAAGATGCATGACAAGATCATAAGGAGACGAAGGAAGCTAAGATCTAGGAAGTACAGCTAATAGCTGCAGCCTCTTCTGGATGTGAACCAGGATGAGTATCCAACTTAGTACCAGATATGAAAGAGGCACAAATCTGATGTTTTTTCATTTATTTATTTATTTTTGGAGTGAGGGGTGAAAAAAATTTAAATTGGGTCATTCAAACCGCCATGTGAAAGTTGGATGTGGGGCGCATAGGAGGGGAAAAATGGGATTTGGGTCACATTTGTGGCCTGAGACTGATTTTATTTGTTTCATTTATTGGATTACTTTATTATTATTATCACTTTTTTTAATCTGGCTGTCTCCTTGCTTCTCACCGTTAGTCTGTCTTCCTTTAATTCTGCTTTGTCTTGTTCTGTACAGCACCTCGGTGAGCATCCTTGTTGTCTTTAAAGTGGCATGACTCAGTGTGGTATTTTGTTCAGTGCAATTCAATAACGAGTAACATAATTTCCCCCAAATCAAACTGTTTGATGATAAGCAGACAAATACATATTGCGGAGGTTAGGCCCGTCTCAGACCGAATCCCAATTCAATTAGTTTTTTAGCCCGACATCTAAAACGTGGCACTGAAAAGGCTCGTTCCTGATTCCCCGCTCTCTGTGCCACGACGGCCGCAGAACTGCCGAATCCTCGTGGTTACCGCTGCGGTTGGCTGCACACGGCACCGAAAACCACTGCGGTATTAAATGCTGAACTCATTAGCTTTTAACGAACACGGGGGATGCGGGGGGTCCGGACCCCGCCGGATGCGCAGACGGTGTCTACCTACCACAGCGCCACTTTTGTGCGGCGGGTTCCCTCGGCTCCAGGCCAATTTATGTTAGCTCCCCGACCGTGAGTTCCACCGACTCTAACCTGATTATCTGCCTGCTTTGGTCTCCAGAGTTGTTCAGATGGGATTACATTAGTCAAAGCTTCCCCTGAAAAATGTTCGGCTTTTACTCGCGAGTTGGCTATGGCGTGAAAATAAAACGTGGGCTTTGGACTCGTTTTTATTCTTGATTGCTCCATTAGATACCTGTCAGCCTATGTATTAGAGCACTGAGTACGATTGATTCAGATTAGATTTGTTACCTTGATTTTGTTTGCTTATAAACACACACATACGCAAGCAATAACATCAAGACATTCTTTTTCTCTACCGACCCACAGCGATGGATTGTTGCAGTCCATGTTGTAGCTACAGTATGTTCTTCATTATGCTTAATAGTACTTTAAGGATTTTCCAGATGTCTGTTTTCTATACCACAAGGAGATTACATCACTTGAGTCAAGTGAGCTTTAAAAGAGCTATCTAGATGAAAACTCCCTGTGCTGTAGTTCTTTGAGTCTAGAAGCAGCAGTTTGACCTTCTCGTTTGCCAGGAAGCGGACATTAGCTAGGTGGCTTGAGGGCAAGGGTGTGGACGGTCTCCGCTGTTAAAGTTTGACAAGGATGCCTTCCTGTTAACCTTGTCTTCATTTCTGGTAAATCATATACGGAGCGCTGCGCCTTCAGCAAATTGGAGAATAAATATGTAGAGAGGACATTTTGATTTAGGAGTCCTTCTCTGGGTGAAAGTAGCCAGAGAAGAGCAGCAAAGAGTAAGGGTGCTTTACTCTCCTCAAACGTCGGTCCATCTGAAGTGAACTCTGGCGCGGTTTGCATGCATATGTCGATGCCAAGCAGACCAACGACCGCGGCAAAAGCAGGAAGCGGACTATAGAGCAGGGCATTCTGGGATTTTTTTTAAAGATAAGAGTAATCCTACAACTGCTAAAATCTGATGCCACTCCATTTTTGTTTGAATTTTGTGAAGCGCTCGTGTCTTCTACAGAGGTTTTCATGTTGTTTCCTTCAGCGGTTTTTGGTGCAGCACCACCACAGGCGAGGAAGTGAACGGGTTTTTCGAAGGGTTTGGTTGGTTTGACACAGTGTTGTGGGAAAGTGAACCGCACCAGCTGAAAATGTAACAAATGTTACCATTTGGCTCCCCGATCAAACCAAGTCTACCGGACTGTCAGGTGTGAAAACACCCTAAAAGAAACTCACATTCAAAGTACGAGAGAGCAAAGCATGGAGGCCACCATCCGCCATCTTGAACATTAAGTTAGAGCTTTGTTACAAATGGGTTTTCCTAGGGGACATAGACCATTACTGTACCTCTACATTGATTTCAAATTGGCTTTGGGATAATAAAGCCAATGTTTTAGAGCAGCCTTCACAAAGTTCTGAATTATATTCTATAGAACATTTGGAGGAAGAGTTGAACAGTTAACAAGATCCTATCACACAGATATAAAGTTCTTAATTTGGAGAAAGTTGAAAACATCTCTCTAATTGTAACACGTGAAACAGGAAAACAGTAAAAGTTGTATTACAGTAGAATAGTGCTGCACAAAAAACAAATATGGCTGACTAAGAAAAGAGCAGATGTTAAGCTCTTCATTCGTTCTGTTGTTTCATTCCAGACACTGAACAAGAACAACCTGCTGCCAGACGAAAGATCCAACTTCTACCCGACGCCGCTACAGCAGACCAACGTCTACACAACCACCTACTATCCCACGCCACTCGGCAAGTTTGACTACCAGCCCAACTCCTCCCCCTCACCATGCAGAACCTACAACAACAGTAACAACAGCTGATACGCAGCCCGCCGATGACCCTCCACTACCCCCGTCCCGCTCTCTCCCCTCAGCCCCAAATGGACGCCGGTACCATGGTGACATAAGTGAACCAATGCGAACAGAAATGTTGTTCAGAGCTTGGCAACGTTTCTGTGCTCTACGCCGTCACCTCCCTGAACCCATAGTCTCTTCTGCCTGGTGGAGTTTGTGTTTTCAGGGTTGTTTTTGGAACTTCCTGTCGAGAGACGTGGATTCGGACTACAAAAGCCCAGCTCCTGGTGAAGTCAAGAACTTATGCAACCAGTCTGGGGGCGTGTGTTTTTGTAAGGAATCTGTCGGGGATGATGCTGTGTCAACGCCAGCGCTTTATGTGGGGAACAAGTGAAAAGAAAGTCAACAAAAGGCCGAACTCTGGCTTTGAGGAGATTGTTGCGACCGCTTCGGTGCAGGTGCCGGGTCGACGACCCCCGTCTGCAAACACCGATGGGACAACAACAAAAAAGTTAACTTTTTTACGGGATAAGAGTTACCTTTTTGATTTTTGGCTCTCCATTACAAACAACATTCTTGGCCTGTAATGAACTGGAGTCCCTCAACAACAAAAGCAGTTTCGGAGAACAATGGGCACACGTGTTCCTCGTCCTCGCCGCACAGCGCAGGGCGAGGCAACGACAACAAAAGAGAAAACTGAATGAAGTCGATGACAAAATAAATTACAGATCGATATCAGCGCGGTGGAGTGGGAGAGGAAAAGCGCTCGCTCTCTCGTCCTCCCCGTTGTTGGTATTTTCACGTGACGGGAAAGATAAGAAGTTTAAAGTTGATTAAGCTTTTGTGAGGCTGTTTGGGAAAACTCACACGAAGCACCGTCACCCACAGCTGGAGAGAATTATTGTCTAAATCTGCTTTCCATCAAAGTCCCCGTCCCGTTTTGGAAGACGAGGAGGTGGTTGTGTGAAGGTCATAGCCGGGAATTTGGTGGGGCTGTTCGGAACTGCAAAAGCTTTGGGAATGCCGCGGGTGCCTGGGGTGAATTTTGTTCCCATTTCTGTTTTGTTTTGTTTTTTTCATCTCTTTTTGTTTCATCCGAGAACAACGAGGACTCCCGAAGACGAGGATTGATTGATTCTCCAATTAATTCTCCACTGAATGAATGCAATTCTACTGAGTGCTAAATAGTTCAGTGGTCATATCAAATATGGCCAGTGTGCTGAAGAACTGGATCGGGTTTTTTTTGTTGTTGCTTTTTTCTATGACGGTAGAATAAGCTAGCAGACTGGCACTTGTTCTTTTCTAAATGTTTCGTTTTTACGGCGGTTTTCTGTTCACAACGACCTGTAGCATAGAAGGAGAATATTTTGTTAAATAAGAATATAACTGATTAATAATTCTTGCTTCTCTAATTTCATTTTCGTAACAAATGCATCGTCACCACGTGAAATGTTGCAAAAATAAAACAATGGATTTTAAAGTCTCCTTTTTTGGGGGGTTTCTTTTATATGAATACTAACGAAACCAATCCCTTTCACCCCCTACTTGAAAATAGAAAAGATAAAAATTAAAAAAAATAAATAAAAACTTATGCTTGCTTAGAAGAAAATGAATGCATGAATGTGTGAAAGTGGGAACTGTTAGCGTGGAAAGAGAAAAAAATACAACAAAAAAGGAAAACAATAGGGTTGCTTTGTTTTGTACCATGTAAATGCTCTCATCCATACGAGGCGGTTTTTATCTGTGTGTGTGTTTCCAAATTCTGTCACTCTTCAGATGTTCAGCTTGTTTTTTCTGTTTCGCGTCCGAGATGTTAATCGTAAGTCAAGCGTTGCGCCTCTTGGTGGAATGTACATTATTTATAGCTTGGTTTGTAAAAGGGCATTTTCACTGATCAAAGAATGCTAACTCGGCCAGGCTAACTCAAGTTCAAGCTAATGTACATGCACGACATGAGAGCTCTCTCTGTATATAGGAGCAGCAGCCTTCTGCCCATTCAATGTCCCTGAAGAGGAATGTGTAAATGACTCTGTATATTGTATAGCTAACATTTTGTTTAAAAATAAAAAAAGAGAGAAGCCTTATAGTTGTTTAAAGAAAAAAAAAAAGTGCAGCAGCTAAGTACACAATAAACCCTGCGGTTTGTTTGGGGTCGGAGCTCCGTGATGTGACCTACCGCCTGCGGCTGACGCGACCTCCCCCAGCTGCCCAAACAAACGAGATTGACTGGCTGTACCACTGACGGGAATCAAAAACTATATGGATCAAATAAAATAAGCTAACTGGAAACAAACGGATCATTTTGATCGTTCTGATTTTCTATTGGCCCCGGTCTAAAAGCTCTACACGCAATTGGTCGTTCTGAGCTCCGGCCCCCGGCGATGTGAGGCTCTGTGCCCCTTCTATGCAACTTACCAGGTGTACTGTTAGACCTGTCGTGTAGACTATAATCACTGCCTTTTAGACACTGTGAACTTTTTTGTACCCTATATTTTTGTATATTGTACATGATTAAGGACAATAAACCTTGATGCCAACACATCACTGTTATGGCTAGCTGGGTGTGTGTGCCTAATCGCTTGGATTATCCAGCGGATTAGACCGGGACCCTGAGTGAAAAACGGGTAAGTATGAACATGGACGCTCGAGTTAAAAACTCTTCACACCTCAATGTTTTGTTTTAACTTATTTAAGGGACGTGAGAGTGAACAGCAAATATTTGCCTTGGTTTAAGGCCCCACATACTTGGGCATCCTGTGCTGAGGTCCACTCATGCTCATGGTGGACTCGAAGTGTGCGTCCGCCGAACAGGGTAAGGTCAATCTTTACAACCGCATAAGCATGCTCGGTGTTGCAAAGTAAGCTGCTTGGCAGGAAACAATGCATCGTCTCATCTTGTGACAGCTCAGGTTGATTTAGGGCGTTCAAATGATCGGGATACTTTTAATTCTGTCCTCTCGAAGACGTAAAGAGACACGCGTTCTCCACTGAGCGCTCCACTGAGCGTTCTTTCGGCGCTCAGTTGAGCGCCGAAACCGCTCCACTGAGGACGCTATCTCCTCCGCCCTACACCTGAGCCTGGCTCACCTGGAGGAGAAGAACACTCATGTGCGGATGTTGTTCCTGGACTTCAGCTCAGCGTTCAACACAATCATCCCACAGCATCTAGCAGGAAAACTGGAACACCTGGGCTTCAGCACCCCCCTGCGCAACTGGCTGCTAGACTTCCTCACCGACAGACCTCAGTCAGTCCGGATCGGACAACACACCTCCGATGTCATCACCCTCAGCACAGGCTCCCCTCAGGGCTGCGTCCTGAGCCCTCTGCTGTTCACTCTGATGACACACGACTGCGTCCCCAGGTTCGCCACCAACCACATCGTGAAGTTCGCGGACGACACAACGGTGGTGGGCCTCATCAGAGACGACAACGACCTGGACTACAGAGAGGAGGTGGAGCAGCTGGTGGACTGGTGCAGAGACAACAGCCTGATCCTGAACGTTGACAAGACGAAGGAGATGATCGTCGACTTCAGGAAGAACCGGCCCAGCCACGCTCCACTGCTCATCAACAGCTCGGCTGTGGAGGTGGTCAGCAGCACCAAATTCCTGGGGGTGCACATCACTAACGACCTCACCTGGACTGTGAACACCACGTCTCTGGCCAAGAGGGCACAGAAACGTTTGTATTTCCTGCGGAGGATGAGAAGAGCACACCTGCCCCCGCCCATCCTCAAGACGTTCTACAGAAGCACCATAGAGAGCATTCTGACCAGCTGCCTCTCTGTGTGGTGTGGAGGCTGCAGCGCCTCCGACTGGAAGAACGTGAGGAGAGTGGTGCGGACAGCAGAGAGGATCATCGGGGCCCCCCTTCCCTCCATCCAGGACATTTCATCCCAGCGCTGCGTGTCCCGAGGCCGAAACATCGTCAGTGACCCCTCACACCCCCACCATGGACTGTTCTCCCTGCTGCCCTCTGGAAAGAGGTTCCGCAGCGTCCGGTGCAGGACCACCAGGTTCCGAAACAGCTTTTTCCCACTTGCCATCAGACTGCTGAACTCTTAACTGGTCTGCACTTAAAAACTGGTCTCCACTTTATACCTTGCACATGTACAGAGCTAAATAACTTATATTTTACTGTCATTACTGCACTTTATATTCTATATTTATATTTATATTCATATTTTATACTGTATTTTATTTTATTCTGGAGTAACCTCACAACATTGAAAGCTCAAAACATTGTCCTGAGCCGTATGCAACGAAATTTCGTTCTGTATACACCCTGTGCATGCAAAATGACAATAAAGTCAGTCTAAGTCTAAGTCTAAGTTCTGAAAGGAACGGTTCGCTTTAATTCCCAGTTTGGATGTGAAACGTCACAAAAGTTGATCCCACCAGGAAGCTGGATGAACATCTTGGACTTCCTTGTTGCACAAACTGGCAGATGTGTCGGGTGAAATACGGCAGTGGGAGTAGCAGACCGAGCAGCGGCATCGACTGCAAAGCAGGGATTTCATTAGGGGAAATATATAATAAAGCTAAATCACATTAGGTGTGGTATTATCATTCAGTCCACTTAAATAAGAGACTACCCTGCCTGTAAAATGTGCTCCTCTACCTAGCAGGTACGTGGAAACAGTCTGAGCTTAAAACGTGTCACAGAAGGGCATCTTCTCCCTTTCATCCAGAGACAACAAATGACTGCAGTGCCGAAATCCTTGGCTGTGTGAGAGAGGTGGTGGTGGGGAGGGAAGAGATGGATGAGACGACCGAACCAAGTAGTCAGGGTGTGTCCAGCAGAGAGCCTGTGGATCACTGCTGGTGCCAGTGGCCCGGACACCAGCGCTTTATCATTGCACCACAAATGATTCTGCTGCTGCTGCGCAGGAAAATCAAGATCGGAGCCGAAGAACAGCTTCTGTCACAGGCAGGTGAGTCGCTAAATAAAGCGCTCTCAGTCTTTAGCCCTCACATAAATAACGGAGAAGAACATTATTTGTGTTTCACTGCGACTCAACGTCACAGTGACTGTCAGGCCAAGCAGCTCCAACGCACAGCTTGAAACCCATAAACGCACAAGAACGCGACGTCCTGGTTCAGTTAACTCTACGCCGTACCTCTCAATTACGGAGCGTTATTAATGGGCCCGCTGGAAGTATTTATCAGTGGGGGGATTCTGCTTGCAAACAGAAGCAGAGACGGGCTGGCTGGCTGGCTGGCAGCCAGGAGGAGGTCACTGGGAGGAGCCAGTGGGCCGGAGGAGGAGAACGCTGGAGGAGATGAAGGTGGGCCAGTGGGAACGCTGCCATCCGCTTTGAAGACGATGACAAGTAAGCAAGGGGAGTACTGGTTCCTGATGCTCGTCGATATTAATGAGTTGTGTTAAAAAACAAGATAACAGCTGTGTGAAAAATTGAGTCTGTATTTTGGACAAAAAGTTCACTGCACTTGTTTATCGTTGGCTATCTTGGAAGTGATGCCCTACCTTTGGGCAATTGTTTTACAAGTTTGTTAACATTTCACATGATGAAATACCTTTTTATCAAACGAAGAGAAACTAGGAGACCAAATCTTTTTTTTTTTTTTTAATGTAATGCAGTTTTTTTATTTCATTATGGTACAGCTACTGAAGCTACAGTGTCTTGCCAACCTATCAAGACCCATATATTGATACCTTGAGAGGGTGACCTCTGGTGACCTCTGTGACCCTTTTTTTAATATTGAAGATAAAAATGCCACAAATAAAAACTTTGATCTGTTACAACCACAAACTGAAATCATATTGGGATTTTTAATAGTGTGTGCATATATATATATATATATATATATATATATATATATATAAATAGTAGTTATGAATTTTATGGTAATATATACTCAAGTGAGGTGTTCACTACATAGGCAATGTGTTGCACTGTATTTTAAAAAAAAAAACAATTTTTGACACATATATTTCAGATTATTCAACAAATTGTGATACTCACTTATGTGATGCTAAAGCAAAAACAAAAAAGTTCGTAATGTCTGAAAGTCTGTAAGTATCTTTCCTCACAACACGCTATTCGAAATGTGCCAGCTGTTTTACTTCCATGCCTTTTTTTTACATATTTCTCCAGTTTTGACATGGAAATGTATATAATTAGTTTGAGCTACAAGTCTGAAAACAGTTGGAAAGAAAAAAAAATGCTAAAAAAAAAGAAATGATGGTTCTCACTCTTTAAATATCTGCAGATTTCCATTGTGGTTTGATTGGCTAATTAAATATTTGCTAATAATCATGATCTAAAGCACAGCAGCAGTAATGAATTTTATGCTAATACAGCGATGGCGCCCGAGGTGTACGTTTGTGGATAATGTTTGCCGAGCAGCTGCTGCTGCTGCTGCAGAGGCTCGTTCAACTTCAACCCGTTTAGGAAGCCGTCACGTTACGCAGCAGCATATTAGGATTATCAGCCGTTCACTCGGCTGCCTTGTTTACAGAGTAAATAGCTTCTTGTTTTGATGTGAGCTGAGCCGTGAGTCGCAGCAGGCCGGCAGACAGACGGGCGCGTCCTTGTTCTGGGCTCAGCCAGACAGGATGGGCAGATCACAAAATGTCTGGAGCTCAGGCCAAAAACTGCATGGATGGAGACATTGCAGCGTCTGTGTCTTTGTCCATGAGCCAGTGATCATTCAGGAGCTTTAACGCACCAACTACTTCAGTGTGTCTGAATATATCAATGCCGTGAAGAGGCATTGATCAACCTCTCTGTGATTCCTTCACTGCCTTTCCAACACCTATAATATATATATGTGGCTACTTCAATTTTTATTGGCATTTCTTGGAGTGAAGCCTTAAAATAAATACACTTTTTACTGCAACACCACAATATGAACTTTTGCTTAAGTTCTCTTTCTTTGCCTAGTTAGGCCCGAGCAGCGAAGCGAAGGCCTATTTGTGTTTCTACTTCTTGTTATTATGCTTCTGTCGAATGAATTAGCTTTGTGGGGGCTTTATCATATTCAGTTGGCGGACGTGTCAAGTCTGCGTGAAAATTGCGTATTTTAAGGTCGTCGCAAAAATCGCTAAAGAAACGGCTCAACAGCGCCTCCTGGCAACTTTCAAAATACCGTCCGCATTGGCCTTACTTCGTCGTAGAGACATTAATTTGGTACATTTGTAGAGCTCCTCAAGATGCACAGAAAGTGCAAGTCAAACAGGAAGTCGGCTATTTTGGATTGAAGTTCTGATTTTGACCCCATTTTGGGGGTAAATACAACAGGAAAGGTTCAGTGTAACATTAAATTGCGGTCTACAAAGTTTAATAACAACCTGAGCTTTAAATGACAATTGTTCAACTTTAGACCTCGTCTAAAAACTGCCTATTTTAATAGTTTAAACTTCAGATAATGCAGTACTATGTTCTAATATGCGCAGTGGAAACGATTTTAGCACATCCATGTCCTGAATCTCCTACTTTTGGGGGTTTAGCCAATCAGCGTCAAGGAAAATAAGTGGCGCTCCTGGATTGGCTGCTTTGCAAACATCATCCAATTGCTTTTAAAGTGACATTGCCCCGATGCATTTCAGACTCCCAAGCTGAATTTTCTTTCAAATATTTTAAAAATGCTGAAGAACAACAAAACTTTGGTCTATAGGTGAATTCTGAAATAACTTGGAGTTACGTTCACAATAAACATTGTGTAGATTAATTACACACAGATAGATGTTTGAAAGCCTCTGTTTATGTCAACTACAATGGGTTTCCACTTACAAGTACTGAAAATATGACATTTAAAATTAGATTACTTCAAACCAATGAACAGAGAAATGTAGCCAATGCCTGATTAATGAATTTTCAAAAAACGTACTTTTAATCTGACTAATGAGCTTCATCAGAGCACACGCTCTAATTTATTAAACATGACCGCATGTTCAAGAGGATGCGTTGTGGAGACGGACCAGGAGACTCCTTGTTCTCAGCGGTTCCTTTTGAAGCCGAAAGTGACGAAACCCAAGGAGAACTTTGAACGCTCGCCTTTCACTTCTCTGCAAGGAGCCATGCCGGAGTGCGGGCGCCAACCGGTTAACCCCGGCTGACAGAGAGGGATGAGAGGGACGGAGTGAGCGGGCAGTGATGGAGAGTCCTCCCCTCGTCCCAATAAGGCAGAGAGAGAGAGAGGCCTGGCAAGCCATGTTAAATCCCCCGGCCCGGACGCCATGCTTCTCACATTTCACCGTTGGAGCTGAGGGCCCATTTCCAAGAATCTCATTCGACAAACATTTGGGTTCATGGTGGTTGTGTGACGGGGAGCCTGAGCGAGCCATTTGCGTTTTATTCAATCTACTTAACTAGCTGACAGAGGTCTTAAAGGCTGCCAGCCACACCGAGGGCAGGCAATATTGATGATGGCGCTGTAAATAAAAACTGCTGATGGCACAGAGATATAGACGGAGGGGGCCGCGCCTCACGTGGTACCCGGAACGCCAGGCAACATAACCTCACAGCGGGATAAATCAGAGGGTCACGGATTCCTGAACGACGACTGGAAGGTTTGGTCACGTTTATTTCCTGATCCGCAGCGGTGGGCAAAATTACAGCGTTTATGTCACAGACAGACAGACAGAGGCATTTCGCTTGAAAATATCACAACGTTTTGTACCAGTCTTTTTGGCTTAAAGGTGAGGGATGTGGATGACTGTGATTTGAGCAGATGTGTAAAAATCTTTTTACATTTACTTTGGGTCAAAAAAAAGTCCCCAATAAACGGTAACACTTCATTGGACAGGGTGTGCATAAGACGGACATGACACTGTCATAAACATGACATAACGCATGAACGAGTCGTTATGAATGTCTATAACCGATGTCATGAAGTGTCATTGGGTAAATAATGACACTTTTAATGCAAAGTTGCTCTAAAAGTTGCATTAAAAGTCCATTAGAAGTGCCAACTTTCCATTGAAGTGTTATAGATGTTCAAAAAGACTCGTTCATGTTCATGACAGTGTCATGTCAGTCTTATGCACACCCCATCAAATAAAGGGTTACCAAAAAAAACTTGCTGCTTTCAGGCATTACTTACAAAATTTTCAATCATATTTGCTCACTTTATGTTTTAGAAATTGCATTTTCCTCATCCTCCTACATATGAGGAAGATGTTGATCCAACAGTTCCATCAACGTGTGACGCCCCACAGCGTTTCTTTTTATTCCTTTCCAACAATAAATCCCAAAAATATTTGAACGAAATCAATTTCTAAATTGATATTCTTCGTTTTTGGTTAGATTAGAGCCTAAAAACCAAAAACACTTTATTAACATACTTCAGTGTAGACCTCAAAAGAATACAAATGAGCCTGAAATTATTATTATTATTTGCTCATGAATCCTGTCATAGCAGCAGTATGGATTACAAATTTCTTTACAAATTGTCATTACAAAACGTCTCCGCCACAGTGTGAGACTTTATTATAATCTTACTGTATTAAAGTCTTGTTTTCATTTCTTTTTGGTGTTTTATAATGTTATATTTTAAATTTTAGGTATGCTTTATAAGTCCATTCATTCACTGACTTCTTCCATTGTGTCAGTTCAGTGACATAGCTGAACAAATTACATAGGTGACTAAATAAGGCTTAATGTCTTCTTGACTTCTAGGTCTGACATTTCTTGGGATTGACACTCTTAAGCTCTACTTTTTGTTTTTGTTTTTTTCAATTGGTGCAAATTATTTTATTGTATTCAAAAAATATCAAATTTACCGTTGCAGAACAAAAACTCGTGACAGTTTAATAATAATGAAATAAGAATAATTTTTAAAAAATAATTATGAAAAAAGAGTGAAAATTTACTGGAGGCAGGGGAAATCCCCAACAGAAAAAAAAAACAAAACAGGCACAAACTGCACAAGGAATCCAGCAGGGAAAGACTGAAACAGCGAGGCTTAAGTACTGCAGCAAACAGGTGAGGCAGTCAGACTAAACACAGGTGGATGGATTGAATCTGAGGAGTGGAGATGAAAACTGGCAGGTGGAACAGAGTGATGTGGAAACAAAATGAGCAGAGCATAGAAAAGCATAAAGACACGGGACACCGAGACAGAAAGAAACCTCAAGCTAACCTGTGAAAGCAGACAAATACACAAGATGCAGCATTGAGCTTTAAGGAATGAACAAGCATCATACACCAAACCCTAGGGACAGCAATGGCAAAAAATCTGAATAATACACACAAAAGAGAACCAAAAACACAAACACTAGAAGAACCTGGCAGGAACAATTTAAAGGAAATAACATAGATGTACAGCAAGCAGAATAGAGCTGAAGGAAAGAATTCATCAGGTGGAAACTGTGGATCATAAATCCCCGTCAAAGAAAATGAACCTTCGTAAAAGTCAAACACCCATGGATATAACACAAAAGGCACTTTATAAAACAACAGAAACTATGCAAGACTTTCTGTATAGAAGACTTACTGGAGCACCTTACAGGGCGATAAGCAAGGTGGCTTTTAAAATACGAGCTTTTATATTTCTTTGTCTATTTTGCCTTAAGTTTTATTCATTTGCTCTGTATTTTTCATCAATTTTCTTCAAAAGAGATAATCCTCAGTTTTCACAGATGACGACACAAACATTTCCAACCACTTGAGCGAGTCGAGCTGTTACCGTAACGACGGGGGGAAAAAAACTTCTCCTCCGGTCCCAGCCGCACTTTGAAGAAAAAAAAAAAATCTAATAATCGCTGTGCAGCTGCGGACCTGACAGACTTTTGAGGACAATCACAGCTCCGGTTCTGATGCTACAGGCTAAAATGAACTGGGTTTTGTTCTTTAAAGGGGTCCGCAGTGAGAGGTCTTGAGTGGCGGAGATATTTCTTTAACAAAAACTGTTAAAGTCAAACAAATTTGCTAATTTACAAAATAATTCCAATGATATTGCAGGGGCCTGAGGCAGGTTTCTAGTAGATTTTAATTTACTAATTTATAATGAGATCCGAAGCTATGCATAAAATATTCTGGGCTACAGTCCCTATAGCTCATATTTTATGATGCCTATGCAGCCAAGCCATGAATTAATCTGACACGATTCTTTATATTTATGACTCGTTTGACATCCTCTTAAATTCACAGCGGCTTGTATTCCATATTTTGTCACGTCACACTGAAATTATTATTTTTTTCTAATTAAAAATGTATGTGACAAATTAAAGAATAATGGTGAAATGCAAAGTTTTCATTTTTTTCATGTTATTCTTATACAGCAAAATCAAATCCTTCACAAAAAACGAAACAAAAACAACAAAAAAACCCTGTCTTTTGAATGAGCTGGTCCAATGAGACCAAAGTCACATTTTTCTGCTGAACACACCATCACTAGAGCGAAACACGGTGGCGGAAGTATAATGCAGGGACATCAGAGCAGGTCAGAGGTCATGGGGACATGGATGGAGCTAAATAGAGGGGGGAAAAAATACTTTAAGTAGTGTAATAGACCTAATACTAGACACAGATTTACCAAAATTGACTGAAGAACTTCAAATCCCAGTGGATGAGGGCCGGTATCCTCCAACTGTTGATTGTGTCTGTTAATCAATACACCTGGATCAAATAATCACGTCATTACCAGAACTTATCAGATGCCAAGAATCTAATATCCCTGGTTCAGATCAAAGTTTGTTTGATCTGAACCGCTGGTGATGAGCTTCACCAACGTCTACAGCCTCATTTGTAGAACCTGTTCACACAAACATCCCGATGTGATTACATACATGGTGTCTTTTGCACAATCATTTTTTTTTTTCTGTACTGCACTAACGTCCTGTATTGTAAATAGTCTGTTGCCTTCTTAAGGCCATGGTCTTGAGCCGGAAAAGGGCATCAAAATCAAAAGTAAGTCTTAGCCTTTCCTGCTCTTTCAAAGCAGTTGAAGACCTTGGTTTGGATAGATTCAGTTATTGAGTTACAGCAGATGAGCTGGGCTTTTTTTTTTCTTCTTCTTTACTCTGATGCATCTAAAACACACAGAGGAGCAGCAACCCTCTGATGCAGGCGCTCTCGTTAAAACGGGGAAGCAAACATTCGAACCTAGATGTAAGTTATCTAGACGTACATAGCCGGTAGAGACCTGCAGGGGGGGTCACTTCAAAAGCTCCACAAAAGTACTGGCGTCCAGGGGAACAAATTTAAATGCATGCCACCCTTTCTGGATTGTTAGATTTTTACATGTAAGCTTAAGTCGTGAATAATTTATGTTCCGCTTCACAATTATGCATTACTCTATCACATAAAATCCAGATAAAACACATGAAAGCTTATGGCTGTAACACGATAAAAAAAAATTAAAAATAAATCAAATGCAAAGCAGTGAAGCCCTAAATACAAACTGGGATCATTTTGAGGTGAATGATTGACACTGGTTGACATTCACCTGCTGTAAGCAAATTTTCACTGTGTTTTATTGCCTTCGTGGCACATTTATTTAATTACTAGGAGTACCAGAGAAAGGTCATTTAACATTTCTACCTTTGGAGCCCAGAGACGGGTCGACTGACCTGAAGGATTTTAGCTAGCAGGCACTTTTGTTCTGTAAATAAGGCCATTACCCTGGTAATTACCCTGGTAATGGCCTCAACGCATCTCACAGTTGCACAATTGTTCCTTAGACTTAGACTGACTTTATTGTCATTTTGCATGCACAGGGTGTATACAGAACGAAATTTCGTTGCATACGGCTCAGGACAATGTTTGAGGTTCCAATGTTGTGAGGTTACTCCAGAATAAAATAAAATACAGTATAAAATATGAATATAAATCTAAATATAAAATATAAAGTGCAGGACTGACAGTAAAATAGAAATTATTTAGCTCTGTACATGTGCAAGGTATAAAGTGGAGACCAGTTTTTGAGTGCAGTCCAGGTAAGAGTTCAGCAGTCTGATGGCAAGTGGGAAAAAGCTGTTTCGGAACCTGGTGGACCTGCACCGGATGCTGCGGAACCTCTTTCCAGAGGGCAGCAGGGAGAACAGTCCATGGTGGGGGTGTGAGGGGTCACTGACGATGTTTCGGCCTCAGGACACGCATCCTGCATCGATGGTTGACCTGACACTTCGCCCTTTTGCCTGAGCTGGGTGTGGAAGGTTGTTGCCGAAGCAGTTTCTCCTTGTGTGCCTTCTTCTCACTCACATGAGAGTTACCGAACTCTTTTGCAAGCTCAACCAGGAAGTCCACCCGTCTCTCCTGCACCCCAATGCATGCCTGATAAAGCACATGTGCATTCAGTGCTGCCATGTCAATCATGTTTGCCAGGTTTGCTGACCAGCTGTCACATAGTGATGGAACCTTGGTCACCCCCCGCAAGATTATGACTGAAATAAATGCCATTAGTTCTTGTGAACTAAATAGGTGAAGCAGTCACCTATTTATCCTCCACAGCACAAAAGGCTCCGTGCAAATTTGCATGTGCAAAGTCTGCCAGATTTCTTTTGCTTACACTTTTTGCATGATTTTTTTGAGGTGGATCAACACAATTAAATGGGTTAGTTTATTTCTAAACTGTCATTTTAAACCCACTTAGCTTTATTTAAAAGAAAAACATTACTAATTTCTTTTAGAAAAACCTTTGCGTATTTCTTGAAACAGATGGTATGTTTTGCAAACTCTATGTACATTTGGCAAAATGACCTGGATAATGCAGCACAACATCATGGATCAGCTGCAAAAGCTCACATCTCTCCAAAAACACTTCATGTATGCTTCAAAACTAAACTGAAGACCTACAGGAGAGTCTACTGTACAGCTGCCTCCATCATAGATCGCACCCACCCCCAACATGGACTATTCACATTCCTACCTTCTGGCCTGATGGTCAATGGCCACATTTACAATTGAAGAAGGGATGCTAATTTGAGCCATCAGAGTCGTCAGTTTGGACTCAGGGTCTTTTGACCCTCTTTCGGGACGTCAGGGGAGAGGTGGAAAACCCTGGTAATGCTAGTTAAAGAACAAATCATACAAATAGATTAATAGTGAATAAATAAACATTGTGAAGAGAACATTAAAAACGTTTGTTAGGATTGTGTAGGAAAAATGTTGATGTCTTTTATAAATACAGTGTTTTGTGGTCAATATTATTTCACCATTTTATTAATGTGGGTTGCCAGTTTGGATCAGGCTTCCTATCGAGCTTTAAGAATGATAGAAAACATGCTAACAAAAAGCCTCAGAAAGTATGTAGTTGCGCCCGTCATGCAGCTTTTGATTAGATGTAAATACATACAATTCCATAATTCTTTGATCCAGCAGTGATAGAAGTTTGGTAATAATGCAACACCCATATTTCCCATGTTTTGTCCTTTATCTCTTTTTTCATGCAGCTCTCCATGTCCTGTTAGTTCCTCCCAGCTTAGATCAGCTTGATCTGTTTCTTTAGACTCAGTGGGAACAGAATGAATGTGAGAAGAGATTCTGAATTTGAGGCTAATTTTAAACCATAAAAGTTGATCAAACTTTAATGTTTTTAAACCATAAACGATGATCAAACTTTAATGTCTTCTTTTGTTTGTTTTCATATGACTTGACCTCAGATAACTTGTTTGTACCAGGCTTCATGCCAACGAGTTTAAGTACCATAAAAAAAGGAAATCAAATGATTGTCCTTCTGCTCTAAAGCAGATTTATCATCTCAAATGATCCAAATCTGATATCTGAATAAAACCAAAGCAGTGACGGCAAAAAAAGCTTTTATTGAATTTACTTACAACTTAATGTTATTTCACTCTATGATCAGCTTAATTACTTTCCATGCTTTCACAAATCAAGTGAAAGTTACACACAAATATAAAACAGAACACAATAAGCTGAAAATACATGTATTATATTACATCATAATACATAGAAATAACCGATGACACTGCAAAATATTTTACATTCTTTAATATCTTCCTCCTGCTTCCTGTCTTGTAAATAAACACCATGATTTTCACACTGTTGTGAGACTTTTCTTTAGCATTGTGATGACTGTGAAATATAAATTTAATCTTTAAATGTACACATTTGTTCAATTTTTACTCTTCAGAAACCAACAAAATGTGTGTTTTTACACTGAGCAGGAGCCACAATGATCTTTTGTAATTCCATCAGATTATGCAGCATATCTTCTTCATTCCAAACATTACATACACATTATTACATAAAAACATGCTACCATGACTTTTTTTTTTTAACAATATTAGTTTCTGGACAGAGGAAATGAGCTGAACACATTCTTCAACAGGTTCAGTCCAGGAACAAGCTCATCATCTTCCTCTCCTGTCTGCAGCCAGACAGATTTCTCATCCTCCTCTGACCCACAGCTTTCCTGTCAAACCTCAGATGTTCCATCTTCCACCTCAGTCATGGACTCTTCTGCTTCCACAAGTTTGTCTTTAACCACATCAGGAGACGCTGCTGCTCCCTTTGCCTCCACCTCCAACTTTTCTGTATCTAGAAGTCAGGTGAAGAAGCAGCCGGAGAGACTGAACAGGAACAAGGCTGCAGGTCCAGATGGTGTCAGTACCAGAGTCCCTCTGTGGGATTCTGCAGCATCTCTTCAACCTTAGCCTGACCCAAGAGGAGGTTCCGTTGTTGTGGAAGACATCCTGCCTGGTTCCGGTACCGAAGAAAAGTCACCCATCAGTCATAAGGACTGTAGACCTGTTGCCCTGACGTCCCACATCCTGAAGGTCCTGGAGACTCCTGGTGGCCCACTTGAGTAAGCAGACGATCACATATCAGGACCCCCTGCAGTTTGCTTATCGTCGTGGAGTTGGAGTTGATCAGACACCTGCTTCAACAAACCCACTGTCATCTGGACAAAGCAGGCAGCACAGTGAGGATCAGGGTCTTTGGTTCCCAGGTGCATTGAACACAATTCAGCCTGATCTGCTCTGTTAGAAACTCCAGAAGACACAGGTGGAGGCCTCAACAATCACCTGCATCTGTGACTACCTGACAAACAGACCACAGTTAGTGAGACTGAAGGACTGTGTGTCTAACCAGGTGGTCAACAACATGGGAACACCACAGGGCACTGTACTCTCACCATTCATTTTCACTCTCTACTGTTCAGACTTCCAGCACAAGTCCGACTTCTGTCATCTACAGAAATACTCAGACGACTCTGCAGTTGTTGTGTATCGGAGGAAGACAAGAGGCTGAGTACAGAGATCTGGTGGATCACTTTGTGGCCAGGTGAGGGAACAATCATCTAACCTTGACTGTAAACAAAACAAAGGAGATGGTTGTTGATTTCAGGAGAAACAGGAAACGCTATTTCCATCATGGGAGAAGATGTGGAGGTGGTTCAGGAATATAAATACCTCGGTGTTCATCTGGAACACAGACTGGACTGGAGACGCAACAGTGAAGCCGTTTACAAAAAGAGACAGAGCAGACTGCACTTCTCCAGGAAGCTAAGATCCTTCAAGGTTTGCATCAAGTTGCTGCAAATCTTTAAGTCTGCTGCTGAGAGTGTCATCTCTTCTGCTATCATCTGTTGGTGCAGCAGCATCAGAGCCAGGAACCTCAAAAGGCTCAACAATCTGATAAAGAAGGCTGGATTGGTTCTGGTTCTGTTCTGGAGATGACTGTGGAACCTCTGGAGATGACGCAAAGAAAGATTCTTCATAAGAATCAAGAAAGCTATGGACGACTCTGACCATCCTCTTCATGAGTCTGTATGGGGAAAACAGAGTATCATCAGTCAGAGGCTTCTTCAGGTTTGCTGCAACACAGACAGCTACAAAAGATCTTTCCTGCTGACAGCAATCAGTCATCTGCAATAACTCTTTGAAGAATCTGAATTAATGAGCTGCAACTACATTTCATTTCCCTTTGGGATCAATAAAGTCAAAGCATGTTTGGGTAATTCTTGCACACTACTCAAAGTTTGATAGAAAAAAATATTGAACAATTGGAAGTTATGGTGGAAACATTTTTGTGGTTTCAATGAAATGAAACAAAAAATGTAAAAAGATAATGAAGTTTCGCTTTTTCTGTGCAGTTTCACCTGTTTGCAGCTCGTTTTGCTGTTTGCTGCGCGTTTGCAGTTGTCGGCCACAGTTTCTGATCAAGTCATTATCTCCTCAACCTTCACCATCATCTGTTACAACCAGTAGATCAGTAGATGGACAAAGTAACCTGCTGTAAGTGTTGGTCAACTCATGCTTGGTTTGTTATTGAAGGACCTGCTTCACATGGTCCTTCTTTATTCTGTGTCCTCAGGTGTCCCCCTGTTGCATCAGGAAACTTCATCTTGGGATTTCCAGCAGGATTTTCTGAGTCCCTTCAGTCCTCTGTGTCTTCTCTCTCCTGATTGGTCCAGTGCTGCTGGTGATGCTGGAGAATCATCACATAATAATACACACATTCCTTAATCTCTGTCTAAATAACAGATGATTAAAGTGAATTCCTGATCAAGTCATCATGTCCTCACCTTTTCCACAATCTGTTACAACCAGTAGATCAGCAGGTGGAGCGGGTCGTCTTCTTTAATTGTTGGTCAACTCAAGTTGAGGTACATGAGTTGACGGAGAAATGAAATAAAGAGAAAAGACATCACAGTTTAAAAAAAAGAGAACATGGACAGAAGAAAGAACAGCTTTGAAATTTGACCTTAATTTCATTCATATTTAAAATTGTTAGCTGGGTAAAAATAAGTTTTCTTACTTTTTTTCGTCAACAGGGTTCTCTTCTCTACTTCCACCTTACTGGTGGTGTTGAAGGTGGAGGTTTACAGGTGGAGCATGTCTTCTTTAATTGTTGGTCAACTCAAGTCAAGTGACATGAGTTGACAGAGAAATGAAATAAAGAGAAAAGACAACAGAGTTAAAAAAAGTGAACATGGACAGAAGAAAGAACAGCTTTGAAATTTGACCTCAATTTCATCCATATTTAAAATTGCTAGCCAGCTAAAAATAGGTTTTTTACTTTTTTTTTGTTAACTGGGTTCTCTTATCTTCCACTGTCTGACTGGTGGTGTTGAAGGTGGAGGTTTACAGGCTGACGAGATCCAACCTGGAATGATCAGAGAATCAGAGATCTGCCACCAGCATCATGTGAAGGTAGAATGCAAAAACTTACAAACGGTGTGAAAAACAAGGGATCCAGAAGGCAGGAACCACATGGACAACGATGAAAGAATCCAGCGATGAGCAGCTAAAACCTGAAAGATTAAAAACTGGGAGGCTGGATTAGTAGAGGAACAGGACAGAATAATTTACTATATTGGAAAGCAGCGTGTAGGGAAGCACCACTATTACACCCTGAAACAGGACGGAGTTGAGAGGAAAACACAAAGACGAAGAAAAGCCCCGGTGCAAGGCGCTACCTAAGGCTTCCTCAGTCCTGCCAGAAACCTTAACATCTAAAATACTAAATTTAGCAGCGGAACAAAGAAAAGCCCCGGTGCAAGGCGCTACCGAAGGCTTCCACAGGCTTCCTAGAAACCCAATGGCTTTAATAAAAAACATGAGAGAAATGATGATGTCCTAATGTGACTTCCCAAATAGGTCTTCAGTTTTTACAGATCCCAATCTAATCAGAGTCACTTGACAAGACGTAGTGAGGTCTAAAAAACACGTGTCTGGAACTCTCTCTTGCTGTAATTCCGCTAGATGTTGAAGGTATTGCTTCCTCTTCTGTGTCCTCTTCAGTCCCCATCCAGAAAAAGAAGTCAGGGGATGACAAAGTTGAATTTTCAAAGTGTATTGATGGTGAAGGACTGAAAACGAGGGGTGACAGAATGGGATCCTCATATGGCGACATTGGTGAGAGACTGGAAACACTGGGTGACAAAATGGAATCTTCAAAGTGCGTCGGTGTTGAGGGACTGAGGACGGGGGATGACAAAATAGGATCCTCATATGGCGACATTGATGAGAGACTGAAAACACTGGGTGACAAAATGGGATCCTCATATGTCGACATTGGTGAGAGACTGAAAACACTGGGTGGCAAAATGGGATCTTCAAAGTGCGTCGGTGTTGAGGGACTGAGGACGGGGGATGACAAAATAGGATCCTCATATGGCGACATTGGTGAGAGACTGAAAACACTGGGTGGCAAAATGGGATCTTCAAAGTGCGTCGGTGTTGAGGGACTGAGGATGGGGGATGACAAAATAGGATCTTCAAAGTGAGTCAGCGTTGAGGGACGGAGGATGGGGGATGACAAAATAGGATCCTCATATGTCGACATTGGTGAGAGACTGAAAACACTGGGTGGCAAAATGGGATCTTCAAAGTGCGTCGGTGTTGAGGGACTGAGGACGGGGGATGACAAAATAGAATCCTCATATGGCGACATTGGTGAGAGACTGAAAACACTGGGTGGCAAAATGGGATCTTCAAAGTGCGTCGGTGTTGAGGGACTGAGGATGGGGGATGACAAAATAGGATCTTCAAAGTGAGTCAGCGTTGAGGGACGGAGGATGGGGGATGACAAAATAGGATCCTCATATGTCGACATTGGTGAGAGACTGAAAACACTGGGTGGCAAAATGGGATCTTCAAAGTGCGTCGGTGTTGAGGGACTGAGGACGGGGGATGACAAAATAGAATCCTCATATGGCGACATTGGTGAGAGACTGAAAACACTGGGTGGCAAAATGGGATCTTCAAAGTGCGTTGGTGTTGAGGGACTGAGTACGGGGGATGACAAAATAGGATCCTCATATGGCGACATTGGTGAGAGACTGAAAACACTGGGTGGCAAAATGGGATCTTCAAAGTGCGTCGGTGTTGAGGGACTGAGGACGGGGGATGACAAAATAGGATCTTCAAAGTGCGTCGGTGTTGAGGGACTGAGTACGGGGGATGACAAAATAGGATCCTCATATGGCGACATTGGTGAGAGACTGAAAACACTGGGTGGCAAAATGGGATCTTCAAAGTGCGTCGGTGTTGAGGGACTGAGGACGGGGGATGACAAAATAGAATCCTCATATTGCGACATTGGTGAGAGACTGAAAACACTGGGTGGCAAAATGGGATCTTCAAAGTGCGTCGGTGTTGAGGGACTGAGTACGGGGGATGACAAAATAGGATCCTCATATGGCGACATTGGTGAGAGACTGAAAACACTGGGTGGCAAAATGGGATCTTCAAAGTGCGTCGGTGTTGACGGACTGAGGACGGGGGATGACAAAATAGGATCTTCAAAGTGCGTCGGTGTTGAGGGACTGAGGACGGGGGATGACAAAATAGGATCTTCAAAGTGCGTCGGTGTTGAAGGACTGAGGACGGGGGATGACAAAACAGGATTCTCACACGACGTCAAAGGTGAGAGACTGAGGACAGGTGGTAACTCAATGGGATCGTCATATTCCGTCTTTTGGTACGGAAAGGACAGGACACTATACTTGGTCTTCTTGGCTGGGGGCTCCTCTTCAGCATCACTGTTCTTTGTCCTCTTTCCGTTTATGCCAGTCACAGATGTCACATGAGCCGCGTCCTCTTCCAAACCTACCTGATGATGTTGCAAGGTACCGATAGGTCTGGATTTCTGTGGACGCAAAATGGGCTCTTCCTGTTTGTCAAGTCCAGATGGGAATTCAACTGAATTACAAGGAGCCATGTCTTCTTGGGGCTTCTGAGCCACCCCAATGTCTTGTATATATTTGAAATTGTGGGGAAGAATCTCAGGCAGCTGCGACACAACATCGGCAAGGACCACTGTCAGACTACTGTCACCGGAGCCCAGCTGATCAACTGTCGGTTTCCGGAGTTTTAATGCATGTTCAAGCACTCCCATGCCCCACAGGAATTTAATGTTTGGTCGAAGGACCTGGACAACCCGAAATCGGGATCTAAAGTCATCCTGGTCTCCATTACCTACCTCGTCTTCACTGGAGCTGTTAGTAGAGCTACCACTGGAGCTGGTAATATTGCTATCAGTGGAGCTGGTAGAACAGTCCACAGAATGCGGAGGTGAACTATACCTCAACTCCTCTCCATGGTCTTCAGAAACCATGTTGGCTTCATTTAACCACAACTTACCGTGTTCCTTACCATTATCTGGACGTCCCTCCAACGTTGGGGATCCATCTGCTGGAAGCGCCATGGTATGGGCTGTGAAGAAAAAAACAAAGCCAAAAAAGCTATAAATCTGTATCTTGAAAAAATCACAAAAGTCCAAAGCAATGTTTAGAGGGAACACTGAAATACCAACAATACAATAACCCAGCTTTGTGAATGTGTTTGTTTTTCTTGAATATATTTAATTAGCAATATTAATGCTATGCCAGATGTGATTATACAACAAGAACGGGAATTAAGAGATAAAATAAATAAAGCTTATCTTTAGTCACACAAAAAAACAGCAAAAAACACAATTTTACATAAAAACCAGAACAAACTCTAAAACTCAGTGATCAAACACGTATAAACCATCAGCACGCAGACAAACAAACTTGCAGCTTCATCTTGGTACCAATCAATCATTAAACACAATAAATCAAATTTAGATTTATTGGTAATTCATCCCTAGCCATAAACTCTTAAAATAAAATAAAACCCTGCAACACAATGGATTCACTAAAAGTAATTTTCTCAAACTAAAGTAAAATGTTTTCCAATCACCACTATTAATATTGCTGACTCTTTCTGAAAATGTAATCAGCGTGAAAATATATTACAGCTCCAAACATGCAAAGGACTAACACAGCATTTCGTAAACAACTAATTATTCAAAACTCCTCTTTCTTAGAAAAAGCAAACTAAGCAATAATGGTTTAGTAAATATAAACTAAACTACTTAGAAATAATACAGGACAAATATGTATCTAAAAACTTTTCTAATATTCAAGTATTAAGGTTTTATTTCAAGCAACGTATCCAAGGAGACCAAATGTGTTATTGAGGCATTTTTTGAAACCTGGACCAGACACTGACTACTTATTCCAAAGATCTGAATAAAACAAAACGGATCTTCTAAAACCAGAAATAACTTTTTAAACCACATAAACAATGTCAAACCCCTGCAATCCCTCCAAGATTTTAACTAACAAATGAATCACAACTGGACCAACTGAAACTGAGAGGACTGTTTTTCTAATGAATTTTAACATTCACTGTTAACATTCAAGTGACTTCTGAAAATGATACGTCACTAAAATGCAATGGAACAAAAGGCTGTTTTTCTGGTCTTGAGTAATTACAATAAACTAAATAATTTAGCTACTTTGTGAAATCAACAGGCACACATTGATTGTTCTTTAATGACTTTTTATAAGAATAAAGCTGTGTGTTGTTATTTAATCAATGTATCCATGGAGACTACATATAACACATTTTTCACAAAGCTGGAGGACGCGCATGTTTGCAAAGTGTTCCTTAATTTTTTATTGAAGTCATTTTAAATAATGTCACCAATGTATCCATGGAAACTAAATATGTTTGTCTAGGCATTTATCAAAAAGAAAAAAAGGGCAAAGAACCATCCAGTTTACCAAGAATTGGAATCCAAAGTCATCAAAGATGATTTTCACAAATAAATCATTATTTTGTTTGTGAAAATTAGCTTTGATTGATGATCACTACGACTATACACGATTCATTGCCTATTAATGGTCTATCATTAACGAACACACACACTTACAATGCTTATTACTGGGGCGACAGTGGTAGCAGTTTGCCCTGCAATGGTCCGCCTCTGTCGTTGTGTCCTTGAGCAAGACACTTCTCTCACCTTTAGCTGGAGTTTATTGCTGGCACGATACAACATCTGTGGCTACAATCCATTAGCTTATAAACATCAGTGTGTGAACGCGTACATGAATGGAAATTTTATGTAAAGCGTCCTAACAAACCGTTAGTCTGATGTCATTACCATGGAAACCAAGTATGTTTGTCAGGGCATTTAAAAAAAAAACAAAAAACACATCAACATGTCCCTATCTTGAAAAAATAATGAAACTAAACAATTAAAATATAGGTTATTATAAGGGTAAACACTATTTTTTAAAATGTTTTTTAAAAAAAAATTAAATATTTAAGGCATTTTATTTTGCGTGTCCATGGAAACTGAGTGTTTACCACGGCATTTTTCAAAAAATAACGGTCAAAAAACAAGCTAATTTTTCAGGAATTTGAAGTTAATTGAACTAATTTGACTATAATTCAGTAAAATGCATATATTTCTTAAATTATTACACCACAGTTTAACATTCCCGACATTTCCAGCGAAATTCAGTAAAGAAAAAGGCTCATTAGTTAACTAGTGAGTTAGATCTATGCTAGCAAAGAATGCTACTCGTCTTTTTTTCTACAGCAGTCAGTATTTCTTTAAAACACACACACACGAACGCAAAAATAAACTAAACAAGTCACTAATATCTTAGTAATAACTTGCTTTCGTTTATTAAAAATAGTAGAAGAATGATTTTAACCTTCCAGCTGGTCACCCTGCTGCTTCTTCTCCCGGTCAGGAAACGTCTTTCGCAGGTTTGGTATCCACGGGTTTCTTCAGCAAGTGCGAATTTCAGCAAGTTCTTCTTCAGCAAGTTTTGCACAGCAGATTCTCGACAAGCTCAAACCTTCCGAGGCTGTAAAGGCTCCTTCAGGCGTCTCTGTCAAAAGTCCCGTAGCAAAGGGGAAAGAACTCAGAAGGTCGGCGTCATTTATAGGCTCGAGGACGCTAACGTCGTTGCCATGACTTCCATTGACGAACGCACGCGCTGGTGCGTGAGAGAAATTGGACTACAAATAACGGAGATTTTTTTTTTCTTTCGAAATGTTTTATTGTTACTTGGGACATTTTTTTAAAACATGGCATTGTACAGTTATACATAAATTTTTACTTATCTTTTAATAAATACAATTCCTTAATTAAGTTAAACTAAAAGAGGATAAGAACAAGGACATTAAAACAATAACTCTGTATGTTTAAAAGTTGAGCAGGACCGGGGTGACTCCTTACGAAGTTCGGAGCCGTCCGGTTCTTCCAAGCAGCGCTGCTGCTCAGAGGGGATCCCTACGGTGGCCGACAGGTGCAAATGCGCAGCAAAAGAGAAAACATGCAAACAAAAAAGAAGACACCCCCGAATGAAATGCAGCAAATAAAAAGAGAGACGCAAACACCCCCGAATGAAATGCAGCAAATAAAAAGAGAGACGCAAACACCCCCGAATGAAATGCAGCAAATAAAAAGAGAGACGCAAACACCCCCGAATGAAATGCAGCAAATAAAAAGAGAGACGCAAACACCCCCGAATGAAATGCAGCAAATAAAAAGAGAGACGCAAACACCCCCGAATGAAATGCAGCAAACAAAAAGTGTTGAAAACGGAAGTGCTCCAGACCACTAGGGGGAGTCAAAGAAAATAGTATTCATTTCTATGGGACCAGATGCAAGATTCTTCTTCTTCTTCTTCTTCTTGGTATTTATTGGCGGTTGGCAACAAACTTACAGTAGCATTACCGCCACTTACCAGTATGGAGTGTGGTTCGAGATGGTCTATAAACTTTCACTTTCTACCTTTTCCCTCCATTAACTCCTGATTAAACATACCCCCACACATACACACCTGCTTATATTATCCAACTTGCTTATAGCTTTATATACCCCTCTTTGATATTCTTTACACACTCACACCCAACTTGCTCTACTCATATCCTATGAAATAGCTTTGTTTTTTTAAGATACCGAATAATTATTTGAATATGTCTACTCCCGAAATCTCTCCTCAAAAATTCTATTAAATTAAACCTTTCTTTAATACCTACACACTCTCTCAGCATGCATCTTCTCTCTTCTTCATACTTACAACACTCTAAAATAACATGCTCTATTGTTTCAGACTTCTCACAATAATCACACTTTCCAGATGCAAGATTCAGAGAGATACCTTTACTTTCTTTCAAATTTCTTTCTCTGAATCTTGCATCTGGTCCCATAGAAATGAATACTATTTTCTTTGACTCCCCCTAGTGGTCTGGAGCACTTCCGTTTTCAACACTTTTTGTTTGCTGCATTTCATTCGGGGGTGTTTGCGTCTCTCTTTTTATTTGCTGCATTTCATTCGGGGGTGTTTGCGTCTCTCTTTTTATTTGCTGCATTTCATTCGGGGGTGTTTGCGTCTCTCTTTTTATTTGCTGCATTTCATTCGGGGGTGTTTGCGTCTCTCTTTTTGTTTGCTGCATTTCATTCGGGGGTGTCTTCTTTTTTGTTTGCATGTTTTCTCTTTTGCTGCGCATTTGCACCTGTCGGCCACCGTAGATCCCCGCCCTGAAGCTCCTTCCCGCCTGCCTCACCCGGGGAGCCAGGCCGCCGCTGCTGGGACCTCCGTCCGTGAAGCGCCGGATCCTTCGTTCAAGGAGGCGCAGGCGATTCTTCTTTGTGGCTGTGTCCATACTTATATAATGTATAACTACCTTATACATTATAAAAGTGTTATTAACAGCTTTGATAGCCTATAATAACATTATATAAGCTGTTAATGGCTTATTTTAACTGAGATGCTTCGCTTTGAAAATAATTAAACTTTAAGACTAAAAAGGAAGAGGAAAGAATACAGCAAACTCAAACCGCGAATCACACGTCACAGAATGACGTCAATGACCGCCTGAAACAGAGTCTTTGAATGTAGGCCTTCTGCGATCATTTGGTCACTAATCATTTTCTTTGTCTTGCAGGTAAATGCTTGTAAAAACAAAAGCCATTAAAGATAGGTTATCCTTTCTAAAATGGACGAGCATCGCTATGCAGGATAAAAAGAGAATTTTTAGTCCGGGTCTTTATTTAAAGGCCTGTATGAAAAGGAGGAGGATATGTGGCCATTTGTTTCTGGTAACAAGCTCGTATCGGCTCCGCTGGCGGGTAAAACAAGGAGGAGGCCGATGAATGATTTAAGAACTTTATTCCTCTTTTTGCAGGATGAACAAGTACAACGTACTGGACAGCTAGCTTCCCTGAAACTAACACACTGAGCTCCTCACAACAACCGGACACTTTTCTCGCTCTTCTTCTTCCTCCCAGCACCTACACGTTGCTCTCTACTGCCCCCTCGGGAAAGGCTGGGCCTGTAATAGCAGGTTATTGTTTTTACTGACAGCAATCTGTGTCATTTGACTAAACTTTAATAGTCACATGATATGTGATATAGATATATGATGTTGCTATATAGAAATAGATATTTAAATCTTCATCATAGTATTTTTATACAGTCTTTGAATGTATAAGACTGTATAAAAGTGACTATTTGCGATAATTTAGTCACTTTGTCTTTTGTAAAAACAAAATTTTCTACTAGCTGATTTAATGTATAATTATATTAAATAAAATTCATACTTATGTAATGTGTAAGCAGTTAAAACATTATATAAGCTGTTAATGACTTATTTTAACTGAGATGGGTCGCTTTGAAAATAATTAAACTTTAAGACTAAAAAGGAAGAGGAAAGAATACGGCAAACTCAAACCGCGAATCACACGTTACAGAATGACGTCAATGACCGCCTGAAACAGAGTCTTTGAATGTAGGCCTTCTGCGATCATTTGGTCACTAATCATTTTCTTTGTCTTGCAGGTAAATGCTTGTAAAAACAAAAGCCATTAAAGATAGGTTATCCTTTCTAAAATGGACGAGCATCGCTATGCAGGATAAAAAGAGAATTTTTAGTCCGGGTCTTTATTTAAAGGCCTGTATGAAAAGGAGGAGGATATGTGGCCTCTGATTGGCTCAGCTGGTTATTGGTATTAAATGACGGCAATCTGTGTCATGTGACTAAACTTTAATAGTCACGTGACATTTGATATAGCTATATGATGTTGCTATATAGAAATAGATATTTAAATCTTCATCACTGTATTTTTTATACAGTCTTTGAATGTAGACTGTATAAAATCTGCTTTTTATACAGTCTATTTGCGATAATTTAGTCACTTTGTCTTTTCTTTGTCATGTCAATATTTGTAAAAACAAAAACAAAATATTCTACCAGTTTATAAAATGTATAATTACATTACAAAAAAAATGTCATTACAGGAAATCTTAGTGACAGGGCCTATAAATGAAAGTATATATAATTAAACTCAGGGGCGATTCTAGGATCTGACCTTTAGGGCTGCTGAGCCCCCAGCAGGGATAAGACCCATGAAAAGATATTTGTTTGTTCAGTTTTCTAAATCTAACTGCTTATTTACATACATTCACAAACAAAATAAAGAGACATGTTGTCAGTAATTCATAGAATAAAAGAACAATGTTCATTTTACTCAAACATAAACCTATAAAGAGTAAAATCAGAGAAACTTTTCATTTTTTCCAGAGGTGTATATACTCAGTTTGAAATAAAATCTCAAGATTACATCATGCCTGCCAACATCTGCTAACATTAATGAGTTCAATCGATGCATTTTTATGACAGGCTAATTGTGTCTTGGGCATTGTGATTCTTGATATTTTTTGTTCAATGGCTCTTTTGTTCTTTTTTTTGTAAATAAGATTTTTAATCTTTTATTTCTGGCCAGTGTTCACTGTTTTGTTTGTCCATTATTCTTTTCACACCCATATTTCCCATGTTTTGTCCTTTATCTCTTTTTTCATGCAGCTCTCCATGTCCTGTTAGTTCCTCCCAGCTTAGATCAGCTTGATCTGTTTCTTTAGACTCAGTGGGAACTCAGTTGAAGTGCATTAACGGTCTGTTGTTTTTAGCTTCTCAATACGTTTAATTATGATTAAACTGATGTTCATACTGAGAGCAAATAAAGCTGTGTTCTTTCTAATCTGACTGGTTCTACTTTTAATCAAACTATTCATGTTTTCACATTTTGGTCACCAAGAATCACGGTCGTTTCAGGAGATGAGAAGATTAAAGACGATTAAAAGGTTCTAAACTTTAGTCTAGAAAATATTACTTTCATTTACTTTCATCAATTTAGTTACATCTACTAAAGCAGCTTAAAATATTAAAATGTCACTTAACTTTGCATTTCAAAGAACCCTTTAAAGAGAAAAAACCCTTTAAAGGGAAAGAACCCTTTAAAGAGAAAGAACCCTTTAAAGGGAAAGAACCCTTTAAAGAGAAAAAACCCTTTAAAGAGAAAGAACCCTTTAAAGGGAAAGAACCCTTTAAAGGGAAAGAACCCTTTAAAGAGAAAGAACCCTTTAAAGAGAAAGAACCCTTTAAAGGGAAAGAACCCTTTAAAGAGAAAGAACCCTTTAAAGGGAAAGAACCCTTTAAAGAGAAAGAACCCTTTAAAGAGAAAGAACCCTTTAAAGGGAAAGAACCCTTTAAAGAGAAAGAACCCTTTAAAGAGAAAGAACCCTTTAAAGTGCATTCCTAAGTTTTATTGATCCAGTTCTGGATCCGTGGAACCAAACCAGCAGCTCTCTTCTCATCAAAGCCTAAATTGATGTATTAAGTTGGATAATGTTCAGGTTGGCACCTTAACACTGCTTGTCAACCTCTCTGAATGTCCACTCAATAACGAATTATTATTATACCAAATTATTATAATTAATAATAATTATTAATAAAAATAATAATAATAATTATTATTATTATTATTATTATAGTTTGGTATAATAATAATACCAAATTATTATTTTCTTTGCAGTTGTGAAACATTTCAAACTTCCCATATTATTTCATTACTCATCAATCATTTGTTACTTAAACAACCCACTCTATGGAGGAAATTGTTTCCTGAATTTAGGAAACTAAAACTACATCAAAATCCTGCGTTATGCGATGATAATGACTTCTCTACAACTTCCTATAACCTGTTTCCAAGCAAAACCCAAAGGGTTAAAAAGCCTATTTCTATGTTCCTTAGGAAAAAGGTTCATTGGATCCTTTGTGATTTTAGATTTCACAGTTTATGTTTAAGGTTACTCCACTAGCCTGAGTTATCTCTATTGTCAGATGGAGCACAAAACAAACCCACTCCCCCCTTCATGAACCTCCTCTCACCTCTTGCAGGGGCAGGAAAAAGAGCTGATAAGGATTTCAAGAGAAACTCCTAATTCTTCTGCTGCTTCATTAGCATTTGGCTCTTGTATCATGAGATATGTTTTAGTTTCATCTCATTTTAAAATGTGGGAGTCTTCTGTTGCTTTACTTCTAAAGTTGTAACTTTGTTATCATGCACTAGTGTTTTGCCAGGGGGCTTCATATGGTGGTCAGTTGGACCTGGTGGGGGTCGGAGTTGCAGCACCGCTGCAGCTTCTGCCTGTTCTCCCCTGCTGAGCTGCTGCAAGCTGCTGTGAGCAGGAGTTGCAACTCCTCCCTGGTGCTTCATTGTTCTCTAGTCTAAATAAACATACTTGTTGCTTCCTCCTGCTTATTTTTATTTGCAACACTCTCTTCTTTCTGTAGTTGCTTTTAATCGTGTCTTATTACAGTTTAGTGTTGATTCTCTACAAGTAGCTCCTCATGCACCAGTGTCACACAAAAAGATCTTTTTCCCAATAACCAATAGTTATTTCAGGCTTAATGTTAACCATAGATAGCAAATCGTGTAAATTTAGCAAAACTTCCTTTGTTTGATCAATTTCCATTTCATTCACTTCATCTAATTTGGGATGCGATGTCTCATTATCAGACTCTGGTTCACTCAGAGCTGATTCTAATTATACTCAGGCGTTTTGTTTCTCAGGACAGTTTCTGGCCAAATGTTCTTCTTTTCCACAACACCCTGAATTATTTGATCTTAGATTTCCTCTTCTCCCTCTAAAACCTCCTTTTTATAAAATATTCCTGCTGAAGCTTTTTTTTTTAAATGTTTACTACCTTCTCAGCATGGAGGGAAATAATTCACATACTCATCTAATGTTCCAGTTCCCAATTCTATATAAATGATTTACTCATATTAACCCATAATTTACTATCCATTTGTTCAGAAGTTTTTATTTTCACAGGGTTCTGCCTTTCAATAACCTTCCAATCTTTACACTGCAGTTCATCTTTTGGTTCACACTTACTGCTGTTTTACCCATTTTGAACAATTTAGTCCAGTTCATCAACACATAGGATGTTCTAAAACTGGGATTTTTATAGCGGGGTAACAATTTTAAAAAATACCAATTGTAGTCATTCTCAATAAAGCATATCTGAATCCGGACTGAAAAAAGAAGCAAGTGAATAAACAGTGTACAGAAACAATAAACCAAAGAAAAAAATACTAAAGTAAAAGCAAAACCGTAATAAAAATAAAATGCACAAGAAACTAAAAACAAAAAAAAACAGTAACAGAAGTTGTACCACTATGGTCTGGAAAGTGCTCTCTTCTTCTAGTTGTTTACTCGTGAAAGCGAAACTTGACTTTCCAGACTCGACTGTCTCCCCTGAGGGAAGATAGGAGGAATCCTTCTCTATGTCAGTGGTCTGGGCAGCACTCGGTACCTGGATCCAGCTATCGGTGGTGGCCTGTGTCCCATCGGTTTGTGTAGCCTTGGTCAAAGCCAAACTTGAGTTCTCAGACTCAACTGTTTCTTTCTCCAAGGGAAGATTGGAGGAATCCTTCCCTCGGACAGTTTCCTGGATAGCTTCGTGGATCCAGGTATCAACTGCCGCATGGCACCAATATATTGCTGCGTTCGACAAAACAGCACTTGAATTTCCAGACTCAACTAATGCTTTCTCTGAGGGAAGATTGGAGAAATCGTTCCCTATCTCAGTGGTCTGGTTAGCGCTCTCTTTATGGGTCCAGTCTTCTTGTGCCGTCTTCGTCAGAGAAAAAGTTGAGTCTTCGGACTCAACTTCTGGGTCCTTACCAGCCGGTGAAGGACCAAACGGAAAAGCACAAACATCATCGTGCTCAGAGATCCAAGCTTCCCCAGCCGGGGAAGCTTGGATCTCTGGCGAGGAAGGCTCCTCTAAAACTTCCTCAACCGGGGAAGGTTCAAAAGGGATGGCATCAAAATCACCATATTGGGAGAAGCAAGATTCTCCAGCCGGGGAAGCTTGCTTCTGTGGCGAGGAAGGCTCCTCTAAAACTTCCCCAACCGGGGAAGGTTCAAAAAGGAACACATCAAGATCATCAAATTGGCAGAAGCAAGCTTCTCCAGCCGGAGAAGCTTGCTTCTGTGGCGAGGAAGGCTCGCAAGGAACCTCCGCAGTGGAGGAAGGTTCAAAAAGGAACGCATCAAACTCATCGTACTGGGAGAAGCAAGCTTCTCCAGCCGGAGAAGCTTGCTTCTGTGGCGAGGAAGGCTCCTCTAAAACTTCCCCAACCGGGGAAGGTTCAAAAAGGAATGCATCAATTTCATCATATTGGGAGAAGCAAGCTTCTCCAGCCGGAGAAGCTTGCTTCTGTGGCGAGGAAGGCTCGCAAGGAACCTCCGCAGTGGAGGAAGGTTCAAAAAGGAACGCATCGAAATCATCGTATACAGACTCAGTGCTCTCGTCCTTAGAGACACTTTCGTCTGAATCGCTCCCAGGAAAGATCTTGTCAAAAGCCTTCTGCATTCTGGTGCTAACCAAATATCCAAGTCCAAAACCCAGGGGAAAAAACACGCCAACTAAAATCCTGTTCATGATGAAAAGCTTTGCTAGACACAGTGTTGAAGTTCGAAGATCTGGCTGAATATGAACTGATGATTTGAAATACAAGCCCTCATAACCTCAGAAGTTCTTTGATCGTTTGACCACATCACAGATGAGGTCATAGCTACAATGAGGTCACAGTAGTTCTGAGGCAATGTCTCGATTCTGCTGGTTTCTATGGAAACGCTCAGATCAGTTCCACATGACCCAAAAAATTGACCCTTTGCAACTGTGTCACTTAATCATTCGAGGTGCCATGACAGACGTCGGAAGTGAGGACGGGAGTATGGACCTTACCAAGCTCCGCCCACTACTAGATTACTGATGCCTATTGTTCTTGCAAGGCTGGGTAAGTCGGGCATTCATCGTTTTGTAGGCTACTTTTGAAATCGGTGGGTGATTCCTGTGGTTTGTTGGCAAATGTTTGAGTGTATATAAAAATAAGACATGGTCAAAGTCAACAACGTCCCCGTTGGACTGACACATTAAATAATCGGTCCATGGAAAATAATCCATGCTGCACCCCTGATTTTACATACCTGCATGTGAAAACGAACAACAGCCATAAAAAGGAAGTCTCCGTTTTTTCATGCTCATGCAAAATGCACTTTAAATGGACGCCATGCAGTGAACAGTTAAAAAAACAAACAAAATCAGGTCACATCTGTTTTACTGTGAATTGGTTCAGTCACACATCACAATGAACAAAGTCAATTCAGGCCAACAAAATACCTGAGAAGAGGAAACTATTGCTCCATGTTGAAGCTGACACCCATTGATTTATACAGCTTGACTATAGATTGACTATAGCATCTATTGATTATAGCTTGACTATAGCTTGACTATAGCATCCATTGATTATAGCTTGACTATTGATTGACTATAGCATCTACTGATTATAGCTTGACTATAGATTGACTATAGCATCTATTGATTATAGATTGACTATAGCTTGACTATAGCATCCATTGATTATAGATTGACTATAACATCCATTTATTTAGCTTGGCAAACAGTAAATGAATGTTTACCTACATGAGCTTTTCTATACAAGAGAAACGACACTAGAAGTCCTTAATCTTCCAGACCAAAATGTGGAGATGATGAGACGGTCAGACATTTGTTTTGGGGATGTTCCTTTGCTCAACGGGTGTGGTTATTATTGTTACCACGGTTACAGGTTATTATTTCATATATAATAATAGCCTATGGGTTGTTGAAGGAAAATTGGGGGAGGAATGATTTTTTGTGGTGGATAATTGTTAATTGAAAGACGCTCTTTGGAAAACGAGGAACATCCTGATTTTTAAGAAAACATTTAGTAGCAGAAACAACTAACAAAAAGTGTGGCTACATTTGTTAAAGACTATATTTGTAAAAACTCTTTTTATGTAAAAAAAAAAAGTGAAAACAAAATGTTAATGTGGAAAATACCTGGACAATTTTTGATCCTTTAGGACTAAATAGAATTTGTATATCTCCACTGAATGAACGGTTTGTGTATTACGTCATATTTTATTATGCCCTATATTTATTATTATTATTTTACTTATGAGTGGGAAGACACACATTCCAGGCTAAACAATTACAGTGAAGTTTAACAGGGGCATTAAAAACTGTGTCGGCGATATTCAGTGGGTTGTTTGATATCAGACAGAATGGATCAGGAGAGGAACCGCAGACCCGTCAGAACCTAAAGAACCAGACATCAGCCTCTTCATCCCTCAGTCATTTTCTGAGACCAAAAAATAATATAAATGGCAATTTAAAGAACAAATCATACAAATAGATTAATAGTAAATAAATAAACACTGTGAAGAGAACATTAAAAACTTTTGTTAGGATTGTGTAGGAAAAATGTTGATGTCTTTTATAAATACAGTGTTTTGTGGTCAATATTATTTCACCATTTTATTAATGTGGGTTGCCAGTTTGGATCAGGCTTCCTATCGAGCTATAAGAATGATAGAAAACATGCTAACAAAATGCCTCAGAAAGTATGTAGTTGCGCCCGTCATGCTGCTTTTGATTAGATGTAAATACATACAATTCCATAATTCTTCGATCCAGCAGTGATAGAAGTTTGGTAATAATGCAACACCCATATTTCCCATGTTTTGTCCTTTATCTCTTTTTTCATGCAGCTCTCCATGTCCTGTTAGTTCCTCCCAGCTTAGATCAGCTTGATCTGTTTCTTTAGACTCAGTGGGAACAGAATTGAGGAGAGATTCTGAATTTGAGGCTAATTTTAAACCATAAAAGTTGATCAAACTTTAATGTTTTCTTTTGTTTGTTTTCATATGACTTGACCTCAGATAACTTGTTTGTACCAGGCTTCACGCCAACGAGTTTAAGTACCATAAAAAAAGGAAATCAAATGATTGTCCTTCTGCTCTAAAGCAGATTTATCATCTCAAATGATCCAAATCTGATATCTGAATAAAACCAAAGCAGTGACGGCAAAAAAAGCTTTTATTGAATTTGCTTACAACTTAATGTTATTTTACTCTATGATCAGCTTAATTACTTTCCATGCTTTCACAAATCAAGTGAAAGTTACACACAAAAATAAAACAGAATACAATAAGCTGAAAATACATGTATTATATTACATCATAATACATAGAAATAACCGATGACACTGCAAAATATTTTACATTCTTTAATATCTTCCTCCTGCTTCCTGTCTTGTAAATAAACACCATGATTTTCACACTGTTGTGAGACTTTTCTTTAGCATTGTGATGACTGTGAAATATAAATTTAATCTTTAAATGTACACATTTGTTAAATTTTTACTCTTCAGAAACCAACAAAATGTGTGTTTTTACACTGAGCAGGAGCCACAATGATCTTCTGTAATTCCATCAGATTATGCAGCATATCTTCTTCATTCCACACATTACATACACATTATTACATAAAAACATGCTACCATGACTTTTTTTTAACAATATTAGTTTCTGGACAGAGGAAATGAGCTGAACACATTCTTCAACAGGTTCAGTCCAGGAACAAGCTCATCATCTTCCTCTCCTGTCTGCAGCCAGACAGATTTCTCATCCTCCTCTGACCCACAGCTTTCCTGTCAAGCCTCAGATGTTCCATCTTCCACCTCAGTCATGGACTCTTCTGCTTCCACAAGTTTGTCTTTAACCACATCAGGAGACGCTGCTGCTCCCTTTGCCTCCACCTCCAACTTTTCTGTATCTAGAAGTCAGGTGAAGAAGCAGCCGGAGAGACTGAACAGGAACGAGGCTGGAGGTCCAGATGCTGTCAGTCCCAGATTCCCTCTGTGGGATTCTGCAGCATCTCTTCAACCTTTGCCTGACCCAAGAGGAGGTTCTGTTGTTGTGGAAGACATCCTGCCTGGTTCCGGTACCGAAGAAAAGTCACCCATCAGTCATAAGGACTGTAGACCTGTTGCCCTGACGTCCCACATCATGAAGGTCCTGGAGAGACTCCTGGTGGCCCACTTGAGTAAGCAGACCATCACATATCAGGACCCCCTGCAGTTTGCAGGGGGTCTTGATCAGACACCTGCTTCAACAAATCCACTGTCATCTGGACAAAGCAGGCAGCACAGTGAGGATCAGGGTCTTTGGTTCCCAGGTGCATTGAACACAATTCAGCCTGATCTGCTCTGTTAGAAACTCCAGAAGACACAGGTGGAGGCCTCAACAATCCCCTGCATCTGTGACTACCTGACAAACAGACCACAGTTAGTGAGACTGAAGGACTGTGTGTCTAACCAGGTGGTCAACAACATGGGAACACCACAGGGCACTGTACTCTCACTATTCATTTTCACTCTCTACTGTTCAGACTTCCAGCACAAGTCCGACTTCTGTCATCTACAGAAATACTCAGACGACTCTGCAGTTGTTGTGTATCAGAGGAAGACAAGAGGCTGAGTACAGAGATCTGGTGGATCACTTTGTGGCCAGGTGAGGGAACAATCATCTAACCTTGACTGTAAACAAAACAAAGGAGATGGTTGTTGATTTCAGGAGAAACAGGAAACCCTATTTCCATCATGGGAGAAGATGTGGAGGTGGTTCAGGAATATAAATACCTCGGTGTTCATCTGGAACACAGACTGGACTGGAGACGCAACAGTGAAGCCGTCTACAAAAAGAGACAGAGCAGACTGCACTTCTCCAGGAAGCTAAGATCCTTCAAGGTTTGCATCAAGTTGCTGCAGATCTTTAAGTCTGCTGCTGAGAGTGTCATCTCTTCTGCTATCATCTGTTGGTGCAGCAGCATCAGAGCCAGGAACCTCAAAAGGCTCAACAATCTGATAAAGAAGGCTGGATTGGTTCTGGTTCTGTTCTGGAGATGACTGTGGAACCTCTGGAGATGACGCAAAGAAAGATTCTTCATAAGAGTCAAGAAAGCTATGGACGACTCTGACCGTCCTCTTCATGAGTCTGTATGGGGAAAACAGAGTATCATCAGTCAGAGGCTTCTTCAGGTTTGCTGCAACACAGACAGCTACAAAAGATCTTTCCTGCTGACAGCAATCAGTCATCTGCAATAACTCTTTGAAGAATCTGAATTAATGAGCTGCAACTACATTTCATTTCCCTTTGGGATCAATAAAGTCAAAGCATGTTTGGGTAATTCTTGCACACTACTCAAAGTTTGATAGAAAAAAATATTGAACAATTGGAAGTTATGGTGGAAACATTTTTGTGGTTTCAATGAAATGAAACAAAAAATGTAAAAAGATAATGAAGTTTCGCTTTTCCTGTGCAGTTTCACCTGTTTGCAGCTCGTTTTGCTGTTTGCTGCGCGTTTGCAGTTGTCGGCCACAGTTTCTGATCAAGTCATTATCTCCTCAACCTTCACCATCATCTGTTACAACCAGTAGATCAGTAGATGGACAAAGTAACCTGCTGTAAGTGTTGGTCAACTCATGCTTGGTTTGTTATTGAAGGACCTGCTTCACATGGTCCTTCTTTATTCTGTGTCTTCAGGTGTCCCCCTGTTGCATCAGGAAACTTCATCTTGGGATTTCCAGCAGGATTTTCTGAGTCCCTTCAGTCCTCTGTGTCTTCTCTCTCCTGATTGGTCCAGTGCTGCTGGTGATGCTGGAGAATCATCACATAATAATACACACATTCCTTAATCTCTGTCTAAATAACAGATGATTAAAGTGAATTCCTGATCAAGTCATCATGTCCTCACCTTTTCCACAATCTGTTACAACCAGTAGATCAGCAGGTGGAGCGGGTCGTCTTCTTTAATTGTTGGTCAACTCAAGTCAAGTGACATGAGTTGACGGAGAAATGAAATAAAGAGAAAAGACAACAGAGTTAAAAAAAGTGAACATGGACAGAAGAAAGAACAGCTTTGAAATTTGACCTCAATTTCATCCATATTTAAAATTGCTAGCCAGCTAAAAATAGGTTTTTTACTTTTTTTTTGTTAACTGGGTTCTCTTATCTTCCACTGTCTGACTGGTGGTGTTGAAGGTGGAGGTTTACAGGCTGACGAGATCCAACCTGGAATGATCAGAGAATCAGAGATCTGCCACCAGCATGATGTGAAGGTAGAATGCAAAAACTTACAAACGGTGTGAAAAACAAGGGATCCAGAAGGCAGGAACCACATGGACAACGATGAAAGAATCCAGCGATGAGCAGCTAAAACCTGAAAGATTAAAAACTGGGAGGCTGGATTAGTAGAGGAACAGGACAGAATAATTTACTATATTGGAGAGCAGCGTGTAGGGAAGCACCACTATTACACCCTGAAACAGGACGGAGTTGAGAGGAAAACACAAAGACGAAGAAAAGCCCCGGTGCAAGGCGCTACCTAAGGCTTCCTCAGTCCTGCCAGAAACCTTAACATCTAAAATACTAAATTTAGCAGTGGAACGAAGAAAAGCCCCGGTGCAAGGCGCTACCGAAGGCTTCCACAGGCTTCCTAGAAACCCAATGGCTTTAATAAAAAACAGGAGAGAAATGATGATGTCCTAATGTGACTTCCCTAATAGGTCTTCAGTTTTTACAGATCCCAATCTAATCAGAGTCACTTGACAAGACGTAGTGAGGTCTAAAAAACACGTGTCTGGAACTCTCTCTTGCTGTAATTCCGCTAGATGTTGAAGGTATTGCTTCCTCTTCTGTGTCCTCTTCAGTCCCCATCCAGAAAAAGAAGTCAGGGGATGACAAAGTTGAATTTTCAAAGTGTGTTGATGGTGAAGGACTGAAAACAAGGGGTGACAGAATGGGATCTTCAAAGTGCGTCAGTGTTGAGGGACTGAGGACGGGGGATGACAGTCCAGGATCCTCACACCACGTCCAAGGTGAGAGACTGAGGACAGGTGGTAACACAATGGGATCTTCTTTTGGTAGGGAAAGGACAGGACACTATACTTGGAACATTTCTAATTTTTAAAAAAATGTGGCTGATGTTCTTACAGAGTTGAAGTGCATTAAACTGTCGTCTATTACTGATGTCTTTATAGTGGCTATGTGTAACATACTTCACCCTGAGCTTTAAACTTAAGCTATTTATTTATTGATAACAAGTTGAACAATCCTTTATGTTCTTCGCAGTGTAAGTTTACACTCCTGCGTGAGACGACAGAAGGGGAGCCGACATAAAAAAATGGCTTACATATACTGTATATATATATATATATATATATATATATATATATATATATATATATATATATATATAAAAAATAAAATTCCCTTCTCACCCACCGCGGGTGGTTCTTATCCTCTGAGCTCGGGTCCTCTACCAGAGGCCTGGGAGCTTGAGGGTTCTGCGCAGTATCTTGGCTGTGCCAAGGACTGCACATTTCTGGACTGAGATGTCTGATGTTGTTCCTGGGATCTGTTGTAGCCATTGGTCCAGTTTGGGGGTGACTGCCCCGAGGGCCCCGATGACCACAGGCACCACTGTGGTCTTCACCTTCCAGGCCCTCTCCAGTTCCTCCCTGAGGCCCTGGTATTTCTCTAGTTTCTCGTGCTCCTTTTTCCTGATGTTGTAGTCGCTTGGTATTGCTACATCTATCACAACGGCTTTCCTCTGTTGTTTATCCACTACGACAATGTCTGGTTGGTTCGCCATTACCATTTTGTCTGTCTGGATCTGGAAGTCCCACAGGATCTTAGCTCTGGCATTCTCCGCCACCTTTGGGGGTGTTTCCCACTTTGATCTCGGGGTTTCCAGTCCATATTCTGCACAGATGTTTCTGTACACTATGCCTGCAACTTGGTTATGTCGTTCCATGTACGCTTTCCCTGCCAGTATCTTGCACCCTGCTGTTATGGTTATGTGCTGGACTGTCTCAGGGGCCTCCTTGCACAACCTACACCTTGGGTCTTGTCTGGTGTGGTATATCTGGGCCTCTATTGCTGTGGTGTTTAGGGCCTGTTCCTGGGCGGCCAGGATGAGGGCCTCTGTGCTGTCCTTGAGTCCAGCTTTTTCCAGCCATTGGTAGGATTTACTGATATCAGCCACTTGGGTTATTTGCTGGTGGTACATCCCATGTAGGGGCTTGTCCTGCCATGATGGTATCTCTGGCACCTCAACCTCCATTCCCTGTTGTCTGAGATATTCACTGAGCACATTGTCTGTTGGGGCTTTGTCCCTGATGTATTTATGGATCTTAGTTGTTTCGTCCTGGACTGTGGTTCTCACACTCACTAGTCCTCTGCCTCCTTCCTTGCGGCTCGTGTACAGTCTCAGGGTGCTGGATTTGGGATGGAATCCTCCATGCATTGTTAGTAGTTTTCTAGTCTTAATATCAGTGGCTTTTATCTCCTCCTTTGGCCAGCTAATTATTCCAGCAGGGTATCTGATTACTGGCAGGGCATAGCTGTTTATTGCGCGGATTTTGTTCTTGCCATTGAGCTGGCTTCTCAGGACTTGCCTTATTCGTTGGAGGTATTTAGCTGTGGCTCCTTTCCTTGTGACCTCATCGAGGTTGCCATTTGCTTGTGGTATACCTAGGTACTTGTAACTGTCCTCTATGTCTGCTATTGTTCCTTCTGGGAGTGAGACCCCTTCTGTGCGGATGACCTTCCCCCTCTTTGTGATCAGCCGACCACACTTCTCTAGTCCGAATGACATCCCAATGTCCGTGCTGTAGATCCTGGTGGTGTGGATCAGTGAGTCGATGTCTCGCTCACTCTTGGCATACAGCTTGATGTCATCCATGTAGAGAAGGTGGCTGATGTTGGCCCCATTTTTGAGTCGGTATCCGTAGCCAGTCTTGTTGATAATTTGGCTGAGGGGGTTCAGGCCTATGCAGAACAGTAGCGGGTATATATATATATATATATATATATATATATATATATATATATAAAGGAACACATGAGAAAATATTGTTATTAAAGTTTAAAGTTTCAGCAGGGTGAAAGGCTGACAAAGTAACTGCAAACTGTTTTCAGGTCCGGCATTCTCCACACACTAAAAGGATTTTAAGTAATTTTTCCGTCAGTGTAGTTGCTTGACGCCATTTTGTGCAACTTAATTAGAGTACGAGCACAAATATATGAGTCAAAGTCAGTGTGTTCCATTAACTTGTGATGTATTTCAAAGAAAACTCTGCTGTTAGACAATTAGGGAACCGTTCTCCTCTTAGCTGTCCACAAGCTTGGCATTGCAATTACAGATCAAATGTCCATTTATAAAGGCTGCATGGCGGTTGTGTCACTTCAGAGATAAATGAGTGCATCTGTGGGTTTTCTCCAGGTCCACTTGTTCCTCTGCCTGGCCTGAAATATCCATCAATCCTCCAACAAGCTAAAAATACATGTTTGGTTATCTGACTATAAATATATAAATCTTACAGAGCCTTCTTTGCGTATATCCCAGGTTGAAATAGTCTACCTCTAAATATCAGATTTGCACTCAACACTGGAGCACTTTAAATCTTTACTGTAGGCACATGTTATTTTAATGGTCTAAAATGTCTTATTGTATCTTTTTAAAATTTCTATATTCATTGCATCCTTGTTGCGTACTTTATTTGTTTTAGTTGCTATATTGTTCGTGAAACACTTTGTGTGGTGTGAGTTCTCGGAAATGTCACATCAATGAACCTGACCTAAATGTTGCAGCCATTTTGTCTCATTTATTTTTCTGTGTTGGACATTCCAGACTCAAATGGCTGACTTCATGAGCAGAAAAAAATCTGTCTTAAATACTGTAGCCTGTAGCTATATTTAGCTTAGCTGCCATTAGCTTTAAAAAAACAGGACATTTTAGAACGTTTTGAGGTTATTTTATATTACTTAGTGGTAAGAATGGAAACAAGAATAACCAAGACAGACAAGCTCACCTTACTTGACCGTCAGTGATTGAAATACTCATTGGGATGAACTTTGAACAGTTCAAAACATAGGTGGATTTAGCTAACGTGTACTATACACTTAGGCCTGCTCTGTGTCAAACAGCTATTCATCTCTGCCCAGAACATAACCAACAGTGAATAGAGGTCTGTTAGACAAGATGACCGGAGCTAGTCGCCCGGTTACGTCTGTGTAGGGAACAGTTAGCTGCTCAACCACCTTCTTACAGTGTGTTTTCAGTTAGCACACGCTAGCTTGGAAAGTGCTTCACTACGCATTAGGCTAGCCCAGGCGACCAGCAACAAAGCTGCGTTTCTAAGCTCAGCTTCTTGACATTAACCTGTTTCCGTTTTGCTCATATTTTGAGTTATTTATCTTTGTACAGTTAGCTAACGGCCTTCCAGCTGAGGCAGATGTGATGTAGATCAGAGGGTCATTGATAGGTGTCTGTAAAACACGATGACATCCAGAGGAGGACCAGCACTGGCCACCCATAAGTTAAGGATCCAAAGGTTGAGTTAAGTTTTAAATTGATCTGGTTCACTGTAATTGATTGTAGGTTTGGATTTAGATGCCGAAACAGAATAAAAGGCACTTTAACAAGATAGTACTTCCTGGGCATCCAGAGTAATATTGCAACTAATTTGTTTTTCACATTGTGAACCCTGATCAGTTTGTTTTGTTTCCCAGCTGCATGCCTTTCTTCTCCCTCTGACTCACAACATCCAGTCCTTCAGGGGACTGTGCAGTAATTAGCTAAAGTTGTACTTCTTCTCCTAACCTGCTGCATTACAAACGTGGCTTTTTTTTTCTATTCTTTTTTTTTTTTTTTGCCATTCGCAAGTACATAAAAAAAAATAAAAAATTCCTTTTTCATCTCGCTCACGAGCGCTCCGGTGAGATCAGCGGCGCGTGGGCGTCGGAGCCAGAGATGTGTAGAATTACAGTCTGACTGTGTGCGGCTACGGAATCAGCCAGTCCAGAAAATAGCTGCGAGCTTTCAGGTTTCGAGCATCACAGGAAGAACTTGGCAACAACTTTCATCTCTGAATCCCTGTTTCCATTTCAGGTGGAGCCCTTGCCGAGCCGCCGGGCACTCACAACCGAGAGACAAATCAAGCTTCTGACGTGTTTTACCCAAAAATACAACAAACTGGTTTAAGGTTGCAGGGTTTCTCAACATGTTCCTGCTTTTGCTGTGAAACGGAGTGGACACTGAAATCACTAAACCAACTAAAACCTGCTTTTTCCTTTGTCTAATGAAGACTTCTGCTTAAGTTCAAAGTTTTTACTACAGCTATCAGTTTAGTATAGTAGGACTAACTCCTGGGAAATGGTATTCACTTTCATGGCACTGCTTGAACATTGTTAGAAGTTTGACAGTGGTGGAGAGTTAATCCAAGGTGCTTTTGATTTGAAGTTTTGTGAGTTGTTCAGAAATGCATTTGTGCCGCGGTTGGAAAACGAGCCATTTAGAAACGCAAAGCACAAACAGGCATCTAACTGCATAATTTATGTATCACCATTTTTTTTTATTACTCCACAGGCTTGGAAGGTTGGGAAACAAATGTGCTACTTTTATAGGAACTAACTAATCCTGTTACATAATACAAATTTATCTAATCTAAATGTATTTATAGCTGTCTGCAAGTGTCCCATTGTGCCATGTATCAAAGTAAACACATTCAAAAAACGAAATTATTTTCTATCCACCTATCTACAGTATATGTCTGTCTGTCTGGATATAAAAGCATGTTTTGTTTTAAATTAGTGAAAATGTCTTTTGTTGGGATATGATAAGGTAAAAAATAAAAATCAGTTTCCAGCTGAACATCTCCACATCTCGTCACAGTAAAACCACAACCTTCAGCGCACCTTATTGGGGTTTTATGGGCTGGAGCAACGTAAAGTGAAGCAGAGTTGTGAAGCAGAAGGAGAATGATAAATGATTCAAAATGACTTAATACATAAAAATCTGAACAGCATGGCATTGCTATTCAGTCAACACTTTCTTCTACATTTTGCTGCTGGCGCAGCTGGGGGGCCTTTCAGGGTTTGTCTCCAAAAGCTTTGCACGTGTGAGCTCAGTCGGATCAGATGGAGAGCATCTGTGAACAGCTGGTTTCAAGTCTTGCAACTGATTCTTAATAGGATTTAGATCTGGACTTTGATTGGGGTACCTAAAATGCTCCTGTTCTTTTTCCACTTATTTAGCGGCTTCGGCCCGGTGTTCTTCTAATGTCCCACAGTGTCCAGCTCCATTCATCTTCCTGTCAGCTCTTACCAGCTCCTTGTCCCTGCTAAAGAAAAGCATCACCGCATCATAAACCTGCCACCATCTTGTCTCGCCATGGGGATGACGTGTTCAGGCTGCGGTGTTGGTTGTCTCTCACAGTAGGTTCGAATTTGGTTTCATCTGCCTTTTTTGTAACATTTTCTTTATATGTGCCCTACACTAGCCATACTTTGTTTTTCACCCCGGCTGTCGGTGGATCCTTCAAAAGCCTTTAATTCATGTATCTAAAATCAAGGCCTTAAAATGTCTTAAATTCATTACAAGAAAAAAAAGTCTTATTGCAGGTTTTAAATTTTGTGGTAGCATGCTGGAATGATTTATCTCACATGTTCTATGTAGTTTATTTTTTCTTGTTTGAGTTTTCTGTCAGGCAAAGAGTCGGACGCCAATATCATCATTAAGTTCTGACTCGGGGCGGTTGAGGCTAACTAGCTCCTAACATATGCTAGCATGTTAGCTAGGGTATGTTTTTATCCTTGCTAGCTACTAAGGATAAAAGTACATCTATCACCAGTTTTCTGGATGATGCTTGTCTTTGGCTTTGGATCACTTCTATTGCAAACACGTATGATGCTACATTAATTGTGGGCAAAAAAAACTTGGCACTACTACTTTATAAAATATGTATATGTGTTTTGTACATTTCTGTTGTGATACAGGTCTTACATTTAACTCATAGTGGTATTAAAAATGTCTTAAAATGTCTGAAATTTGAGTTGGTGAAAACTACAGAAACACTGTCACCACTCTTCTGGTTTTTGGGCCAACTATCTGCAGAAAGCTATAGCTTTCTGCAGCTCCTCCAGAGTTACCACAAGTCTCTTGGTTACATTCTGTGCTTCAGGCTCTCCTCGCTCACATCAAGGCACTGTGGGCAGAGAAGCCTCGTAAGCAAAACAACTCATCAAAGAAAGTAGCTGAGCTTCAAACATAGAATGAAAAATAAATGAAAGCAAAGCTATAGCCTCTGAATAGTTCGGGCTTTGTGCTATATTACCTGTAATCCTCGCGAAAACATTCTCTCATTTTCTTCAAAGAGTAATTGTTCTTGGGAAAATGTGTGAAACATCCAGCGAACATTTGTTTCTCTCAGTCCTGACACCCGGATGAGTCATGCAAAGGGCTGGGTGGGGGGAACAAAATGAGGAAAAAATTGCACCATTTCCTTTTAAAGTGCTTACAAATGTTTCTTGGATGGGCCACTTGAGCCTTGAATTGGAGCAGAGTTTTCCTGAGTGTAACTTCAGCATCCGCTGGAGACACATGCATTCGAGCTCCATCACGGCCCCCCTGAAGCCCGGCGGTCATTCGTTCGGCCTTAACTCAGGTGGCGATGCAGCCACAGTCCAGACTGCTGCCGGTTAATTGCGGTTGAAAAAATGCCGTGCCCTTTCCCTGCACTTCAGGAACAAGGAGGGGTTAATGAAACTATTAATCCACATGGGACGTTCGGTGGAGTCCAACAGGCAAAGCCCATAAAGAAAACAATCCCAACGTTACTGTGACTTCTTGTGTGCCCTTTGCAAGCAGACAGATAATCATACTTTAAATGGTATACGAACTGCGCTGCCGATGGACCGGTGTAGAGGCTGAAAGCTCTGATTCAAGGTAGAAATTGATTTTTGGGGGGGTTTAATGGAAGGACGGCTGCCTTGACTTTCTAATAAACTCACATTATGGAAGTTTATTGATGTAAAAAGGTAAAGTAATCCACCGTGAAGGCAGCACTGTGCTTTTGTGGAGAGAGCATTACAGTTTTTAAGCAAAAGGAGTTCCACATTTTGAACTCAAATGAGTACACTGACAATTATGCTCTTGCTTTACCTCTCCTGTTGGGGTGAATCGAGACTTACCATAAATAGGAGCATGTTTGGAGTTATTTATCTTTGTACAGCTCCCTTTGATAGATTGTTGACCTGACCAAGTTGTGCTTGTATTTTACAAATTCAGCCACCTCCATCACCCCGAACAAGACAATCTTGATCTCTCCAGTATTGCTAGTAAAGTGAATGTTCTGGTGATTTTGCTCTGTTGTAACTTGGATAGCATGAAAAACAGTCTAAAATGAAAAACCTCCATAATATTCTTATATTTCTAACCTTTAGACTCTCTGAACTGAGGCGGCAGTCATTTGAAAAACATATATACTTCCTTACTTTTACATTTACCAGTCTGTCACATTTGTCGGAGGAAAATTTGATCCATTTCTCAGCTGAAGCTGGAAGAAGTTTGACTGGTTTCGTTTCTGTACCGCCTGTTTCTAGCGTCTCTGGGCTCTGACTCGGCCCAGGACTTTCTTCATTGCTTCTCAGCCGGTATTTTAGTTCTCAGGCGGATTTATTGTTTAAGGTCATTGTTGTTTTTATACAGATGGATCTTTCGCTTCATCCTTTGGCGAAACTAAATCCTTCTTAGCTCTTGTTTGGCGCGCGTGGCACGCTTCATGTGGTGCAGTTGCAGTGAAAAAAAGGATTTGTCTGGAATGGCACTTAATGCTTCCAAGTGTCACCTGCTGCATTCCTCAACAGTAGGCCATAAATGCAAATAATTATTGCCTTTATTTAGCCAGATTTTAAAAGCTTAATTGAGGTCTACAATCCCTCTATTTATGGATTCAACTGAAACCAGACCGACAATCTGACAAAACATAATTTAAATCAAAGGAAATCTCTAAGCCGCTCATGGACTAGTGGGTCCAGGATTTTTGCTCGGGACACAAAACCTAGAGATTGGTCTTTCTTTGTTAACAATCCAGCTATCCCCACCTCTTAGTAGCTTTCACACTTCAGGAATGGTATTGTTGGTGAGAGGCAAATTAAAGATAAAAGTTAAAGGTTCAGCGATGATATCAGCAAGCCCACCTTAAGAAAGAAAGGATCACGCTTATCTAGACCAGCAGATTTGCTTGTGTCGACATTTTTTTAAAGCTCTTCAAACCTCCGACACAAAGAAAGACATGAAGCTAAAAAACCCGGAGCGCCTCAGGCACAGAGGAGAGATGCTGACTGGAAATCCTGGGCTACTGAATCAGATTGAACAGATTCAAAGTGTTTGCTAAAACGGTCAAGAATTGCTGTTTTGACTGTAATGACATGACCTCTACCATAGGTCATAGGTCATTTCTATAAGTGGTAGATTTGATCACTTTGCATAAATTCTTAGGATTAGGTTAGAAAGCATGAAAAAAAAAAAAAAGCTCCCCATATGGCAAGACGTTATATTATTAGATCAGAATGTGGCAACAAACTGATTTTTGTGGAAACCAGCCAAACAAACATGCAACATTTGAACATCCGATACTTCAGTAACTGTTCTCACTTGTTTTTAGATTAGTTGGGATGCAACAGCAAAACTATATAATGTGGAAATTTTCTGGAAAAGATGCTAACAGCTTTTTTTTTTGTTGCTCAAACTACAGCTAACTTAAGAAGATTTGGGAGCAGTTCTCATTCTCAGTTTCACAATAATTATATTTATATATTTACGTATGAAACATTGTATTCATCTAAGATGTTTATTCAGCAACTTGTTCGCCTCTTGTCAGCATGGACAGCGGTGCAGATTTTCCCCAAAGCAGCGCGGCCGCAGTGTGTGTCCGCTGTCCGGCGGTAAGTGTGAAGAAGCATCTCTTCACCGTCTCATTTAGTCGACCCCGCGCGCACACCCACCCACACACACACACACACACACACACCCCTCTGCTCCAGCTTTCTCATTAAACTGTTGTTATTCCCTCCCTGTTTCATGTCGAGTTTCCAGGCGGCTGCACGTAAGACACGTCCAACGGCGGCGAGCTCGTCTCAACGATCGCAAACTGAGTAAAAAGGTTGCAGAGTTCCCTCCGCTGTAGTGACAAGGAAGAGAAAAGAAAAGGGAAAAAAAAAACTTTCTAACAAAATCAAAAACACTGTAGGAGGAAGGTGTAGCAGTGTCAAGAATCGTTTTTCATGCAGCTTGATCCTTGGAGACAGAAATAGAAATATTTCCTCTACATGTTCTATTCAGATAAAAAAAATATATATATACAGTGTTGTTCAGGTGTGAATTTCAGACAACCTAACCATCGGGGGATTAACACCTGAAAAGGCATTTAAGAAAGACAAAAAAGTGTTTATCTCCACAAAGTCTTTGTTTTGCTTTTTAATCTTTAGCTCTGCGCGTGTCATCTGCTGAGATATCCACGTTGAAAACACTGTGGCGGAAATAATGACTGAACATGAAGTAAATATATCTGAAAGGGGCTAGCTTTGGAACCAACGTCACTGCATATGACGCGTGTGTCAAATGTGTGTATCTGTTCATTTTGTGTAAATCTTGAGGATTTGTGAAAAACTGGAAGTACTTATTTATGTAATTTGGAGTCTAAAGGGCCACATAAAAAGCTACAGCGGGCCAGGTTTGGCCCCCAGGCCTTGAGTTTGACACATGTGCATTAGATGCTGACAGATTACATTCTGGTTTCTTTCATTTTCCTGTTTCATTCCTGTTTAATACACATAACCTAAACTAATCTGTTTTTATTCATTCATGTGCCACCAAAATCTGGCGCACTCTTAAAAGATATGTTATTTTTTTTTTCCAACACATCTTGTGTCGTTTTCTACACTTTATATTCTACTTAAACAACTGGACACTCGGAGTATGTGTTAAACCATCGACCAATCACGTCGCTTCTTGGGTTTGGAGTTCTGGAACTTTCCACATACCATCGACCAATCACGTCGCTTCTTGGGTTTGGAGTTCTGGAACTTTCCACATACCATCGACCAATCGCGTCGCTTCTTGGGTTTGGAGTTCTGGAACTTTCCACATACCATCGACCAATCGCGTCGCTTCTTGGGTTTGGAGTTCTGGAACTTTCCACATAAAAAAAAAAAAAAGTCAAGGACGTCGGTGCAGCGGGAAGTAAGAAGGTAAATGAATGTTTTATCCGATAAACTGTCAATAAAGTATAAGTAGAATTTCTTAATGTGGATATTGATTAGTGCTGTTTAGTCAAAGTCAGTCTGTAATGACTCGTATCGCTTTGACATCAGTCACCTGTAAACTCCTAATTTAATCGTGATTTTGTTTCATCGCACTGGGAGCTAATTCAACCGACTGCTTACTTATACCGGCGATTGGTAAACAGGCTTCAGGCTAACGGTAGCAAAAATGAACATTTAGCATTTGCTACTCCGATAGCAAGAGAGGGAACTCTGCATTCGGATCTTTTTTTTTTTTTTAGCTCGTCTGCTCAGCATATTATTTAAGCACATCACTTATTATAAATCCAGACACATTTATCCAAATATTTACATAAATCAAGCAGACAGTTACAAAAATAAGAACTCTAATAAAATGTAAAAGCTGTTAAAGACCTGCTATGAGACATCTAAGTTATTAAAAGTTTGTTTTATGCAGCTATTTTATTATGGTGCAGATTAAACACAGACCAATTAGATTGTTTAATCAATAAGCTTTCGTTGTGCCTTGGAAAGTGATAGCTATTTTATTGTAAGAAGTGGATCTAATTTTCTATTATTTTAGTAGCCCTGAACCGTATTCTTTACAGTGACACTCATATCCCTTTCATGCACTTTTATTTTCTTAAGACATAAAAAAGGTAGGAAAACATTTTTTGTAAAAAAAAAATTTTTTATTTTATTTGTTTTCGGTGATCAATCGTAATTTTCTCCAAATACAAAGTTGTTATTTGAAAAATACATCAGTAGTGTTGATCTTTAGGGGTTATCTGATGTCACAGTAGTTTTTTTTTTTTACAGTCTACAGTAGAAGGAGGAATCGGGTCGGTCTTCATGCTTTTTAGTCTGTCGGCCATATTGGATTTAACAAAAATAATTTCTTGCATTTGCAGCTGATGGTCAGTAGTTGATGGTGTATTTTATGATGCGTTGGTGTCCACCTCAGTGGTCTGTGTGCTTTTATAACACAAAAATCCACAAGAAGCAGAAGAAAATGGGTTTCAGACAGCTGTCCACTGTGGTGACCACTATGCATGAAAGGGTTTAATATATTTTAATAACATATGTAAAATTGTGATTTGTTGTGACATCAACTTGGTCTCAGTCTCAATGATTATATTTTTGGTACCTTGTAGCATCTTAATATGACAAGCTTTTTTACTCTTATTTCGCTGTTCATATTAGTCTCGATGTTTGCAGTTTTCTGGAGCGCATTCACAGGTTATATTAATATTACCTGTGGATATAGGTAATATATATGTAATATTAATATTACCTGAGAATTAATATATCTATATTGTTGTGTAACACGTGGGTGGGGTATATATAAGTCCTGTTGGTAAAATTCTGCCACATTCTAAGACAGTTCCAGAAGTTACAGATCAGAGTCGACAAAATGGAAAAAGGATATACTGCAGAGGAGATCTGCAGGTTTTAGTCAATGACTATGCAATACCTGTGATCCAGGAATTTATTTATCAAATTCCAGAGGAAGATTGGGAGGATTTTGAATTGTTACACCTGGATGAGAGCATCAGAGAGAGGACCAAACACGTGTTGCGCTACCTGACGGAGGTTTTTTCTGATTTCGTTTTGGACTTACTTGAGTACTTCAAGTACAAATATGGCGACTTAAAAGCCATATTTGGAAACCTGGTTTCTCATGCCTTTGCCCAGGCTATGGGGATCGAAGAGAACTTTCAGGCAGAGTGTACTGAGGTATTTAACATGCTTTTCTTGAAGCATGTTATATCTGTGGTCACGTCTCCTATGGATGATGAAGACCCCATAGCGTTTCTCAAGCTGGATTTAGGGCTCAATTCTTTGGTGGAACCTGTTATCAGTATTGTTCAAGAACTGATAATGATGAGACGTAAAATTGAAGAACTGAGAAAGTCCTATGAGGAACAGAGAAAAGACACAATATGACTTTTTGTGAAGTTGTTGATGTGTCAAGGCATCAGGGAATCCAAGACATGTTGCTCTCTTGAGTACCTGAAAGAGGCACAGGAACGCGTTGTCAAGAAAATCTGTGGTAACATTGAGGGACAGCCAATCGAAATCCAGCAGAAATGGCTTCCAAGCCTGACCAAAAAGGTTTTCAGGGACTTAACTAAAACCTTGGGCTGTTCTGCTGGATGGACTCTGGCTTTCATGGAGCATCAGGTAGTCGACGACATAATCGTGTTGTGTCTTGTAAGTCAGCTGGAAAAGCACCAGAAAAAGAGGGGCAGTATTATTACAAGGCTTTTTTCTGGTGCTGGTAAAATCTTGGCAGGGTATTTCACTAAATGACGGCCAATAGTGTCATACCTCTCTGTGCCTCCGTCGGTCCTGTCATCGAGACGCTACTACTAAAACCACTGCCACAGATTTGACAGTTAAGGCATCAGAAGATATTGTTGCTTTGGAAATAGTCTATGTTCCTGATAAGAAAATGAAGCTGCACTTGGAAGCTTGCTCCGGGGATACAGAAATGAACAGAAAAAAGACATCAGAAGACTTTGATGCTTTTGAAAGTGTCAATGTTCCCCATGACCAAATGGACCTGGATGTAAAAGCAGGCTGTTACAGCGAGGAAATGATGAATTTTGAGGATTCTTCTTCATCAGAAGAATCCTCTTCAGTTGATGAAAACTCAAGATACGAAATTCAAAATGACACTGATGATTTCGACAATGTGGATGCTAAAGACATGGATGCTTCCTCTAAGGATAAGGAAGCTCATTCTGAAAGCACAAATGCTATGTGGACACATTTTAAAGAAATCTATGAGTTTTCTTCATCAGAAGAATCCTCTTCAGCAGAAGAAAACTCAGAAGATGAAATCCAAAATGAAACAGCTGATTTCGACAGCATGGATGCTAATCTTGACCCAGCCATGTACTTTTGAAAATTTTCCAACTAATTCTTCAACTGTTGGATGAATGCCACAATACATTGCATTATGAACTAAAAGGTTTGTGGCTCAGTTTTCCGAAGAGATATCTGTACTAAAACATTGTTTTTATTTTTTTAGCACTGTAAAAAATTTACACATTTTTTGTGTTTGATAAACAGTTTGATGCCTTTTTGGCTCACCATATGAATGTTTTCTGCATGTTTATTCAAATATCAGAAGTGAAGAAAATGTTTTCCTTTTTGTGTCGTATAAGGATATGTAATTTCATCCAACTTATTTGTTATACTTTTTCCATTTCTTACTTTTATAAATTGTGGGGTACTTACTACTTTATACCAACATTATACTTTTAATATCGAAGCAACACATAGAGAAATTCCTGTTAGTTTATTACTTAGCAACCCAGATCAATAATCAAACATGGAGAACCAACATTTAGCTAAATTTAGAACTCAACCCACCACTGAAATGAGAATTTTATACCAGTAGTCCAATTAGGAACTAAACGTACTAAGAAATATGTCAACATGTTCCACGATTATTTTTTTCTGTGTTATTTTAAATGTCTAGCAACTAGAGAAATTGATCAATTAGTTATTCCGTCTTCTGTTCTTAAACAAAAAATGCTGTTCACATTTTTGGCATATTGTGCCTTTTAATCTCTCTGCTTGTTTTGTGTGCTCACACACATCAGAAACATTTTTAGTCAACAAATTTGTTTTTATGGATCTTGTTGTTAAAAAAAGAAAAACAAGTAGATGAAGTGAAAAGGATTAAAATGCAAAATGAGTCGTGTTTTTTTTTTTTTGCTGCCAAAAAATAGATACACAGAAACTAATTTGTTTTTCTATTACTATTCAGGATAAAAGAGAAGAAAAAAATCAATGTAAAAAAGAAAAGATTAACTTGCGATGCGACAACAGATGTTCGCACAAAGACAGGAACTGGTCTAAATTAATAATATTCTTTCAGAGCTGCTGCTCTGAATATTATTTTTATTTTTCAAACTATAAGGAAGTGGTAAAACAGAGGAAACAAAATCTCTAGGATTTGGGTGCACAAAGAAAGGGGGGGGTAAAATAAACAGATTTTGGTTCAGATTTTAAAGGTTCTTGGTAAAAATGCTTGAAGATAGAACTTATGACCTCCAACCAAGTAACTAATGAGACAAGATTGAACGTGTCTTGGGACATTTAGGGTTCTATATAAAGCTAAAACCAGTTGCTGGAAAAGTTTTGGGTCTTTGTTATGAGGTACCGTTGGAAAACATCCTTTTTTATTATTTTCACTCCTTTGTACAACACACTACCACCATCAGTCAGTGTTCTTGGATGTGAAAAGCCTCCAACCTTTTCCCTGATCATGAAACGTCTTTGTCAGAAAGGATTTAGGTTGTATTTGTGGCAACTTTAAGTTGCCGCTCAAGGCGTCGATTTCAGATCTGCCACTTGTTTCTTGGTCCTTCTCAGTTCGCGTTGACGTTAAACTCACTCTGCTCTAGATAGAGGCGCTCATGTTGTAGGATCTTCCGGTTCATGGCACTACGTGCTTTTTTTTGGTTGCATCGTCATAATCTGTTTCTTTCCAGCTAATAGGGATTGTTTGGGTGAGACGGTCGAAACTAGGACCTACCTTGTTGGGCGTCCCCAGGAAAACTTTCTCAAACGCAACTCAAAACTGGACTTCGAAGGGACAAGGTAAGCTAATCCCAAATTTCTGGAAAATCTCTGACCGCCGCGGTATTTAAAAAAACAACAACAAATGGATGGATTAATGCTTTAAAGCCAGGAAAGCTCTGGAAACAGGAAACAAATCGATACAAATAAACTCGACTTTTGGCACGAAGAGTGTGGAGGTTAGGGTCAGTCAATCAAACATTAGTGGGGATGTGGGTGTATTTTTTGAGCATGTGTGTGTAAATTTTACAATCAATAAAGAATGAATACATTCAAATTTGCACAAGCAGTTCTTGTTAGTAACTCCACTCCAGAAAAATCACAACTTAAAAGCACAAAGTCCAAATTTATGCTTACTGATAATAATCATCAAAAAAATTATATAATTAAGTATCTTACAATTAATATAGGGACACAACACAGTAGGGCACATACTTTTGTGTCCTACAGCGTGATGTTGAAATATGAAGGTCATCTCCTGACCAAACCATCTCTTTCTCCTCAAAGCGTTGCGGCCGAAATGGAAAAAAAAATCGGAGCTACGGCGACATTTTCAAAAGTCATTGTGCTGTTTACAGCTGCCTCCGCATGCTGCGACGCAGAGCCGTTCTGCCTAATAACCACTAAAAGGAGAACTTTCTCAGCAGCGCGCCGTGTAACACAAAAGCAGCTTCAATCACCTTTTGATGAGGAGGAAGGACTGGGGGAAGCAAATTATGTTTTAAGAGGTGAGAAAGCTCTAAGTCATAATACAAAAATACTCCCATGAGCCAGCAAAGAGCTCAGGCTTCTTTTTATTTTTTTTTAACGGTCCTTCTACTTTAGCTGAGGCTGGAGTTTGCGGCAGAGGGGAGCTGTGATTTAAATAGGCAGCCTGCTGGATCAAAGCCCGTCTTGCTGTTCTTCTGGCTGCAAGCTTTCCGCCTGCATGGTGATCATAATTGCTCTTGCTCAGAGGACATGCTGCTTCCGTCAGGGCAATGTCCTGATGCATTAGGACCGTGGAGGCTCGGCTAAGCAGAACCTGCCATAACAGGTACAACCTCCCCTCTCTTCTGAACATCTCGGAAAGTTTGCAGTGGCAAGTTTTACAACTAACGAGAGCGTGTTGGATCAGAGAACACTTCATGATTCGACGCCTACGGCCATCCAGATCCGGATATTTCTAACATATTTCTATGTTCTTCATAATGACGTTAAGCTATGTCCATTTTGAAGGAACCGTGTCGGAATATGTCCTCCATGTACTGAAGGCTTCAAATTTAACAGCAGGAGATGAAAAAACTGGTAGTAAAAGTCGTTCAGGCAATGGACAGTGGTTGTGTGGTGTATTTATGAGCATTCAGCATCTAACTTTTAGTTCAGCTGGGTATTTTATTTAAAAATACTATGAAACAAATTCTTTGCAAACGTGCATTTTTTTTTAAACTAAGTTGGTCCGACCTCAATCCAAACAAGGTGACAGTCATTTACAATTTTAACAATGTATTTTTCTTTTATTTACTCAAATCAATTGATTTATCACATTTCAAAATGTGACAGCAATTTCGTATAACGCTAAGTCATCTTGATTGATACTGAAAATCTAAGCTAGTACTGATTACATTCTTTATTTTTGTTTGGAATAAAAGTTTTGCACGAAACCAAAGCACAATGATTTCAACGAAAGAAAATCACAAGCTATACATGGTTGCTGAGTGACAAAAAAAAATTGAAATAAACTTATTTTAGACCTGTCTCACGTTAATATCAGTAAAACAGATGAGGAGTTCTAACGGTTGTCGTTCTTGTGGCAACAACAGATTTTTTAGGGGGCGTGGTGAGGTTGGGGGGTTCTCTTGGGCACATAGAAGGGATTAAATCAGCCCGCCTCTCACCCAGTGACTGCTGAAGATATGAGGTATCCATCCCACAACAAACAGAGCATACAGAAGTTAGATTTAGAAGTTATATCCTAACATTGATCTTAGTTAAAGTAGGATAAAGTAAAAAATGTCAGTTGACACAAAGCCTCAACAGAAAACATTTTCTCATGTCTAGTGCTGTTCTTCTTGTGCATTAACGCCACCTTCTGTACGCAGTTAGCTAGCCAGCAGCTAACCAGTTGCTAGCCTGTTTTTTTTTTCAAACAGCTAACTTAATTTTTTTTTTCTCTGGGGGGGGGGCGCACCGACACACTAAATCACTCTGCTGCTTGTGGGCTCAATGTTGACGCTCAAGACGTAACTGTCAGAATCCGGTTAAAGGATTTTCAAAATAAAAGATCCTGGGGGAGGGTTGCTCTAAGTCAGCATGGCGGCGGAGCTGGCGTCATGTCAATTGTACTCTTATTAGTTTGTTGTCTCTGTCAAACAGTGTTGTTGAAACATCATATTAGCGGCATACTAGTGTTGAATCGAAGTTGTGTGTGTCTTTTACACCTAACAAAAGCGTTACAGTGGGTTTACTGAAATACCGGTGGCCTACTCATCCTAATGTATGTTTTGTTTTCCTAGAGGAGCAGCCAGATAGCTCAGATTCACCAGTGATGAAGTGCCAAATTAGTGGCCAGATGTCAGACAGAGAGAGCCTGGGCTCCTGCAGCCCATCGCTCCTCATCAAGCACACCAAGCCCTTTTAATATGCTGATGATAAAGTAGCGGGCGCTGCGATAGCCGTTCTGCTAAATGAGGCATTTGAAAGCATGACTCATTTTTCATAATCCTGGCAAAGTCAATTAAGGGACTTTTGGAGCTCAGGGAGCCCCAAGGATACACCGAGGTGCAACGCTGGAAAAGGAGACGCCAGTAAATTTAAAGTCGCTGTAAGAAGAAAAACGAAGACGAAGGAAAGCCAACATAGAAAAAAAAAAAAAACGCAACGGCAGTGTGTAAAATTGAAGTGGCATAAAAGTGCCAGGCACAGAGTTTTTGTCCGCCCTACTGTCAGTTTTATGGCTCTGACAGGAACAAAGGTGTGAAACCCAAACTGCTTGCAGTTAAAAAGTTGAGTAATGTTATATTTTTCTGTGGGTTCATCTTGTCCCAGATCCACTTCTGACAGGAGGAAGCTGACAGGATGAAACTACCTTTATGAAGAACTTTTGTGAAAAGTTACTAAAAGAAAAAAACACATCTTTGTAAAGGTACCTTGCAAAGGTATTCACCCCCCATCCCCATAATTTATTGCAATCCAAATAATCTGAAAGGTTTATAGAGAAGGCTGGAACATGTGGAGATGATTGTGTGACGAAGGATGAAACTTGTTACACAACAGAGTGTCTTCAGTCAGAGGCTTCTTCAGAGCCGCTGTAACACAGCCTGCTACAGGAGATGCTTCCTGCCCGCAGTCACCAGCATCTACAACTGTTTGAAGAAACGCGGATAATAAGAGTTACGTCATTTAATTTTCATCTTGGATTAATATTTTTGAATTGAACTGAAACATAATCAAACTTTGATTATGCTGCAAATAACTTGAGATTGAGATGGAGGTTCACCTCTCGTAATTGCAGCAAAAACTTAAAAATGGGGGTCTTCATTGATATACAGTATATAAAAAAAGGTTTAGAAACATTGATCACTTTCCTTGCACTTCACATCTGGACAGTGTTTTAATTCATACAGTCCCAATAATAGTGGAATTTGTGGTTATAACCTCACAAACTGTGGAACAAAGTATGAATTATTTTTGAAAAGCCCTGTATTATACAGGATGTTGGAATCATCTCAGAATCTCAAAAAAAAAAAAAATTTTACCCCCAAAGGCCAACTGTCAGAGAAAGCCTGAAGGAGTTTCTCTTTGTAAGACGAGAAGCTTCGTCTTCTTTTTCTTCTTCTTCTCAGAGGGATTCTGATTCAATCACGCTTTCTTCCCTTTCATGAGAAAGATGGAATAAATAGATAGGTGCTTATTACATAAACAGATTTTTGCTGCACACTGACGAGGTTTAGATCCAAAATCCATTTTATGAAATGAAAACCTCCATGGTCAGCTGTAATAACGGAGCATCTGCGTCTGTCTGGTCATCACGAACATTCTAATGACACTGAATAGTTATACGGAAAAAGTTTTTTTTGGTTTTTTTTGGCTCAGTAACTTTTCCCTGAGGCCGTTTGTTGGGACTGGACTCTCCAAACAAACTCTTGATATAAATACAATAATTAGGACCAATTATGTTTGGGGTTTTTTCATAGCTTTATTTTGACATCATACAAGTGAACTAAAAAGCTCAGTGGAATAAGGCCAAAACCTGGAACGCTGTCAATGCAACGTCGATAAACTGAGGAGCCATTGATTGTCTTTCAATCGGAGTGATGAATGCACGATAGTGTGAGGGGCTCCGTGCAGTGGATTCGTTATACATCCCATCAGTTTTGGGTTATGTGCAAGAATTTGAGGTCACACCCAGCCTGAAACCATCCAGATGTTTTTTTTTTATTTTTTCCTACTTGTTTAATTTTCTGAATCTAATTCTCAACAAAAAGAAAAAAAACCCAACATCTTGCCTCAGGTCACAACAAATTAGCATCCTAATAATCTCCTACACATAAGCGATGCTGTATGGGATTGTAGCATGCAGAGAGTTTTGTTCTCACCAGCGACGGAGCATGAGCTCATCCCCAGCTGGGCTGCCAGAGGAGGATCGGGGTAGGAGTGTGTGTGTGTGTGTGTGTGTTTGTGTGTAGGGGGCTACGAGCAGAGAAGTCACGGAGAGCTTTTTACAACCATGAGGTCACGCCTTGCAGGTCGGCCGCGTTCCTGGATATTCAAAGGAGAGACGTTTCCTGAGAGAATCCGCTCCTCGGGAGGACGCGCAAAAATGTTCCCACGAATGTGTTTTTATCGGGATTCCAAAAGATAACCTGACACAAAAAAAACTGTGTTCAGAATCACCTTTTGGAGAAATTGTAGCAAGTGTCAAAACCTCAACAGCTCTGCCTGGATGGAAAGCATCTACAATTAGCAGTTCTCAAGTTCTCATTGAACAATATAGTGGCTTTACATTGAAGCGACTAAGCAGCCATTTCTCCACATGTTTCAGCTATATGGGTATTTATGGACATTCTCCTGCTTCACAACTATGAGCAACTCTGTGCTGGTTTCTCATCTGGTGACTCAAGGCACTTAGTTCTGGCCTCACCAAGTAAGATGTCAGTGTGCACGAAGTGGAAGAAAAAACAAACAAAAACTACAAAACAGTAATAGTTAAAGTTTTCTGGTGTGTAGCCATCACTACTCGTAGCCAGCTCGGCTATTAGTCACAGTGTGTAACAAAGTACAGAGGATGTAACGTTGGTGGCAGTTCCTCCTCGCAACTTCAGGGTCTGGAGCATCAGTCATGGTTAGATCGGCTCGGCTCGTGCAATCAGTTAAGGGATGTCACTGCAGATCCTGCTGAGCTCCGCCAAGCCTCAGCGAGAAATGCTGATGTCATGAGATTTCTAATGGAAAATAGGAACTAAATGTAGAGGTCAGAAAAAAAAAAAACATACTCATTTTCCAGCCAAGCAGGCTCTTATGAATAGATTGAACCATGCCAAAAAGTGAAAGCAAAAAAAAAAGAATCATTTCTGCCTCTGTTCCTTCGATTTTCTTTCAAAATTGCCGGCAACATTATGGAGGAGCAATGACATGGTGTATTAAATCGAAATTAGCCTATGGAGAAGCTTCAGAAGACATGGGCTTGGAGGGATATTATGAGTAACTGCTCCTAAGTGACCCATTAGCTGGAATTGATTGGTTGATTTAACTGCAGTGAATCGGACGTGGATGTGCGAAAGAGCGTCAAAGGAAAAAAAAATTTTAAACGGACCTCCAGCTCAATGCAACATTTCAACCGCAGCGGCGCACAATGGCGAGAAAAAGAGCAACAAAGGGAAATTACATAACGAAAAACATAACGGAGCAAAAGCAATTTCTAAACTCTTAAATACGTTCGGCGTTCAGCTGAAAAGGAATTAATCGTGAGAGATGCATGAAAGAAAATCTTCCAACTGTGGTTCTGTGGAGAGCAAACAAAGGGCTTTGGCTGATAATAATGGAAGGAAACTTCAACAAGAAGTCCGATGAAGCACGACGGACGCAAATAGAAATAAGACAGCATGTAAAAAGTCTTCCCATTCTGTGGAAGATTACACAGCGCATTCGCACCGCTCAAACGTTCACGTTTTGTCACATTAGAAACACAAATGGCAGTTTAAATACGACTTAAAGTGAGCGACCATCACAAAGTAAGTAGATCTTGTAAAGTTGAGTAAACGAAACTTAAAAAGTATGACAGGCATTTGTATTTAACCACCCGAGTCTTGTCGTGTGAAAGCAGGTAGGTACCTTTAAGCTAAGCTTTATGTCTACTCTTTGCACCAAAAAAACCTTCATAAATAAGTTTTACGCCTATTCGCAGTTCAGTATTTGCAGATTTTTCTGTGAAATGCAACTCCAAATTCTTGTAACTCTTGGAACATGATTTGATAACCATGCCGATATATACTTTTAACCACAATCATTCACTACTTTGTGTAAATCTATCACATAAAATAGATAAGACTAGAACAAAGGCAAACCATAATAATAGACAGAAATGTGCGCTGTAATTTGTAAAATCATCACTTTAATAAGGTGCTGAACATTTGTGACAGTCGTGTTTGTTTTACCCCAAAGGAACACAAAGTAATAACCAAATCCTAGGACGCTACCTAGTGTAAAAAACAAACAAACAGAAAATGACCTTTGACACAATCCAGAGATAAAATATTCACAGTGTGGACAGGAGGAGGGGGTTGAATGCACTGCACTGGATAATTAAGGCAACACATCTGTAGGTGAAAGAACCTTTTCTTTACAAGGCGAGAGAGGGAAAAACAGCACCAGGAACAAATTACACAGCCTTTTTTATCTCCAGAGGGAAAACATAAAAAATACTTTCTATAGTTTCTGGGGGGGAAAAAACCCACCAAAAAATAAGCATGTTAGACAAAACTTATTTTTTTTTCCCCTCTACAGGAGAGATTCGCTTTGTTAATATGGAGATGCTTTTGTTGTAGTTTTTATCAGGCAGCAAATCCGTGAGATGGGCTACTTTGCGTTTTTTTTTTAAGTCAGTTGCTGCAAAGAACTCTGCTGGTGCTTTGAACAAAAATAAAAATCGTTCGCAGGCTTGTATATATACAAAAAAAAAAGGTCTGTCATCAAACTTCTTGTTTCTGGTTGTTGTTAGTGTTGAGACATTCTTTTTGTTTCAATAAATACTGGCACACCGCTTAGGAAGAAAAGTGGATGATTTAAAAAAACAAAAAAAAGCTGTACAAAACAAATTAAAGTTACGTTAAAATTATGGACATAATTAGTTGTAAGTGGGCTGAAGAACTGAAAAGAAAACCCTCCGTCATGCGCTTCTCATTCCAAACGAGAAGCGCCGGTGAGTCCGGTCGCAAGTCCGCGTCTTTGGCTGGTGTCCAGCTGTTGATCTGACGGCATCCCTCTTTCTTTTTGCATAATATTCATTTTGAGAGGGCGATAAAACACAATTCAAGTGCCTCGCCTTTTTGCTGACAGGCGATATCACAGGTCGCTTAACGCTGTAGGGTCAGTTAAGCCTCCCGGTGAGTCATGGCCAGCACTAAAACACAAGGAGAGGTCCCAGTTTAATTCCTGAAGGGACTAGTCCTTACTTCAAAGTGCATGAAAGTCGCTCGGTGTTGAGTTGGACTCTGTTTGACGTCCCTTTTGTAAACTTCGAGGAGAGTTTTCCAGGTTCTTTTTGAGATGAGGCGAGTGGAAGCTTCCGGAGAGTGACTTTCCATCTCAAACTATCTGAGAAGGGGCAAACTGTTCGTTCAGGTGGGTCCACCTCAATTCATTCACGGACAAACAGAGGAAACCGTTAAAAACAGGTCAAACCATCATCAAAGCTTGGGTTAACTACTTCTAAGATGTAAACAACGACGCCTCCGTATGGCGGAAATGTGCATCACCCTCACCGCGGCTTTGCAGGTATACATATATACATTTACGTCCTAAAATTTTACGTCTCACAAACTTGCTCTCAGCGTCCCTTTTCTCCTCTTTACTGTGCAAGAGTAGGTGTTTAAATAGCCTTGATTTTCTTCGTCTTTTTTTTTTTTCTTTCCTCGTAAGCGTCACACGGAGACAAAGACGTCCAGGTAGAGACGATCGTAGGACTCCCTGAAGAAAAGGACGAGGACGAGGCTGAATAGACATGAGCCGGTTACGCACCAGTTCAGCCACGACAAGTCTGCGTGAGACAAAAAAAAAGACAAAAGTTTAGACACGAGGTTTTTAGTACAAGTTTAGAGCTAGGGTCTCCAACCTGAGGCTCTGGAGCCCAAACTTTGGCTAAAATGATTTTAAAAAATCAACAAACATGCTAAACTAGGTTTTAGAGGCAGGTGATATGCTCTTAAACTCTTATCACAATATTTGGTGGCATTTATTGTAATATTGATAAAAAAAAAAGTAAGTACCACTTATTGTGCTTGTCGCTGCAGTCAGAGGTTCACAAATAAAAAATATTGTTCTGCATTTAATCATTTTCATATCGACATGTCATAGAAAAAAAAAGTATTCATCTTTTTTATGTTTAAGTGAAATGCTCATTCTTTAAATATTCCAAAAAAAACAAAAAACAAAACCTGTAATTAATATTATGTTGTCCTTTTTTTTAAAACTCATGTAACTTTTGTGGCTCTAAGTAAGTTTTATTTACTGATCAGAGGGTAAAAAATGTCTCTTTGGGTCGTAAAGGTCGCAGACTCCTGGTTTTACCATTTCATTTACCAGCTGTAATTTTGAAACAAAGCTGCAACATCGCAAAATGTGGACAAAGTGAAGCTCTGTGAATCGTTTCCGAATGAACTGTAAGTCTGCAGACGCAGCCTACCAATGCATCACAAATAAAAGCATGCCCAAGTTAAGCCGTACATACATAAATCCTGAGCAATACACCACAATATATTGATATATACTGTACACCTTTCGAAAGAGTCATCAACATATATATTGAACCCAAATGAGTTGGTCAGATGCAAAGTGATTTATGCACAGGGCTAACATATAATCAATGAGAATTTCTGACCTACCATAAAGAAAATATGAGCTTGTGCTGCTCTTTTACAATCATTCTGAATAATTCAATGGTATTGGCGGAGTTCCCTGCTACCACTGACCTACACTTGAATCTAAGTGTTGTGTAGAGTGAGCCGTTTTATTTGGCCCGGTTTGTTCAGGCTCCATTAGGCACAGGGGAGTTGCTCTTGCTGTCTTCGTTAATGCTGAATTCGTTGGACAGGTTGGGAAGTTCACACCACCACCGAACCCCTAATTCCACATTGCCTTTAACACATCTAAGACACGCGCTTCTCTTCATCAAAATTAAATGATGCTAAGACCGTTTAAAACACATAAAACATAAACAGCCGTCAGATGGAATTTGACTGTGTCTTTAAAAAAAAACCAAGTCTGGTAAACTTGACCTGTTTGGCGAGGGAATCTCAGCCAGTAGAGAGGCAGTGGTGCTTTGCTCCAGAGAGCAGGCCAAACTAAATATAGGAAAATCAGGTCAAAACAAACAGTGGGGGGTCTGGGACACATGCCAGGACTACGTGCCACAACGCACAACGGCTCTGCTTTGAGTCAAGAAAATTAACACTCTCTCATCCAATGCAAGCCATCCAGGGTCTACCTGCAATACAGAACTGCAGAAGGTTATTAATTCAAACATTCCTTTCCAAATTGAACACAAACTCTTACCAGCTTTATTTAGAAAGTAAAAAAAAAAAAAAAGAAATCTACGTACAGAAAAAAAAATCTACGTGGGATATTAACACAATTCAACAGTAAGCGACTGAATTAATCAAAGAGGGGGTGCTTTTATTTTTAAAGAACCGTAAATGTCAGTAGCTGGGTTTTTTTTTTTTAAATGTGCAGAGAATTTTGTCAATATTTCACTAATGTCGAGGAGCACACCATTTTGAAATAGCGACGTTTCCATGAAATAAGAAACATAATAACTAAAGTCAGATGTGAATAAGTTTGTTTGTGCGATAAATCATTAAAAAGAATGCTGCGCCATGATCCTCCAACTACTTCCTGTCGTCGTCTTTTTTGTGGTTTGCATCAGTGGCAACATCCAGTAGTTGATCATGTAACTTGTGATGCAAAAAAAAAAAGAAAAGTGATTCCATTACAGTTATGCAAAATAAACCAATTCTGATTCGGCCAAACAACCACTTCATTCTAGCGGCAAAACTTTTTGTTGAAAAGTGACAACACGATTGTTGCTTCCATTAAGCAAATTTCTTTTTGAAATGCTAAATTGTGCAATTATGTGGTCAATGGAAACACAGGTAGTATCAATGACACAAGCTCAGAAGTGAGAGAATAAGATGTTAGGCTAAAGTAATTGCTATGAATACAAACACAAGGCTAGATTCTCAGTTTTCCAGGGCATTATTTTTAAAAGTGCTTAAATAGAACGTAACTGAACTTGTTCTCTTGATTCCTAAAGACATTTAAACCTAAAGGTTTCTTCAGTTCTGAAGATGAGCTGGGAGCTTCAGGCTTATAAATCGATCACATCAATAGGGATGTTAAGGTCGATGATAGGCCCGTTAGGGTAACCAGTATCTGACTGAGCAGTAGATACCCCAACTGGGCTTTTATAAAGTGATCCAAGATAAATAAAAACAACAAAAAACACTCTGCCCAGCTCAGAGAAGGATGAAAAAAAACCAGCTGGAAAAACATTGTCGTTCTAAATGTGGATGAAGTGTCCAAGAGACTCAGAAGGCTACATTTCATATATTGTATTTTAAACACAGACTGGTTTCCTTGACGGATAAAACCCCCTAAACACAAACTCAGTGATGTGATACAAGCAGTCCTGGGCAGTGAGGAATGTTTATACCTCTGCAGTGGAGAAACTAAAAAGCAGCCAGGCAAAAGCACTGTCCCAACGCAGAAGAGCGTCAAGCTTGAGTAATTCATCTACAGCACTCTTGAAGATTGCAAGGCAGAATGGGGATTCCAGAGGAGTGATTAAGTATAAAAACCCAACACAGGTGGCCTCAGATTTGATCTTTCTAAGCACCTACCTACAGTGCAGTGTTCTCATCTACACACGCATTCACACCTTCAAACGTGTGCTACTCACATGCTGCGATAAGTGACATCAACCCAAAGAACAATAAGATTTATTATCATCGTGTGTGGTCTCTGATTTTTGGAAAGCTGGCAGACGATTTTAAAATCTTGCCGTGTGAACCCGGCATATGTCAAGTGTCACTCTGTACAAGTCTTAGTCAAGACAACACTATTTTTTCAACTGCAGTATAAGTTACACAGTGTTGTCTCCATGTCTATGAGCACACAGATGAAACTGTAAGGCTTACACTGTCGCACACTTCATGCTCCTGTTTTTCTACGAAAAAATGGACATTGGGTAGGATGCACGAAGATGAAAGGCATGTGGTTCAAGAGCAGAGGGGTTGAGGGATTGGGATGTAGGTGTCTGCCGAGAGAAGTCAAGACTCCAGAAGCGGCCTCATTAATCAGGACTGTGTGAGTTGGACAGCAGGAGACCAGGCATGGAGGTAGGTTAATGGAGTGTATTTATCTGACGAGCATTCTCCGTCTCAAACTCTCTCCCTTTCTTGTCTGAGGCTCACCCATCTGAAGTTGGGAGAAACTCAGCGTGTTTGTCGGGGGGAGAGGCGACGGCTTTAAAGGAATGCTAATGCGATGCTGAAAGATTTACGAGATCTCTGATTTCTAAGGACAGAGTTGTCAGAAAGTCTGGAAGAAACTCAGCTGGAATACCTAACAAACGGAACAGGGGAGGAGGGAGCGACTGGGAGGAGAGCGAGAGGGACTTAAAAACAAAGTGACAATCATTCTTATTCTGAACAATTTTATTAAGTCAACGATTGCTCATTTTGTAAGGAAAGAGACGACAAAGGAACTAATCACAGATATTAACACCAGGAGAGTTTGAAATCTCATGAAAGTCTAAAACTCCCTACATAAATACATGAACCCCGGCTGAACCTCACATCTCTGACGTTCTTCTACGACCAGCACAAAACAAAGTTAACATGGTTTTTATTATGCTAAATTGAAATAGGGATTCAAGCAGGGATGATTGGAGTTACATTTTGTAGTCATTTTTGGAGATGAAATTTTACAATAAGCAGGATGAGATTGACAGAAACACTGATTGTTTTATATAAAGATGAGAAGACAGGCAGGTAGATACTGTAGATACCCTGTAAGAAGGACAAAGTAAAAACAAACTAATCCATCTGGAGAAGATAGTGAAAGTTTAGTAAGGAAGTTTGGTTAATGACCATTAGATGATAAAACAAAATGAACTGGGCCACATAAAATCTTTTCAACTATTATTTTTTGCTTTTTAATGACACTGATTTGCAATGCTAGTTTGTAGAGTGTGCTACTGGAAACTGTCAGATCCAAGTCTTTGCAAAACGTTGTAAAATCAAAGCATCGATTTAATTGGTGAACACAGCTACAACTGTAATGGCCAACCTGCTGTTGTTTTTATCGCAGAAGTAGGAAGAATTGTCCATTTTCTGTTTTAAGTAAATGAAGTTTGATTAAAAGCGGTGCAGTACAAAGTAGGCGAATAAATAAGCTGATAGTATGGCAGTCAAGTATATGCAATTATCTTACTTGGCGACAGGTCAGTCACGTGATGGGGAGCAAGAGCATCATTTCAGGAAATGGTTTATCTGTAGGATCACGTTCAGAGGGCAGCTGTGTGAGCGGCGACAGTCCCTCATATTAACAGCCTATTATAACTGCTGCCAGTGTCAGCAGAACAGTGCCTCTGATCGGCACAGGAACGGGTGTCGGCGGCCATCTTATGGCTTTTATGAGCCTTAATTGAGGTCAGAGTGGGGATGTGATTAATGACGCTCACTTCTTTACGGCATTGGCCTTTTGCATGAAAGCATTGGAAGGGGAAGAGTGGGGGGTCACACCTCGAGATGAATTAGGTGTGGATAACAAGATCACTTAGAAAGAATCATTTCATCTTACAAGTGTATCAAAATAAATTAGATCACAAAAAAGTACATTTTATTTAATAATTCAATTTGACACTTAAGTTAACTTTTCAATGATGTACAGAGATGCGTACAGAAAGTCTTCCTGAATACTACTTATAACTTCTTTGTGAGAAAAGCATCGCTGTCTCGGTACTGTCCGAGTCCATGATTAAAAGTTTGTCTTTTTCCCTGAAAACCTCCAGTGTTTAGGGGAGTTTTAAAGACAATTTCATTTCAGAACTGAATGCAAACTTTAGCAGAAACCAAAAAGAAATTGGTTTTGGGACTAAAGCAGAGCAGTAATTGTTCCTCAGAGCTGAATAATATGCGATTCCCCCGCCCCCAACACGTAGGAGGTCTGACAACGCACCGCTCTGTGGGAAAAACTCAACGCCACCCTTTAAGTTTCATCTCACCTTCCTCCTCCTCCACATGCAGTCTTGGTTCTACAGTACAATGCCCCTCCGCTGCTTTGCATTCCGCCCTGTGCTCCCTGTTCAATGACACAAACACTCTGCAGACGGAATCGAAGAGAGCGCATTCATGTTTGAGAGTCATGTGGTTCAGGAAGTTTTTTAAATATTCAAAACACAATGAAGTTGAAAGTTATCAAAGCTCACTGATCCACGACCAACCTCTAAGAGATATTACAATGAACAAGAGGGTAAATTCATAACCGCCTCCCTGCTCCCAGCGCCGACTGTTTAACGAGGAAGTGGGCAGCCAGAGGGAAAACTTTAAAGTGGAAAAAGAAGGGGATGTTTTTTGTTTTTTTTTTTCTTTAAAAGGTCAGTTTTGCTAAGTTTTGAATAGCGAGAGGTTACCGGGTTTCGAAGAGATGACGCTGATGCAGAATTGATTCGATTCAAAGTCTGAATCTTATTTTCCTCATCCATTATGAGACCACAGCGAGGATAAAATCATATTAATGAGACGCACACTGGAATACTTCCAAAGTGAATTTTGATAATCCAATTTTCTTTAGCACGAGTGATCTCTTGCGGAGAACAGAATGTTGTTTTAAAGACAAAACCGGATTCATTCATTTGTCACAAGGCAATATAAAGTTGGACAACTTGCACGTATAATTAAAAGCAGAATGTGTCTTATAAGAATGGAAATATAAGAGTGGAATAGAAAACATGCTGCAAAGTCGCATAAAACCCCACTACAAGCTGTTAGGATCATTAACCAGTCACGTTACAACCACCAACTTTCAATGAATCATGATGGGATTTTACGTAACAAAGACAAAGTGAAACCAGTTGCTTTAAAAGTCACTTAATTAGTAAATAGAGTCCAAATGTGTGTGATCTAATCTCTACGTAAGCACAGATCTTCTGAAAATGCCTCAGGGGTTTGTTAGAAAGCACCAAAAAAGAAAGATCCACAGCTCAGGTGAGAAAATCGACTGAGAGGAAAAGTTTTAGCTGCCAAAATTCGACTTTAGTAGAAGAGCATCAAGAACACAGCCAGAGTACAAAAAAAAAATCCTATCAAGAAACTTGGAAAGAAACATTTTGTGGCTGCCTGTAGCATCACAAAATGTTTTAGAGTCCAAAGAACAAACAGACTGCATGTTGCTGACTTTAAAATTGACTCTGAGCAGTGATATGTCTTTGGGACACAAAAAGAAAATATATTTTTTTGGTATTAAAGTGTCTAAAGTCATTACATCTGCTGCAACTATTTAAACGAAGAGACAACCCTTGCATTTTGTTACAGCGTGTCTCGAGTTCAGGACGTAAAAACCTGCTTCTTTAACAGTACTTAAGTCAATCTTCTTTTTGTCTGTGCCAGGGGTTACATGATTGCCACAAAAAAGAAGCTACCTAGATGTTTTTAAATAACTATTTTATATAGATATTATAAACCTTTACTAGAGCTTATCAAGTAAAGGTTTTTGACTTTTCATCAAACCCTTTTTGATGAAAAGTTATGTAAATAAGGAAGAGCCCCAATGATTAGTGCCTTAAAACAGAAAGAAATGGAGAAACAGTGATGCTCAGGGTCAATGGGGTGACATTTTGTGAAGAAGTCAGGTGTGGATTACTGTCCAAATGTCCCTCTCCTGGAGACTCCTCAAACATGAGGCTGGATGACACAAAAACAGATTTCTTTTGGCCATTACGGCGAACACTGCCGGCGGTGTTTACCCAACACTTGTCATTACCCTGAGGTTGTCACCCCAACAGTGAAAAATGACGGCAACAGCGGCCTGCTGTGAGGGGCATTTATCAATGCCTCGGAAATGGGAAGTTTAGTTCAGGATGGCAACGAACCCTGTGATCGTTCTAGACGCTCAGGGTCAGCTGCTCTTGGAAATATTCTGAAATATTTCAAGAAGAAATGTTCTTCTTGAAATAAGAGCGTCCAGTTGCACATCAACACCAATGTTGTACCAAACCAGCAACAATCTGGAGAAAACGACACAATTCTACAAACTCAACCATGACGCTGTACGTCAGTGAAGCTTCGAGAACGTTTTGCCAGTTACTGCGTCTGATTGGATTCAAGTAAATGCTAAGAATCAATAGATGAGCAAATCTAAGAGAAACACCTCATGTTTAAATTACATTCTTGTTGTTAAATCTGGTCTGTAATACAGCAAAAACTCACCATCTTATTGTTAATCAGTCATTTAGGGCATGTAGAGACGACTTGGACAATTACTATGTAGCAGAGGAGCCTCGACTAGATGTTTTTGATCGATGACCGGTTTATGTGAAGATTTGACCTGTTGATACTGATTCAGCCAAACTGGATTTCTCTAGAAGAACTGTAATGCAAGGCGATATAAGCAAAAAGAATTCAAAATCTTTTCCAGATTTCCCGCCTTATTTATATTAGGAGCAAAGGCAAAAGTATCTATAAAAACAGGGTTTTACAACAAATACAAAGTGATTTGGGAGAGGACATTTTAAAATGCCTTTGAGATCTTTATATATGCACAGATTCCTCATTAGCGTAAGTGATACTACCAAGATGCTACCAACACTTACAAATAGACAAGCTCTAAAAGAAAAAAAGCAAGTTTGCTATAATACGTCTTGCTCTTTCTCACTCTCTCGCAGCCCAAATGAATCACAGGAATGTCTCAACATGTTGTGGAAAACACAGTTTCCATTTAAAAAGCTATTTTAAATCTCTGCAATTCCCCTTATTTTACTTACAACAGCTTACTAATGCTGAAAATTGTAAAAACTATAAATCTTTCTCATTTAGTAACATCATAGATGGTGCGATCTCTAATCAGAAAAGAGAATCAGATCTTTGAGTCGTCCACCAGCTGGTCACCAATTCAATTCAAAAATACTTTATCGATCCCAAAGGGAAATTAAATTGTGTTGCAACTCATTTAATTAAAGAGCTGTTGCTGAAATACAGCAATCTGTATTACAACGAATTTGAAGAAGTCTCCGACTGAAGACGCTCTGTTTTGCAATGGAGAGGACGGTCAGTGTTGTCCATAACGTTCTTATATTAAATTGAAGAAATTGTATATTTAAAAATTACGTGTCTTAATTTTCTTTTTAGAGCTCAGCAGGACATTTTTACGCAACGTGGAGAGCAATTAAAAGACAGACCAGAGATTTGATTTATTATTTTTGGATTCATATTGTGGTGAAGAATAAGAACAAGAGGGAAAATTCAATGCTAAAATATACACAAATCCCAGGATTGGGTCAATTTACAGCCCTAAGCACCACACCATGCCTGTTGAGACAAGGTGATGCGGGAGCAGACTTTCAGAGACGCTTTCCGAGTAAGAAGCTAGCAATCCACCGCCGTGGCAGCCATCTCCACGCTCCCTTTACTATGCCTGAAGCAAGGAGAAGTCTCGAACAAGAAACCTTGGGTGCATCATTATCTATTTATCAACTTCAAGGTTGCAAGTGCAAAAAAGGGAGAAACTAAAGCCTCCTTCTAATGTGCCTGATCTTTTCAATTCCTGACACACTGATTGTGGAGATCTGACTTAAACATCCCTGAGCTTCCCCCGTCACACACACACACACACACCAACACACCCCATGCACACAACATACTTAGATGTGCCGAGTCCTGCATTCAGCCACACCGTGTAGTCAATCATTCAGAGATGCAGAGAGAAATACAGAGCAGAGGATGCATCATGTATACTTTATAAGTTCAGCTCTCGTGTCAGGCTGCAGTAGATCAGTGCACACCTGATGTATTTCTGTCTCTTCCGTGATTCATCCTCGCACTGGCATGTGGTCATTTCAAATAAATCAGAAAACATTACCTGTCTTGTGGATCACAGATTTCAAAGCCGCTTTCACTCTGATTAAGTCGTCCCTTAACACTTCCCGTTGCGGCAAAAGATAAATCCGCAGACGCATCAACCCTTCTTACTGCTGCTCAACACGTGAAGCCGCACTGACGGTACAGCCTCTAATCGAACACCACGGGTGATTTATCAAAGCTAAATCGGATTCTAGCACCTTTAAGCAAGGAAATATGGAGGGGAAAAAAATCAAGCATCCCAAATAACAATATGGTTCTGAGTTTGCACCAGTATTCACACAGCAACAGCAGCTTTCATCAATGGCATAATTTTAGTTTTTCTTGCCTGGAAGACAGAAGAAATGCAGATGACAAGTTGTCCCATCCCTGCACGAATTGCTACATAAACTGACAGCCAGCTCAAAGACACAAAAGGAGGGAAATGCAACAAAGCTTTTGTACCTTTCAGTAGGTTAGCTTACCCTAGAAACAACATTTCCTTCCAGGTGCACCAGGATGTCTAATATTTACCCATTTAAACAGGAGTTCATGTGTGTTTACATAAGTAAGGTTGCAGATGATCCCCGTTCCCGAGGCAACCACGAAGCCTCTGCTTTTGGTGAAATAAAATGAGGTTAAATGCTTTACGTTTTCTGCAATTAATTAACTGGAATGAAAATGTAAAACTCTAACCCTTAACATGAATAAATAAAAGACAGAAAATATATAATGAACTATGCAAAAAATGCAAAACATAACAGTTGCAATGAAATGCACACAACAGTCAAATATAAATGAATTAAGTAAAAAAAATAAGTTGATGTGCGTATACCTCAAAATTTCTGCTGACTAAAATTATAAGGTCTTCTTGTTATAGTTTACTCTGCATCACCAGAACCAGAACCAAAACATGGAAAAGCAGCATTCAGTTTTTCATGCTCCAGAAATCTGGAACAAACTTCCAGAAAACTACAAAACAACCGAAACGTTGACTTCCTTTAAATCAAGGCTAAAACCCCGCCTCTTCAGAGCTGCCTTTGATTAATAACAACTGGAACATTGATTAATATAACTGACGTGTATGTTGTTTGATGATGGCCTCTGACAAAATGCAACGTTTATTGCTTGTTTGTTATTGTGTTGTGTTTTTATCGTGTAAATCACTTTGTTACTGAAATGTGCTACACAAATAAACTTGATTTGACCTTTTTACAGGTAATTTTCAGCCCTTACTTGTTGGGTAAAAGGTGAGGAAGAAGAGTAGAAGTCCAGCAGCCAAGTTCCCCAGGAAGGTGACGACACCACAGGTGATACCTTCAGGGACCGGGTACACCGTCTCAATGAAGAGTTCGAAGAATATCGGCACACTGCTGTTGACGAATATGCCAACCAGGATGCAGGAAGTGTAGAGGATGGCTGTGGAGAGATGAAACAAACGGCGGAACCAAATAAATAAAGAAATAAATATATTTTAAAGCAACACATTAATAAAATAAACCCGAGCGATTCTTTTGAAAGAAAGATACGAGGATGCAGTTTGTGGAACAGGAGTGATATATTCAACCTTTGAGGGCTTCCTGCTCCACCTTTTTTTTTTTTTTTTTTTTTTTTACCAGCACCAGATTTATGATGGACCTTCACCACGACACAACGGTCCATTTAGTAAGCGAGGCCTCCAGGTGGCAATTTAACAGGAAACCAAAATACTGTAGGTGTTTTCACAGTAAATGGCTTTCTTTCTCAAACCCAATTCCAGTGTGCTTTTGCCCCTTTTCCTCTGTGTGACATGATTGGTTTGTCACTCGAAATGTGTTTTTCCGGCTCAACTTCATAATTATGATGTTTCTCTTTCATGAGCGCTGTCTCAGAAGTAATTGGTCGGAGGCAGAAGGTGCACAAGCTAATAGAACATGTGAGCATAAAACACGTTTCTCTAGAACAGCGATTTGTTTTTCCACCAAATTGTGTTTTCGGTTTCTTCTTTCTTACTTAAATCTTTTAAATAATTCATCTTTAACTTTGGGGAAAATATTCATTGATGAATATATTAGCTCTGGACTCATAATTGTTGCAACTATCTTTACGAAAAGTTGAGTGAGGTGTGATGTATCCTGTCCTAATTCTTACTCTCCACTAATGGGGGGGAGACTGCTCGTACCAGTCTGGCATGTCGTGCAACAAAAACATGTTGATTGCCTTGGCCGACAAATTCAGTTTCAATTTATTTTGCAATATATCACTGGTTTTAGTTCGCCTGCGCACGCCACATTAAGATGCAGCTCATGTCACGGATCCTACAGTACATCAAAATGAAATTTCTTATTCTTTTGCCAAAATGCACAGGTGTCCACTTGGTTAACAGCTTGTCTCATTTGTTGCTTGTGCACGGCGCGAATGAGCAAAACCAGCTCACAGGAACTACATTCACTATTTTCAAAATTTGCTGGAATTGTTGGCGGGCGAGCTTTTAATTCGACATCTACCGATTCGATCCGAGGTGACGCCAACGTGTAAAGAAACCAACTCATCGCGCCAGAGTCCCCGCTTTCTTCCTAATCTCAGCGAAACGATGGCAATGTGTCTGCATGTTCCTTTTATCGCAGCTCCTCTGAGGTACATCGCATTCCTGAGAACAGGTTTGCAACTGGGAATCCTCGCCCCCTAGAGGCCGCCTTCAAAAGGAGATGTGTTTTCTGTATATCGGGTCCCAAAAGGTAGGAGGAGACCCTTTGAAGGAAGACGATAACTAATCATTTCTGAGGAATGCTTTGAATATTGTAAGCTGGCAGAAAATGTAAAAATGAGAACACGACCAGAATTTAGCGCTACAGATCTATAAATATTTGTTACATGAAAGACTTGTATCCATTCATTGCCTTCTGAGTAAGTGAACTGTCACCCCGTAACAAAAAGGTGTTTGGGTTACATCTAGCACATGCCGAAATAGAATACCTTGTGTTCCATCTTAGCATATGTGATATTTCTATAGATAATCCTGTTTTCCACCCACTTGTTCATGTTTTAATTGTGGATTCTATGTTAACCAATATTTGGAGTGGGTTTCTATGTTGGTAAGTAGGTTTTGAGTCACAACCCGACTGTATTTTTGGGTTATTTATGTATTTAGTTGGAAGTAGGTATGAACGTCTGACTGGTAATAAGGTACATCAGTAGGGGTGGACCAATTGCATTTTTCTGGACGAACACTGATTTTTTTAAAAAAGTCTTACCTGCCGATTACAAATTTTGGCCGATACCAATTTTTTTCTGTCTGAAAAGTTGCAAACTATAGTGACAAAGTTGCTGAGTTGGCATCAGTGTGGTGACTATTGTTAGCCTCAGATGTGACCTGTTGGGCGGGTCCGTCATTAATTTATTGTCTGCTGATTTATACATAGGTTATGTTTAGTACTGACACACAAAATGTAAAAACCACATTGAAACAACATGTTTTATTACCAGCAATGCCTTCAAACAATACTTGCAGCTGCTGATAAGACATGATCTTGTCCGTTAGCCTAGAGTTGTTGCTTCCCTTAAAGCTAACTTTTCTTTTTTTTTCTAGCAGTTGGGGCAATAATGTTTCCAACAGAAATATTGCTTTTGGGGTGATTCCATCCTCGTAAGTGGTCCAATATGACAAAACTAATCAATGTACTTTGGTGAATTTTGGAGAAAATAAGTGCGCACTCTCCTTCTTATTCTGCTGTAAGGAGCCCCACCGAATATTTTTATTTCTTTTCGCCTGGCATATTAGGCATACCACATGGATATACTACTTGCCTACATGTACCAGGGAAGTGTCACTCTAGAGAAAAAGGATATTTGGAGATATCTGAATTGCTTGACTCACTTTATTAGATCAATCTTGCGTCTGCTATACTGTAAACATAGACTCCTTGCATATCTATAACCCTCGACCATCAATCAGTTTACCTCATTTCCTTTAGAAAGAGAAGTGATTTTTGGATTACAAATACGCCTCCATGCTCTGTGGTTCCAGATGCCACATCATCTATAAGTGATGGGTGAGAGAACAAATGCTTCTGTGTCAGAAAAATGTGTTTTAACATCCCTTTTATGTTTCTGCTTGAAAAACTGTGAAATGCCCAACTGTGATTAATTTATGTTTTATATGTTGATGAATGGGATGTTTTCTGGTTGTAAAATATGATACTTCCTTTTCAACAGAATGCATTAGCTTCTTTGTGTTTGTGTGTGTGTGTTGGTGTGTACTTGTTTAGGTATTCTATTTCTGGCATATTTACTAACCCTCTGAAGACCCAAGGGCCTAATTTGGTGTTAGATGTCAGGTTTAGAGGTATGGTGTGAATTAAGTTTGGTTAAGGTTGGGGTTAGGAATGATTTAGTATTAGTTAAGGTCAAGGAAAATGTCTGGGTTAGACATAAATACAGTCACTAAAATGAATGAAAGTCAATACAAAGTTCTAACATGGGCAGAAGTACAAACTCAGGGTTTCCTCCAGAAAACCTGCTAAGCCTGGTGGTAGGGGGAGCTGGGTAACGCTACCATGTTTTAGTGTTTAAAAAATGTCTTTACTGTTACTGGTGTCTTTACTGTTACTGGCCCGCCAGGCTGAAGAAAACCCTGAAACTTGTGTGTGTGTACTTTCTTATAGTACTAAGAAGCTATTCTTCTTAGTTCTATTTCTGGCATATTTACTAGCCTTCTGAAGACCAATGTCCTTATTGGTACCAAAGCCTAGTGATAATTAGGGCTGAAACGATTCCTTGAGTCATTCGAGTACCTCGATTATTAAAATTTCTTACGGAAAATGTATCTACCTCGAAGCTTCGTTAAGTTATGTTTTATTATTTAGCGCACTGTGTTCCGGCCGAGGTATTACTTGCATTGTGCAGAGCTCTCAATTCCGCCTGAGTTGTTGACGGAAGATAAGTGTTAGCAGCATAAAGTCCAGTTTTAAAGTCTGGCCTGGGAGGATTTTATTGATTGATGATTATGTCTGGGTCTTTATCGTTTTTCAGGGGACCAATAAGCATCCTTAAAATGACTGGCGAGATGCCTGGAGTACGGCAGCTTTTTTCCTCCCAGAGCTGCTGCCTGGTGGCTGGTTCAGAGCGAACAACGGGGAACAGCGCTGCAGGTGTATTTATACAGGTGAGCAGAAAGAATGAACACTGCGGGCAGCTGTGCGTTAGATCATTAACGTAAGTGTAGCTTTACAGACGAACCAGAACATTTATTTCATATCATCCCGGTCTCAACAAATGGGTGGTGGAGCTCATCTTGGTGGCACGTAGCTGGTAGATGAGTTTCTGTGTGACGAACGAAGATGTCAAATCCCGTCGCTAACATGAACACAAGAGCTATAAATGTCTGGGCAAGGTGAGAGTTCATCTATTAAATTCACTGCAGATGAATACATAAACAAAAAGTTGGATCACAGACATTTTTATAAGTGTATTTGTGAGCCTGCCTCTTTATTATTGAGTTGAATATAATTTCAGATTTTTGTATAACTTTTCTTCAGGTTAACTTAGAAAGTGAGCTATTATTGTTACAGGTTAATTTTCTAAACTACCGAAAAGTAACTGTTAGGGATGCTCAAATATGAAAAATTGGACTGATGTTGATATGCGGTAGTAATACTGCTGTTATGTTAGATTTACTGTATCTTTTTTTTTATCCAATTACTCGATTAATCGTAAGAATAATTGATAGATTATTAGATTACTAAAATATTTGTTTACAACAGCCCTAATCCTAATGCGGTGGACCTCCCTGTGATAGGGGTTATGGTTTTAGTTAAAGTTAAGGGTTAAGACTAAGGTGTGAACTGAGTTTAGATTAGGCTTAAGTTTAAGCATGTGCTGGTAATGGTTAAGTTTAGTGTAAGGGTCCAGGTTATAGAAATGAATGAAAATTGAATTAAAGTCAATGTAAAGTCCTTGTGAAGAGAGAAAGGCATGCTAGGTGTCACATCGCAATGTCTTGCTGCCCTCTTAGGTACGATGCCAGACAAATGAGACTGGGATCTGGCTGCATCAGGCTGCCAGTGTATAAAAGGACATGAGCTAGAGAGAGAGCGGTTCCAGGGGCTGGGAGAATGATGATGGACGATCGTGATCACAATCTGTGGTTTAGAAATACATGATTATATGCTTATTAGATGGCTTAGGGAAGGGGAGCTAAATCCACTAACATCCCATGTTATCGCTGATGTGAATTGATTGATAGCTCAGCTTGTCACACCTACTTCCTTTAATCATTTTGACTTTGTACTCCAACACGCACAATGAGACAGTGACTACAGGGTGGAACATGTGACTAAGCTTCAGTGACTGGAAAAAAAGAAAAAATCTTAGAGTCACCTTGACGGCGGGCCTACCTGCAGTAACCGGGAGGTGGGTAATTGTGCTCAAACAGGTGAGCGTAAACCATGTCGAGGACAGCGAGGCTCCTGCCAGCATCAGCACCAGAATCAGCTTCAGCATCCCACGGATGGAGTCTGCAAATCTGAGGTTCAGAAAAAGGTAAGGAGGGGGGAAAACAACAATAAAACTCCCTGTTGTGTAAAAATTCAAAGATACATACAAGCTGACGAGATTAAAAGATAGCTGCTCCGGAAACAAGACGCATCCTTCACAAACACAAGATGATACAACGCAATTTTTCAGCAACTCGGGTTCCTCTGTGACGAGTGTCAAATATATTACAGAGCACACGCACTGTCTCACAGGAAGGATAGATCATTTCCATCTCCCACTTGTTTCTGAGTGCGTCAGTTCTACTTCTCATTAGACTGGGAGACAAAACGCGTCGAGTTGATTCAATTTGTCTCACCAACTGAGCAGGCAAACTCAAGACACGCAGCATATTATAGTGTGGAAGGGAAACCACTGGGCCATATTTATAAAGAGATCCTTTAAGTTTCCAGACTTCTTTCCGCAGCCCCGTCTAAATTCATTTCAGCTGGCCCTCTCTTTACCTCTGGGTATACATATGTATGCTTGAGGAAGATTAGATGAGGCTGGATTTGCCTGTAGCAAAGACAGGCACTAATTGCTTTCATTTCGTTGGTCACAGACGAGATGCAGAAGAAAAGAGGGCTGAGCCTGACAAGCAACCCGATACGAGAATAAAAGAACCTGCTGTGAGTGATTGATCGGTTCGGCTGGGTGGTGGAGTTCTGTCAATGAGCTGAAAGCGAGGGGATGACAGAAAACAGCCTTTGCGTTGAGAGACACATTGTGCTCCGCCGTGGCATTTTTACAAGACTAATGCCTTTTATGCGTTCTATACGCTGACAAATTAGTTCTGTGTTCGCGGGACAAGAGAAACGTGTGAATGCTTCGACGGATCGCCGTGACAGGCCACAGAGCGTAACCTGACGAAACACCAAATGAGGCGTTCATGGTCCTGCACTTGCCAAAACACATGGATCTCTGTTCCTAGCCCACAGTCGCACCGCTAAAATCTGCATTCGCCATCTGCCAGAGGCTGGCTCGCATCCACAGCTCTTCACGCACTTCTGGTGCCAGAGATGTGCAAAAACATTTCCCCCCGCGCCCCGCAAAAGCCTCTCGACCCTTCTGCGGAGAAGATCACCGACGACCGAGCTGTATGAATTCCAATCGGCTCGTTTATTCACACCAAGCAGCTTTTCTCAAATAGTTCCCCATCTAGTCCCAGAGTACACTCAATAAAGATGTTTGTTACTGCTTTTGCTAAATGTCAGCTGAACTTGAGGGTTCAAAGAGGAGTCAAGGACTCGATGCAACCTGCTGGGTTTCCCCCGATAGAAAATTTTCTTAACTAATTTGAATGATAAACTTGACTGCAGTGTTTGATAATAACAATCAGAATCTATGTATGACTGGACTGAATTGACTTTTTTGGGAAGTAGCTTGAGATGACATGTTGTGAATTGGTGAAATATAAATAAGCTGAATTGAGTTAAAATGCTAAAAAAGAAAACAGGGTGACAGCAGCTTTTCCAGTGGGAAGCTGTAAAGCTAATGGTAACTTAATAGTGGAGTTGCTAGCAGCTAGCCGTAAGCCCATAACTGGACTAATCAAACCTGAACTAAATAATTCTACGTCAGAGATTATTTAAAACAAAGTCAAGATATGTAAACACAAAGCAGGCCATTTCAACATTCTTTGGAATCAGGAGCAACTTAGTATTAGTCATAAAAAGTGCAATAAATACATTGCTTAAGGCTGGAATATTCTACACTGATCGCAGATTTGTCAAAATACAGTACAGGATTTGCGAAGCCTTTAAAAAAAATTAAAAAACAGAGGACTCTAAATTCTTTTAAAACGTAAAAAATATTGTTAAAACTTTGTCTCTCATGAGAGAGAGACAAATTTACCAAATGCCATTTGGTAAATTAGGCGACTTAAATCTGTGAGGCAATATTCAAAATAAAAGTCAGTATTTTCCATGTTTGTAACAGATTTCATTACCAATAAACACAAGCTCATCTAAGTAGCGTCGAATCAAATTGCATTTTCTGCTCTCCAGTGCATGCAGGCGATGATATTATCGTTCAGGCCTGTCCGCAGTTTGAGCGTGGCAAGCACAGATAGAATAATACGATGACCAACACGCAATCACAAATCGTCCCTGGTTACAGGCAAAGCCTATTAGGCCGAAGCTGATCATCATTTGTATTTGCTCTGTATCATCTCATCAAGCTGGAGATTTGCGCACCTCAGGCCTCCATGACGTGCAGGAAAATTACCTGGTTTGCTTTTCTGCCTCTCTTGGGAATTGTAATGGGAGGATAATTGCTGAAGCTTGTTAAGTTGTTCTTTCCACATTCTTTGTTTCGTTTAAGAAAGAAAGGAAAAGGGCGCAGCATGGATCTTTGAGCCCATCAGCTGACGAACAGATACTAGTTTTTCTGCCGTGTGCGTTTCATGACAGGCGCGAAGACTCGGACTGCGGCAGGTTTAACAAACGCCGTCGTGAGACCGCCCACTGGAAAGAGCCAATTTGTAGGTAAATGCTGAGCTCTGGGTTCCCGAACACCTTGCTTCAGGAACATGGTGTTGATTGCTTCAACCAGGATTTTAATCTGCTTTTAATCCAGGATTAAAAACAGATTAATGGATCATTCGCCAATGATCTTTTTATGATGAACTGGATTACAGACTGTTGCGTGAAATCTCCAAAGCTTGGGATATTTTCTAGAATCTAACCCTGCTATGTAATTTTTCTAAACTTTTACAGGGTATAAATATCTCTGCAGGGGCTGTATAATAACTGTAAGTTACATTGTATCTATGCTACATTAAGGCTGCAAGTGGAAAGAAAACCCGATTTTAAAAGAAGGTATTAAGCGATCGTTTATTGTAGCAAGATGACAAGATCAGACAATAAATAAATATAAATCAAAGCTCATATTTGGATACAAGAGGATGAACAAAGGAAGTCAGTGAAGAAATAACAATTCTATTTGGTTCATCTTATGTGAAACAGCTCTTGCAAAACTGTTTTAAAATCAAAGGGTTGTCAAATCGCATCTTTGAGATTACTTTCTAATCACAGTCCCAGTGAGCGCTGAGATGGATAAAGAGAACACCAGATTCTTGTGATAAAAAGACACTAAAACTGCAATTCAGCTCTTTAATCATATTTCGCTTTCCTTCATCGTGTCATAAGTTCAGTGAGTGTGGTTAAATGGTCGCTGCATGTGGATGGGTTGCACTGCACAGCAACAACCTTTTGCCCACTACATGTGGTTGTATAAACTAAAGTCTAATTTTTATGCTGTTTTCTCATTCTTCTTCAGAATGATACCTTAAGACAAAAAAATTCCCAATACAAAAAAAAGACTTTTTTTTAACCTCAAATCCAAATTAAAATGTAATTTTAAAAAATTGCCAGTGTAAATATATATATATATTTGAGTTGTTGGAAGATTAATAAACCTCATTACTATGATTCCATTCCTGTTCAATACATTTTTCCAGCGAAAGAAGCGACGGGATAATTGCCAAAGCCAAAATTCATTTCCAACGAGAGAGAGGAATTATTCCCTCCCCTGACTCAGAATGCATAATCTACACCACAATTTATCAGTTTTGTTTACAACCAAATGCTTTCATCTCGTGCTGCAAACGGCCATATTGATTAAGATCGGGGAGGGGGAGGCGGGAGCGCAACGGGTTCATTTCCCTGATTACGGCCTAAAGAAAACACCAGAACTGCCCGGAAGCGACGATTGGCCGTCGCCCGCATCCATCAGAGCCTGAACCAGTTTTTCCCCCCTCCGTCTTTTGCAGACTCCACGCTTTGTCTTCACCGCGTGGCTCTCTATCCATCAGCGGAGGGGGTACTTGCATCAGCATCAATTCCACTCTCTCTTTTGTCACTGGGCTCTCGGCTCTTGTATTAAAAAAAAAAGAGAGCAGATGACACGAGGGGGGAAACAAAAGAGACAGATCCTCTTTGTTAAGTTCAAGTGGACGCTCCACTGTTCTTCACATGGGCCTTATCGGTTACGACTGATGTTATAAATAATGCTGCTAAAGTGCGGAAAGAGAAGTGGCTCATCTCAATGGTTAGGCAGCGTAGTGACAGCCGAGGCTCCCGCAAAGAACACGAATACGTCTTGAATACGTCTTCAGATGACACCTCACTGACAACCGCCTTTTGTGCTTCCATACTGTTTTGACAGTCTGTCAGCTGTCATATATGTTAGACTCGCAGATGTTTTGAAAGATGAATTTGTATGTTTGCCATCTTATCTTGTCTCCTAAATTGAAATCCACTTTGTTGCCGTCTATTTCTGTTGCTACCGTTTCACGTTTGGATGGCCTCCTCTACATTTTGGAGAAAATTTAACACCAAACCCCAGTTCCCAGTTTAGCAAGGTCTGATCTAAAACAACTGCGTTCTTTATAGTTCACCAACAGTAACTGGTGACTTTCCTCATGTGTATAAAGCGCGTCTTTCAGAGGGAACAAGCCTGCATCCTCTTTTCGCTGTAGACGACCTTTTCTTCTGAATAACTGACACAGCACGACATTGAGGATTAGACACAGAATGTGTGTGCAACTGAGCTGCAAGTAAGGAGCGCAGCTGTTAATGAGGTGTTACAGTGAATGCTTATTTTCTAATTTAATGCCTCAGTGGCTCCATCAAGTTTCTACTGAGCTGGCTTGTATTAGCTTAATAAACAAACTGAACTGCCATTTAAAAATCAGATATGTGAGAGGCCGGTTGTCTCGCAAGTCTGCAAAGGGTTGCTTTTGCAGACCGCGTTCGTTTTGACACTTGGTGTTAAAGTCTGGTAGTGTAGATGAGAAGAATGTGCATGCAGTGCCTTGCAGAAGTATTCAGACATATTTCTTTCACAATCGCATGTTACAAATGTGAACTAAACTATTTTATGTGACAGACCAACACAGAGAAGTTCAGACGGGTGTAGTAGGAGAGAAAGTTTTTTGTTTTTTTTATCTAACAATTGAATTCAGAAATCAACTAATAATAAATTAAGGCAAAAGTTAATCTAAGGTCCGTTCAAACAAACAGCTCCAGGTGTATCCGCTGCCTTCATGTTCTTCTTTACAACAATGAAGTCTCTGTCCTGCATGCGCCTCATTCTCACAAGTACGGTAACAAAAATGCCACCATTTGCTGGTTTTTTTTTGCGTCGTTCTCTGCCAGTGATACAGCGCCACCGATTGGCCCGGCATACCTACTACATCGTTTTCTGTGGTGTTGCTTCCCCTCGTTGTAGTCTGTTGTAACTCTAAAAGAGCTGTAGGGCTCGATGGCTCAGACTAAAGAATCTTTTAACAAAGCTACCGCTCCACAAATCTGATCATACTGGAAGAATTATAAGAAGGCAGTTTTTGTTTAAAAGAAGGCAGCATAAGTCAGATTTGCAGGTTGCTACAAGCCACGTAGGGGAGGCAGAAAACATTCAGAAGAAGATGATCCAGGACAACAACACTGATGTAGCTACAATGGATTGGTTTAGTTTAATATGAATTCATGTGGCTCAGTAAAAGTCTGGTGGCGAATCTGTGGTAGAGCTTGAAAACTCCAGTTCATTGATGCTCTTGGTAAAATTAGAAAGAGGTTGAACTGTTTTTGCAAGACACATTGGCACAAATACCAGTTTCCAGATGTGGAAAGAGATTTATGCTACACATTACAAATTTAAGAACAAAAACCTCATAAACCTTTTCCTTCCACTTAAGAATTATAATTTAAAGTGTTAATGGAGAAGAGTACCACTACACTATAGGAGGCCTGAAAGAGTCTGCGTGTTGAAAATTAGAGAGTCCATCACACACTCTAGTCATATTGTATAATCATACTTAATCATACTCAGAAGTCTTGACTTGTTTGTTCAGTTCTACAGGCTAAATTGGTTAGCCTTGTTGCTGAATCGGATGTCGAAATCTGGTGGATTGTGTTGAATTGAACACGGATTAACAGGTTTAACTTGGTGTGATGTACAGTAAACGTAGCAGTATTTAACTTACCTGGCCATTCCTATTCCAAACACACACCCGCCAACAATAGACCAGAAACCAATCCAGCCTGCATTCATCTACAAGCAAAAAAAAAAAGACAAAAAGAAATTGAACAGTGGGTTAAAAGAGAAGGTAAGAGAGGGAGGACAGAGCAAGACAGAGAGCAAGCACTAAGTGTTTGAAGCCTACTGAGACCTTTCAGTCACCATGTCAGCTAAATTGCCTAGTCTGACAGGGGTGTGTGTGTGGGTGTGTGTGTATAAAGGATTGTTGTCCCGCTTCTATTTAGAGGAATGGAAGCCAACGCTGGAGCATTTGCTCAAAGTCAGGAGACAGGATGTTATGGCCAGGGGACTGTCGGAGAATCAATGGCAGGTAAAATGCTGCATGTGTTGCAAACCTACACACAAACACACAACCAATAAGGGCGAGGCACCCAGATGAAAACAAGCAAGTGCCAGCGGCACTGTTTAGCCTCCCCGGGGCAATAACTCACTTTTCACCAATTCCGACCAGATGGAGGACGACACAGCGAGGGAACAGAGTCAAAATAAGGATCCGGCGCTTTTTGCTTAATCATCCTCCGCGCCCACGTGTCACCGAAGGCAATAATAAACAAAAGTGTACTGCCAAAGTTATTGAACATAAAATGTGTTTTGGCGTAGTGAGTGATGAATGCCTGAATGCCATTATGCTTGATGTAAATGACTTCCTGTGGACTGTCCTTTGGAGGACCGGGTTTCTCAAAACGCAACTGCATCTTCCAACGCAGACATGTAGCAAAGATCCAAAAAGAAACATTTTAATCAGGAGAATTACAACCAAACATTTGGGTCCAATATTTGTCGATGCAAGCTTGTGCAGCACAATAGCAAGATTTATTTATTTTTTTTAACATTTGCTCTTATTGAGGAAGCGAAACATAGATAAGCTCCTAAGATATTCCAATTCCTAAATCTGAATTATCGTGCACCACGAGCGGATGCAGAGTTAATTAACCGCGGTATTCTTAGTGCCTTGGAAAACTTAGAAAGGGCAGATTTGACGCCTAATCATCTCTGCTATATTTAAAGTGTGTTAATAAGCTTCAGACGACTGCTGCTATAAAAAGGTAAATCCAAGGCTCCAGGCTTTACACCGGTTTTCATCTTTGTTGTCTGTAATTTGCTCTCTCAATACTCTATTCAAACCAAAAGTCAAAACAAATATTACTATCAGCTCTATTTCGACGGCACATTCGTTCTCCTAACGGCTTCATGTAATCTTGAAAAGCCACACGTCAGATTTAGCAGTTGAACTCGGAAGAAAAGGCGGCTTCTGCACTCTGGTCAAATTGGACCTTGGAAAGTATTTTGGAGACCGATTCCAAGGGGAAACAAAACGAGGTAATTAAACTAAAAGAAGCTTAGACTCATTGGATCAGCGTTCTGGGTGCTTGAATTAAAAATGCACATCCATTAAAGCGGTGAAAGCTGATGACTGATGAGCAAAGTGGAGCACCTGTTTCCTGAAACGTAGTCGTTATGGTGACGGGAAGTTCGGCACTCAATGGGCCTGTCGACAGTTTTCACAGATTTCCCCGTACACAGATCCCACATACTTTCCAATGCTTTTAAAAAAGAAAAAAACCTTCAGCTTACTAATCCCTTAGTACGCGAGCAAGCATTGTCACTTTATACATTATTTTGTGCTTTAATGAGGGCTTTTACACGCACAGACAAAAAAAAAAAACGCTTTGAAAGTGAAAATTGTGGCTATCCTTATGAACACCCATTTTGGTACCCCCTTAACAGTCTTATAAATACACCTTGCATATCTACATCCTATGATGATACACACCTGTAGGCATGGTATACAGTAGACCCCAACCTATTCATGGATTTTTTTTTTTGTGTGTGTGCAATGCAACTCCAAATTATGTGGAAAATTTGCCCATTCGGGGATTTTTCCATGGAAGATGTCGAAAATATTCAAAAGAAAATGCAGCTTGGGAGTCGCAAACCTGCTTGAAAGGCTAATCGGCTGGCGTTTGCAAAGCAGCCAATCGGGAAGCGCCAATCATTGTGCCGAGAGGTGATGCCTGGTTCACACAGCAAGACTTGAAATTGTCTGGTGATTTTCAAAACCTGAGAGACCTCCCATATGACGATATAAATATCATCGATAGAACGGGTTTAGTCCTACGCCGAGTACAACAAAGACAACAAACAGATTTCACTCACAAACATTCAAATAAACATGGCCGACGAAGAAGAAGCAATGGGGATAGCTTGTGGACTGTTTTTATCAAGAGAAAAGACAGTAGAAAAAGATGTCTCCAAAGTCCATCTGACTTTTTGGTATGCCATGGCAGAACGTTTTGTCTTCTGTATCTTGTATTTTGAAGCGAGGTGTTTCCATCACATCGCTTTCTGACTGGCTACAGGCCACATGTCCCGATGTTCTTTTGAGCAGCCTAGATCACTCTTAGCACACACCACACACAGCAGGAATTTCTTTAGAGTAGTCACGATAATCAGAGCGTGCCAAGATGTCAGAAGGGGAAGATCAGGTCTAAATCTGCCATAAAAGTCTCACCATCTGAACCAGGCTTTAGCTTCTGTGATAGTGTCCACTGTGAGTGTTGACACAATGAGGTGTATTTGGTGTTTGAGCTATTAAAACAGGCAGTTATAAGGGGGTCTCAAGTATTTGTTGTGGCCCCTAAAGCCCATGAATATCAGGTGTTCAATGTACGTCCATTACCTGCAAAACCTGGCCAAAATGATTTGATTTAGCAAGGTGAGGCATTGCCAGTGTAGCTGCAGGGAATAAGCTGATGGATGAAGTAAAAAAGGAGCAATTTTTTAATTAATGGCTACACGATTTGTGAAAAACAACGCTTGTTGAGAGACTAGTATACTCTCCAAACACCTTAGCTCCTTCTGAAAGTCTTGCTCATGTAAGACAGCAGCTACTTATGAGACTAAAACAAAACAACAAAAAAAACATGTTTGTTATTAATTTTCTGGGTTCTCACATCCCTCTTGGCGTACCATCTACCAGCCAGCGAGACTTTTTCTTTTTTGCCTTTGCTCCTGTGCTTATCGCTTGCAGAATCAATTTATGCAACTTGTTAATCTGTTTGGGTGCATTTCCTGGTCTAACTGGCATCTCAAGATGACAGCAGTTAGACCAGAGCTACTTTGTCACCATTTCTCTCCGGCCTTGAAGTCGATACGTGTGTTTTACATCTACAGGAGATTTTGGACAAAATGATGCGGCCCGTTTTATTTATGTTTTTTAGATACAATCAAAGCATACACATATGAAAAACATCCAGCAGCAGTAGCTCCCGTGTTATCTATTGTTAAATTATGAAAAAGATTGATTAAATAACTAATGGACATACTTCAAGGAAAGCTGCCAAATCAAATGCAAAGTCACACACCTGTTTGTGTGGAGTGTGTGCTGGATTCGTGGACTGGTATGAGAGTGAAAAGACCAGAGTTTAACCCCATTATGGCATTTACACACAAGAAATGTGTGACACAGTCTAAATACTTTTATTTCAAACTGAAAGCAATAATTATTCCTACAACAGCCAAACATTTTATTCTTATATTTATACTAATGCTTTCTGTGACACTGATTTTTCTGTGGGCACAAGGAAGGACAAGTCATCTATGTTAGAAGTGCAGCATAGATGAATTTTACTTAAACATACGAAGGGGGACAGACACGATGCCTTTACCGTTTAACAGGATGCCTATGTGATGTGCTTTTATCTGCATAGTTTATGGATCTGAACAACATCTCTAAAGCTTTCACCGACAGAGAGACAGGATGAGTTGAAATGTACTTGGAGTATGTAAGCCCACATTGGGCTTCGCACAAGATGTCTAAATATGATCTTTTATTCATTCAGACACCCCCAAACTGTCACTAAACAAACATTTTGTTTTCCCCTGACTGGAATACCTCTGCTTCACTTTAGCAACCTCCGCCCTTCTGCTCTCTCGTTTGCCCTTGACGAAATACATGCACAAATTCCAGCAATAAAGTTCACTCAAAACACTAACGTTAACGAGCACTGATGAAAAGATTGTGATAAGTTCGAGGGGAAATTAAATCTAGGAACGAACTTGTATCCTTCTTTGCGGTTTCCCGAGAGACGCACAAAGCAGAGGTGTGGCAAGAAATGTCTCATCCTCTGCTCTCCTGTGTGTAAATTCCCCACAAGCAGCACCTGTCTGATGAGAACCTCAAAATAATGCTTGTTTTGACACGGGTTGAAGGTAGGGAGGTACAAATCATGCAGAGTGTTTTTCTCCGAGCTGCACAACAGCCCGTCCCTAACTCAACATGTCCAAAACTCTGGCAACGTCAGGAAAGCAACGATGACAATCTGACAGGTCTGAGAAATGTGAACAAATAACCCAGCAGGAATAAAATTAAGACGAGGACACACTGTCGAGCTGCGGAAATGTAGGGCTAACATACAAAAAAACACTTCCCTGCTATTATTATTATTTTATTAAATAATTGACATTTTTAAAACATGAAAAATGGTGCGCTTTGGCTCACAAATCAAAAGGGCACATAAAAATCACTGTCTGTTTAAACTCAACATGTTTTCTGTGCTCAAACTTAGAAGGACAGTGTAATAATTTGGATCTTACCTGGCTGACTTTGGCCGGAGTAAGAACCATGTCCAGGACTCCAGACCAGCCGCCGATCACTCCTGTAGGGACCGCGTAGGCCAACGCAATCATCAGGAAACGGAAGTTACTAAAGGCGAGAAGGAAAACGAGTCAAGCCTGAACACAAAGGGCTCACAATCCCTTGAAATTCACATTTCTATTACTGATTTAAGTGTCAAAAAGTACGTAACCATACAGTGTATGCAAAAAAAAAAAACTGTCTATCCAAAGAGTCAATGAGCTGGAGTTCTAGTTCATGGTATTTGTATCCCATAAAAGTATTGGATAAAAAATATAAAATTGAAAGTTTTACATTATTAAATGTTTGTCTATTAAGGAACATGAATGGAAGTAATTTAATAAAATCAACAACATCAGGCTCTATGTATGTAATGGTAAACTGCATCAACGTATACCAACATTTTTATTAAGTAACCACAGTTTAAAAAAAGAAAATTTGAAATTTTCTGTCAAACCTTTACTGTTGTTTCAACGTATTTCAACTAAAAATCCAGACACACACCTGAAGGGACTGGAAAACTGCAACAGTATGGAGCTCAGAGTAGCACAGGACGGCCCCTCCCCCACCTATTACTTCGCAGTTTCCAAATTGCATACTAATTAGTTTTCCCTAACTTTTAAGAAAGGAAAACATGTCTCCCAGCTAAAAACACTAACTAATGATTTCAACACTAAGGAAGTTCTAGCCATTCGTAAGCCTGTTGGAAAATTACAGCTAGCAACCAAACAGCCTGTCTAGCTAATGTAGGAGCAGGAGGAGAAAACATAACATTTGCCACAACAAACACCATAAAACACCTACTAAATTTTACACATTATATGTGTGTGCTTTAAATTCAAATATGATATCCATGCTACATATAAGATCACTGTAATTGTAATATATGGAGGAATAAACTTTGTTTTTCTTAAGTTTTTAGATAAACACAATTAGATCATCCTATGATCATCTTTATTCAAATATTTTGCCAATGTTACCTTAAATTGTTGGTATTTTTACTAAATGTTTTCATACTTCACCTTGACTCATGTATAGCTGACATTATTGAAACAAAACAAATGATCGTCTCTAAAGAGAGGAAAATTGTTCAAATGGCAGTGCCATTTAATTTAGTTTATAAATTAGTCGTGATCAACATCATTTTACTATTTTATTTTGCATGTTTTTGTCAAATGTCATTATTTTCATAAAAAATAAATTTTCACTTTGACATTTTGGTGATTATAATTTGACCATGATGGTAAATTATAAAGACCTTCTAGAGAAACAAATTGGATTGATTTGGTTTGGCTTATTCCTATCTCATTAAAATAAACAAAACTACCCATGATAGACTACTAGTACCGTGCTGCAGGATTTAACACAAACTCTGTGCTGTTTGCCATCAGCGAAAAACAAAACCAACTCCCTAATAGCTTAAGTGTGCCCACTTCACTTTCCTATTTCGGATCGTGTGGCACCTCTCCACTCCTATGACACCTGAATACAATCACTGGGGACACAAAAATCTAATCACCTTTACCCAGTGAGGTGGCAAACTAATTTAAAAATCAGAGCCACCTACTCGGCCCAAACAATGCGATTAGAGACACTAAGCGGTTGACAAATGAGGCAAGGCAGCAGGCTCGAAGAGTTTTTCCCTTTTAGCTTTTTTTTATTTTATATATACTAACCCGAGTATTTATTGAACGGTACTTTGCAGAAGGAAGACTCTGTGGCTTAAATGTTGAGCAGAGAACAAAGAGAACTTTTTGGGAAAATGTGCGCACTCTTTTCTTTCAATGGTGGACCTTGCATGTTGTTTCACTTCAAAATAGTGAACAGAAAACTCCAGCTCTCTCCCTGCTGCAGATTGCACGCTCCGTCCCGAGCAACACGAGGCTCCTTGGCCTTGGTGACAGCGTGGCGGGACAATCATAAAAGCACTCTGATGGAGCACTCTGTGGGTTTTTTTTTCTTTTTCTTCCTGAGCACCCTTTTCATTAACCTTGCCACAACAGCAGAAAATCAATACCCAAGCACCTTTATCTTTATACATGACCTTATATAGACATCCAAAGGAAAGCAAGCACATGCTAGGTATGCTTTAACTTTCCAGTTTTTGGCAGTGATGAAATACCTCTGCAGGAGTCTCCAAGGAGGTCTCAAAAAGAGGGTGTTATCAGCTAAGTGCCATTTGTCCTTGGCCCAGCAGGTTGGAGGCGAATGCATCAAGACGACAACTTTCAAAGCTAAAAGTGTGTCTGATCGGAAAGGAGGGATGATCAATACTCATGCTTTTTGGTCTGTGGAGTTTGATCTCCCAGAGGCAAAAATGGGGGAAAAAAACACATATATATATATATATATATATATATATATGCAATGCGAAGACACAGCCAGGGTTTTAATTAGGCGGCTGCTGTGGAAGCAGATGTGAGCAACTGGAAGCTCACATCAAGCTGAAGATCATTAGCGTGTGCTTAGATCTTGACAGGGTAAATGGATGAGCAGATACATCAGTGGGAAGGTGTCAGGAATACTAAGTGATCTGCTGTGCAGCACCTGCCTTCAAAGTTACTATGTGTAGTCCTACATTTTTCATTTCAAAATTCAAACTCGGTAACTCCAGCTGCTGGATAGCTGTCCCGCCACGGCTGACCAAGAAAAACATTCATCGTAAATTCATGGTCATTTATGTCTAACTTTTTGATCAGCTTAAAATAGACTTAAAATGTGAACGTGTACAAATGCAGGATCAACCAAACCTACCAACAGGAGTTCGACATAGATCTCAAACCAGCAGAAGTTGTGCTCTCTAAAGTGTTAATGTTATGGAAAAGTGGCAAAAGGAAAGCAATTATTGAAAGGAAACAACATAAAATTACAATGGGAGTTTTCTCAAGGCATGCAACAAATGAAGCTGGGCCAAAACTATTCCTTTTAACGCATGTACAAAACAAATGCAATGTTTAATCTCACCAAGTTTCTATCCTGGTTAAGTAAAGGTTAAATGAAAATAATGAATCCAATCTCAGTGAGCTTTTGCTATTTTGCAAAGACGAATGGGCAAGAATTCCCCCACATGTACCAAACTACTAGAGACGTACCTTCATAAAAAGCCTCAATCCAATCTGACTGAGCTTCAGCTACGCAAGAACAGCCAAAGCTTTCATTAGCTTTTTGTGTCACAATCTAAAGGTTTAGATTTAGTGAAAATGTGGCAAAATACAAATGAATGACCAACTTTTAGAGTCAATTTTAACTCAAAGTTCAAACTTGACTTGGCTATTCCTTTGTTTTTTTTTTATTACAAAATGCCCAATATAGACAGCATTGGAGTTGATGGTTATAATGAAGCAAAACATGAAACATTTAAGAGGCAGAAATCATGGGTGTGCTAATCCATTTGCTGACTGACGACGCCAGTTGCAAAAATAAAAAATAAAAAATTGTTATCAGCTAAAACCAGAATGGGCAGGCCACCCATCGTGACTGCAGCAGAACCTCGAGTTCCCATTTGTAACCTCATGTAAATGTGTACACCTCTGTCCAGAACCATCCCCCTGGGTTTCTATCTGCTTGGTCTCTGTCATCCATCAACAGGAACTCCTACAGTGGAGGGCGCTGAGCCTCTCTGAGCTGGTCACAAGCCTCTGAAAATCCAGGCGTCACAGTGGAGTGATTTCTTACTCAAGGAGAACAAATGCAGCCAAGAAAGTTAAGCCAACTCCCTGACTGCCGTCGCCCGGCTTGTCTTCTTCTCTCTCCAGCCTTTATTCCCCGGCCACTGCTGCGGGCGTCATTCCTTAACAAGCCAAGCACTGATTCTCAGGCGCTGCTGCTTCCTGGTGGCCCAGGGGGATAAACTTGCCCTTGATGGAAAGTGTGATGGTGTGAAGAGACGGGAGAGGGGTGAGGGTAGGAAGGGGGTGCACAGGATTATAATAAAGTGTGATTCAATTTTACCTCCTCTTTGAGTCTCTTGTGGGTGGAAATAGACAAACAACAAATAGATGCCACTGACTTCCAGGGCCTTGTCTTAATAGACCATCTCTGTCTGAACATTAGACGCGTCTCTTGGGAATAATGCTTATATAAAATAGCAACTACTTTATCATCCGTTAAGAATCTAGAGGGAGGGCAGGGGAGTTTCTTTGATAACAACTTTGATTTGGTAACAATGGCCGCCATCCATTGCTTGGCTCTTTTCAGGAGCCCCTAGCATCTGCAAACGAGAAGCCAGACTCTGCGGACAAAACTTTGAAGTTTCGGCAAAAACATCCCCACCCCCCAACACCCACAGACCCCTGACTGAAATGAGGCCATGAAACAATACAGCACTGGAAAAGCAGTTTCTGTGGGAATGGATCTCAACAATCACAAACACAGGTTAGGAGAGCGAAATGTTGCAGACGAGGTGTGGGTAGGTCTGTGTTTGCCGTCTGAGCAGGAGGACTTTTACCTGAGGAGTCTGCAGATGCTGCTCCTGTAGCTGAGCCTCTGGCTAGCCGCGGCCACACTGGGGGGCACGGGAGGGCGCGACGGGAAGTAGAGCAGGACGGCTACGAAAAACACCCCGATCGCCGCCAACTCTGCCACAGCACAGAGACGCTGAAAGTTAGTTTCACAGATACAGTAAGACACTCAACAATGTGACTTTTTTTAGAAAGAGAAAAAGGCCAACATGACATTTCTGAAGAGTCCTCTGAAGACTCTTCACTGAGATAAAATTGTAGACTAGAAGACATGACATTAAAATGAATGTGTCTGACAATATCATCTGGTTGACACTACAACCCACTTCTCTTGGGGACGTAATCTGGTTTACGCTTTCGGGATTAAGAATGACGGAAAAACTGCACTGCCATGTTGTTTTTCTGTCACTGCAACATGGAGGAAAGGGTGAAATGTAAGTTGTGTTTTTTTGTTTTTTTTGACAGTGGCAAGGAAAAGTAGTCCCACACTTTGAAGTTTTTGTCATTCAAACATCAACTTACTTTATTGACAGCTGACACTGTCGCGTAGAAACGGGGGTCACTCCCCAAGACGCGAAGAGGAAATAAAATGAAATTACAAAAGAAGATAGTAACGCACAGTAACGCAAAGTGATTTCGATAAGTAACTGCAGTCCGACTACTGGATTTGAAATAGAAACGCGTTAGATTACTCGTACTGACATCACTTGTCACCGTCTAATAAATAAAGCGCACCCTTTCGTAGGAAAATATAAGCGTCACCTGTCAGAGCTGCAGTCTGCTACTCTGCTTGCTTTTACGACTGATCACACCAGAGAAAGACTGTTTATAGTACTTGAGTGTCAGACAAGCTATTTAAGTCAAGCCTCTTGTCTATAAAGCACAAGTCAAAGGATACGTTCACACAGCAGACCTTGATGCTCAATTCCAATTTTTTGCAAACCATTGTTTTCGCTACAGGCTGCTCGTATTCACCAAAGAAGCAACTGCAAAATGACTTCTGTGTGTGAACGGTATACGACCCCAAAGCGACTCACGTTCGCAGTAGAACGTAGACGTCACTAGGAGGGCATTGTTTACGGAGGCAATAATGGATGTTGCCATCTATAGATCAATTTTATGATTGTTGAGCAATAGGAGTCAACAGCACTGTTACACGAGACAACGGAAGCTAATAAAAAGAAAGCACAACTAATAGCAACGGCCTATTGTGGAGTATCGACTGCAACTTCTGTAGTGACGTCTGTTTGGATGTGGAACGATGTGGAGTCAGAGCCAAGAGTGGTGGGATTGTGACATGATGCGCTTCAGTGACACAAACCTTTCAGAATTTTCGAAAATGTTTATTACTGGAATGGACTCACCACATCTGGCTTCTTCTGGTGCAGATTTATGACGAATGCCTCACGTCAATGACGCAAACGTTGGATTAAATGAGATTTGGCTGTTCTGACTACAGAAGCTTTGAAAACAATGCAATACGTATCCAATTTAGCGTCAAATATGAAGTGGCACAAATCTAATTTTTTCTTTGGGTGAAAAGAGTCTGGGTGAAAAGATCCCACCCAGACTCTTTGGGTGGGAGTCTGAATTGAGGTGTTCAGACTCCCACGAAAACCTTGGAAATGGGGTCACATTTGCCTGCTTTGTCATCTAGTCTGAAACTGCAGCTCGACTTTGACACTGAAACTTGAGTGATCATCTTGTTCAGGATGATGTGCAGCGGGGTCAGTTTTTTTTTTTTGGTTGGCCAAACGTCTAATACTGGTCTCATCTTGCCAATTAGCCTTCCTCCACATGTTTGTTTTGCTCCCTACGTAGCTAGAGACAAATTACAAATGGGACTTCTTATAATTTCTTTTCACTCTTCCATAGGAGTGAACTACAAATATTGCCCTGTTGGACCTCAAGTAGGAAATCTCTCTTTCCTTTCCATGACCTTCAAAAACTTCCAATTGATAAATTACGTCTGCTGTGTCCTTCAAAAATTAATAACACTACCTTAGATTAAACAAAGCCGCTGCTTCAGTCTATTACAGCACACTTGTTTCTCTTTTCATCATCCTTTTAATTTTCTGAATCAGTTAAGCATAACAGTCCCAGCAAGCTATTTTTCAGAGGCACAGTTACGAGGATTATAGCTGGAGCTCTTTGTGCAAGATTCTTGAAACCCTGTTGCCTGATTGTATTTCTGTCCCCTGACGGCGCACACACAATGTCGAAATAATGTGCCATCGATCGCGCGTGCCTTCGTGAGTTTCTTGCTCTTCACCCGTACCTGCATACATAACCAGCTGGATTCTGTTCCGGATGAAGGCGGTGGACGGCGGTGCGGCAGACGCGGTGCCCGTCTGGGAGTCGTTGGGAGCTGGAACGATGAGAGGTCCCACTATGAACGACGCGGCGCCTCCCAGGTAGGAGAACAGAGAGGCCACGGCTGTTGCCGTCGCTCTCTGGTCGGGGGCGAACCATGTGGTGGAGAGGTACGGCCCGGCGCTCATTATGGTTGGCCCGGCCAGACCATTTAGAAACTGGCCTCCATGTATTAACCTGTAACAGAAAAGGTAAAATATGGTCATTTCAACCACGCAAAAAAAAAGAGAGAGAAAAATTATGCATTTCTGCTAAAAGATAGAGTAAAACTGTTTACTCGCTCCCTTAAAAAATGAATCCCCATTGGCTGTCCCATTACTTGGCACACCTGGTAAATATGCATGAAAGATAGGGCCACACCATATAAATTTTTGATCAATTGCTTTTGATGAATATTCCAATGATGATATCAATTATGTTTACATTAAACTCTTCTGACTGTTTTCTGTCATCAAAATGTCCACACTGTTTTAGCTTTAGCAGCAAACATACATCCAGTCAGTGAAGGCGGTGAAAGTCTGTCCAACAGGTCAAATATATTATCGACAAGCAGAGTTTATAGGCACGGCACAACCAGACACTGCATCCAAACAGTTCTATGTGATCGCCGTGTTGCACACATCCAGTCATTTTCCAAGAAATCCAACTATTTGTTTGAAAAGATTTATTTAAAAGTAGAAATCCCACAGTAAGAAACAACTGTTTTTTTAACAAAAGCACAGTTGCATCACCCTGGGTATTGTCTTTTGTAAATAGGACGGCCATTAGTCTTCGCCAGAACAGTTTGTAACAGTAAAGAGCAGTAAAGAAGATCTCTCACCAATCGTCTTTGCACCATCCCTCTGGATTGGCCATGGTTTCTAGCCGGCTCTCTTTTCTACAGCTTTGTTAAATTTGAAATGTCTTGGTATTAAAAAGTACTTATGATGCCATACATAGTCTCATTCTATCGAAGAGAGCCTTTGGAAGAGATTCACAAAACCGATTTTGAGTCTTAGAGGGTGAGAAGGCGAGATATATTCTTTAAAGTTTAAGCTTTTGGTCATGCAACAACAAGATCTGTACAATAAGTTTGTCCTCAATTATAGTTTTCAAAGTAACATGTAGGGAGATACAGTGCAGATTTTAGACATAGTGATGACTGGTGACTATAGTTAGTGTAAACTCACAGTTGTGAAAGATACATCTACAGTATATCCACTTTATGAGGAAGCACAGAGACAGCTCATCTTTTTAGGTTCAAGACAGAAGAGTCACGAAATACCAATTAGACATTTCTAGAAACATTGAAGAATCCGAAAGAAAAGTTAAGCATAAATTGAAACAATCTTTACCTACTTTTCTTCTAAAATATTTATTTTTCTTTAATATTTATAGGATTCCCCCCCACTAAGACATGCTAAGTGTGAAATTAGATAACAGTAGTAAAAGACTAATTTCTTTTTGTATTTGTTACACATCTTCGCCTGAGACGGCGACAAATTTGTCAATGTCTGTACCACTAATAAATAACCAAGTTAAAGACGGCTGCACCATAAGGCGTTCCATCAGTGTACTCATGAAACATAAAGTAAACCTATGAAGACATGCAGTAAATTATTTGTTTATGAGCGTCTGACAGAAAAATGGCAAGCGAAGGAATAAAAAAAGCAAGATATAATTATCTCCAGGGATTAGTTTAGCAACTCGAGTCCAACTTTCAGTCGCACTTTCGTACCTTGAGACCCAACTGTGAGAGACGGATGCATTGTGAGATATCGCCCCCACCCGATGCCACCGGAGCCCCTCGCCACCCTCAGCCCCCTCCGGACCTGTCTGACTGAGACAGCCAGCCGCTGGAGACAGCTCACGGCTGATTGATTGTCTCTAAGCTCAGTAAAGACACCGTTCATTCACAGCAGTCTGAGGTGGCTCAGTGGGGACTGAGGCGGGAAAGGAGGGGAGAGAAAATGATGGCAAACAAAGAGGGTGAGGAGAGGAGATCTCATGCTTATGTGGAGATTTTGAAGACTCAAAAATATGCAGCAAGTTTCCCTTCAGAATGGAAATTTGACGATCAAGAGTACAATAAACTTTATTAAACTGATTCATTTGGCAATAAGTCTATATATCAGGGATTTACACATTCTGCTTTGGGCAACCACTGAGCGAAAAGAAGTAGTCTCACTCAATTTCTATAAATCTCACAACTATAAAAGAGAGTTTTTACTACCAATATTGCCCCCATGATAAGTCATATAGCTCCAGTCCCAAAACTCGCACTTCCACTCGCGTTCCACCCTTGTGTCCTTCAAATCCACATTTGTGTTGAAGGGTTTGAGTGCGTAGTGGGTCCCAGTTTTCCACATCCGTCTTTCACCCCGTCCCTTTTGGGTCCTATTTCCGCACTTTTGCTAAGCCCACATCCAGGAGGGCTTTGGTGAAGTATATTACCCACAATTCATCACTACACGTGACGTTTTGAATTAAAAGGCATAAATTTGGCAATGTTCACTACAAAAAAAAAAAAAAAAAAAAAACAGTTTTCAAATGTGAAGTATTGAAATGTTGTTTCACTCTATTGTACCTTTGTGACTACCATCAAATTCTGCTTTGCATTTAGCAAGTCATAACAAAACTGTTCTGTTCAGTTGAACATTTGATTTTGGAAAGCAAAAATACCTATGGTGTACCTTTAAAATCAATATCTTGATGTAGTTGTTTTCAGAGATACAAATGCCTAAATAGCTACTGGTCCGCCATTTTGGATGTCAAAGAGGTGTACTTTCCCACTTCTCACATTTTTGCTGGTTTGTATCCTGCACATTCAAAGCCTTATATTCACTTCGGCTGAGCCCACACTTCAGAGGAGCGGAGGGTGTAGTGCGAGTATTGGGATTGGGCCATAACATAGATGACAGCAACATTTAACCGTGACACCTGACAAAATCGTCTGCAAAATGTACACTTCGTTTCACATGCAATTATTTGAGCTCTTTCTACCATTGCTGTCCACAGCTTCTGGGCTCCACAGATGAAAGTGTCACAGCAGACCATAAAGAGCTGTGGTCAGAGGCAGACTGTTAGGAGAGAAACTTATTCACCCTACATCTTCATCCCACATCTTAGACCCCCTGACATCCCAACCTACACACCAGAACCTCCTCGATTACTCTGTGGCCCTTACTTTTTCACTCGTCCCACTCTTGGTCTTTACAGCTCCTCTTTAAAACTTTCAAACATCACCAGCAACTGAACTGGCATACTTTTTTAACTTTAACATTTACCACAGAACAACATATTTTTTGTCTATGTAAATGTGTAATTTTGACACTTTTGGTGGGTCTGATGTGGCCTTTCAAGTCACATCTTAATAATGTGCAACACAATGCCACAAATTCCAAACCATAACTGAGTTTCAATTTAATAAAAACTCTCAAAACTATAAATACACCTTACTAACAATGTGGCAATATTACATACAGGTGTTTGAGGATGCAAGTCTAAAGTTAGTAACTATCCAGCATCTAATTTTTAAGGATCATATAGCCTAGCTCATCTAATTTGATCACCAGCTAAGTCAGAAAAACCCCAAAATATGGTATACTCCCATCAAACTTTGTTCAAGTGCTACTTGCAGGTGGTGGAAAAACACTATAATAATGCTACTTACTACCATCATACATTAAGCCTGCGCTCGGTCTACACTGACGAAGGTTTGCTCACTTTGGTTGTGCTGAATGCTAGGATGGCATTCCAATCTTATTTTTTTTATTTACCTTTTCGTGACTACTTTGTAAAGAGTATTAGACCTTCATCACCAGACATTCAAGCAATTTTTAAATATGGAGAAAAAAATCAATTCTGATGTTTCAGCAAAAGTAGCATCCTGTGTCCTAACACACAAAATTTAAAAAAATTACAATTCACAGTCTACAGGCTTTATGTGTGATGTTTAATTGGTATTAGAACAATTAGTAGGAATGTGAAGATGAGGCTTTTACTAGCCGATGATAATTCTGCTTTTCTTTAAAAGTCTGAAAGTTTGTTGCCTAAAAAAGAGACAGGACTTTTCAGTTTTGATGCATTTACTGAACGTGGAAAAAACAAATATCTTTATTAAAAACACTGACTTCTTTTAATAGCTGATTGATTGGCTCATCATTAATAATAAAGTTATTGCATTCACAAAACACTTTTGATAAAGCTGGGAACATTTGCTGCAGCAATCTAGTAAAGACATTAACGGGCAAAAAACTAAGTCAGGAAATCTCAAATACAAAGAAATGATCATGTAAAATTTTAAGTGTTAACCTTCTACTTATGAAACGGGATGCAGTTTGAAAAAAGAAAAACGGCAGGGGATATTAAGTTCAGGGAGGACAAACCTTGAACTCTGCGTCTGTAACTTTCCTGACTGTGTTACTTAACCCTCTCAGTGTGTAAAAGCTAAAAGTCCAACGTCCCCACCTGAGTCACTTTGTCCCACTCAAGACTGCTGAGTGGCTGCTTTGAAACGCTTTGAACAAAGCTGTTTCAGGACTCTGAACCAACGACCAGCTGCCTTGCACTGTTATTTTTTTGTTGTTGTTGTAAACTCAACAGGCAGAGCAGACTTGGCTTTTCGTGAGGGGGAAACAAACACAAGAAATGTGGAAAGGCCAGTTCAGTGTGAGCTCACACAGCCTCACAAAAATAAGGTGTTTTGTTAAGAACGACAGAACCAATTGACTCTTTAGAACCAGAACCTGAATTCCCTTCTCTTTCGTCCGTGGTTGCGACGATTTAACCCTTTTGAGGTTTTTCAGTGCTGGAAAGTGCATCACCTTTTTCTTTCTATTGAGATTCAGACATAAACCTCTTTGATTTATGCCGCTAATGATTATAAACCTGCTGGATCGGTTTATCTTTGAAATAAAGAAAGAAAGATACTCCAAGTAAAATAAAGTAGCATCTGTTCATATCAATGTGATGTACTTTCTGTTTTGATAAATCTTATGATTAGATTGGTTTGGATTATTCTAAGATTGTACTAATATAACTACTTTTTCTCAGTCTGGGAATTTTTCCAGTTAAATTTAGATTGATTGATTTTTGTGTTATTGTATCAAACTTGTGTGACGTGAATAAAATAAATTATTTGTAATGAAGCTATAGACAGTGATTAACTTTGTGCACTCTTTGTTGTTTTTTTTCCCCATAGAAAGTAGGCTCAAGTGCTTATGTGTTCAGAAGCCAATGGCATAAATTGGACCAGTAATGTCCAGTTCATGATTATAAAAATAAACTACACCCCTGCATCACATCTGAGAAACAGTCTTCATCTGAATATGTTCGCATCAGAAAGCCTCATCTTGTGGGATTCCTCAAGCTTCAGTTCTGGGCCTTATTCTTTTCCTACTCTGTGTACATCCACTGGTGACATCCAGCTCTACTGTTTTGTTTCTTTTTTTTGTTTTTTTTCCTCTCGGTTATTCCGAGTTTCATAAATTGTCTAAGTTAATTTAGTGCCTGTCGGAATTTTTTAAAAAAAGAAGAAAAAAAGGGTTTAATGGCCATTTTCTCCAGCTAAATGAATATAAAACTGAGCCATTGATCCAGCAATATCTCAGTTTTATAGGCTCCTCTGTTAAATCATGCCTCAGTAATTCGGATAAGCCAATGGCTGCACTAGATGTTTAAGTCAGAGGATTTATCTGTGACACCAACACCTGGGAATCCACTTCCTCTGTCGATTAAAAGCAGCAGAAGCCGTCTTCTTCACACAATGATTTTGTTTGAACAGCAATTCTTTCATTTAGTGTCATTTTAGTCTCTTGTCTAAATTTTTATTATGTTTTTCTATTCTTTATCCTATAATGAAGCCTTACATGATTTTTTTTTTATTATTTCTGAACACTAATACACTTTGCTTATACTCTGTTACTTAGTACTTGCATTTAATGGAGGCTGACATTTGCTGTGAACTTGCATTACATAAATGAACTGAATTATTTCCTCTTGTTTTTCTGCATAGATCTTTTAACAATACGATTACTTGCCAAACAGCTAATCCATTAAAAAAATTAGATTATTTGCAAACTGTAGATGGAGCAAAAATAACAAACGGCTAGCCAACTTGGAAAAGAAAAGAGCATTCAGGACCGCAGAGATTGTGAAATCTTTTTTAGTTTGGTCCCTTGCTGTCTATTAAATCACAGGAAGAATGTGATCTCAAAAATGTCTCCGGAATGGCAGCAGATGAAGAAAAATGGTGACAAACAAGACGAATTAGAGGTCAGCTGAGGATGCTGCACTGTTTGAGGGAAGGAAGAGGGGAGAAATGGAGTAGCCATTTCAAAAAGTGACGATTAATCACAGTCGATGAACCCTGTCAGGCCGAATTTGATTGAGAACGAGACACAGAAGAAACCTGCCCCTCTGCGAAATCGGCCCAACTGCTTCTGGTCTGCAAGAGCTTATGGACCCAATTCAGAAAAAAAAAACAAATGAACAAAAAAAAAAAAAAAAGGCCAACCCAATTCTCCTGCGGAAAATGGCACCGCAGCAATCATGGGTAATATAAGAGCCTCCTGCGAGAGCAGCGGAAAGGGGTCTGGTGGCCAATCAGACAGTCTGCGAGGGAAAGTGGAATCCACCTGATTTACGCTAATCACACAGCTGTTCTGTATGTTAATGCCAGACAGGTAGACGGAGCGAGACCGGAGATGGCAAGAGAATGAGTGAACGTCTGAAAACAAAGGAGACGGAAAAGGTCAAAGAGGCTGACCTTTTTCATCTGAGAGTAAGAACAAATCACGGCGAGGTCTAATCAGTGACCACTGATGCAAACCCTGAATCTTGTTCAAAATTTGTCTTTGTCTCTGAAATCTTTTTAAGCAGCTCTGCATACACACATACACATGACAGAGGAAGGAAGTTAGACTGGTCAGCGTCCCCCGGCTTCCTTTGAGTCCCTAAACACATTCCTATAAACATGAAACAAAGAGGCAAATCAAAAGGTAAATCACAAAGAGAAGGGCCTAGCCTATCAAACATGAAAAGATGTCTGGAACAAACAGAGATGCAGGGAGGTTTAAGGGACGTTATTGTTTCTAAACTACAAGGCTGATCACAGAAACGGGAAAAGTCCCTGCTGGGATTTGACTGATCATGCAACGCCCTTGATTTAAAACTCATTCACAATTTGTAGGCCAGCCAGTTTCAGCTATTTGAATGTTTAACGTCTATTTTTCCCCTCCATGACATAATCAAAGTCATTTCAGCTCCATATGTCTGATACAAAACAAGTGGCAGCTACAAGAGAGGCAGCACAGTCCACAGCGACATAACAAAGCAAAGCCGAGTCCCCCCTAATGCAAGGGAAAGACTGACACCTACTGGTGGTCCGTGTAGCTACAGCATACTTTGACTTTTCTTTTTCCCTCCGAGAAAGCAGTAGGTCATCCATTAAAACATGGCTTCACAAGCTCTGACCTATTACATTTATTATGCAAATGAATCTGAACCGTGTCACACTAACATTTGCGGTGTGATTAATGTTGTCTCGGCTTTCACCGGGCTTTCTTGTTTTTCCCCTTTGAAGGAAAACTCCAAAAGAGCTGAAGGTCACGGCTGCGCAGGGCGACTCCTGCCAAAGGAAACAGCAGGCGGCCGTGACTGCGCGCTATTTAGCTTCGGCTCGTCAGATGCCAACGGATGATGTATGGTGTTGTGTAGCTGGACTCAGATAAGACGTAGGCACGCTGCGCTGAAGAAGAAGGAAAAAATGAAAAGTTTTAGCTTGTGTTGGAAGTTTTGCGAAAATCCAGCTCTGAGTGCATTCGAAAGGAGCGCGGTCTCTGTACAATTCATTTCCTCTTTATGAGTCATCCACTACAGTTTCGGAGTTTAAAAAATATGTGAGCAGAAAACTGCTGAGCTGTTCCACTCCAATCTGTGTGAGAAAAGTAGAGCATTGTTAAATTTTTTGAGAGTTTTCTGAGGGGGGGTTTTATGGTCCAGGTGCAGTAATGAAACCTGGACCAGGTAATGAAACTGGACCTGCTCATTTTCAATTTAATTCAATTTAATTAAAAAATACTTCCGGTAAATGTTTTTGAAACTCATTATTGAAGATTCTTAAAAGGAGTTGTTGTAGATGGTGGCGGCTGTGAGCACCTGTAGCAGTCTGTATTACAGGGAATCTCAACAAGCCTCTGACTGAAGATACAGTTGATGTAAAACAGTCTCATAAGGAAAGTTTCATTTTATGAAGAATTATCTTATTTTAAGCGTATAAAACAGATACGCCTGTCAACATGTCAATAAATAATATAATTTGACAAATAAATATTTTAATATATAGAAATAAATATATTAAAATGTATGACGCCTCAGTTACTGCATTTTAATTGTTTCTTTTAAAGAATTTATTTGAAACAATATATTTTTATATAAAGTGGCACTGAAATGAGCTCTGTTTTTTTGTGCACAGCAAATCCCTTCATTAACCGCTTTCTTACCAAATCCCCAATGAGACACAAAGCGAGATATTATCTATTAGCGCTTAATAGGAAATATTTTACAAAGTATAACTGATATGACTCATTTAACAGAAACAATTTTCTGCAGGCTTCAGTTTGGATATCCTGCCTCATGGTAGAGCCCAAAGGAAATTATCCACACAATGAAAATGCAATATTTGAAACAGTTTAATAATGAACTTCTCGGAGAACTTGTACTCTGTGAAAGAGAAACCTTGAGCTTACAAAGACGACTAAAGAAGTTAAATAAAAAGTTTGTTTCCCTATTTTTGCCATCTTAAATGAAAGGAGAGTTGTGCTGAAGATACAAGCAGTTTGCTTTCAGAATCAAGTTCCTCAGTGCGGCTGCGTTTCTCTCCAATGAGGAATACCAAATGAAAAGTTTGGCCGGAAAACGTCAACAAAATATTCATTCATAAGATGAAAAACGCAATATGTGAAATACCATTTAAAATTAAATTATCACTAAAATCCTATTCACTGACAGCATAGCAGGGATAATTCAATACCTAAATAGTACCGACCCCAGCTTTATTTATAACACATTTTAGACACCGCAAAGGACCAAAGTGCAGCATACAGTAAACACACAGAAGAAAATACATCTGGCTAGTTAGTGTAAGAGGAAACAAAAAGATAAAACAAGACAGAAAAATAGTAAGATTAGCATCAAAGACCCAGACAAGAGGATAAGATTTGAGAAGTGGTTTAAAAACAGACAGAGAAAAGCTTTTTCTAAATTACAGAGGTATGTAACATTATATTACAAATCTATCTCCACTGCAGTATCACTGTGTGCAATGTTTGTGTAGCATAGGACTGGTTGGAGTGCAGCAACTGTTGGCTGATCCATTCCAAGTGTTATAAACTTGCATTTTTCATGTGATATCGAGTCCGTTGGATAAAGTTCCACAACAGCAGATGCTCAGCGGAAAAAAATCATATTACCCAAAATGCTAAAGGTCACAGAGTGAAGGATTCACAGATGAAAAACAGAGGAAAAAGGAAAATAGGGAATATATAGTGGTTGACGCTGGCATCAAAATAGTTACCAGTATCATCACCATTGCAAGACTGTCCAATATCATGAAGCCCTACTGGTTATCCATTCCATATACAAAAAGGAACAGTCGACTCTGTTCAGCTTATAGGATTTCCCAGTAGAAACTGGTCCAAGGTACCAGAAATAATTTAGTATTGACTGGTCAATACTAAAGTCAAACTGGAAATGCAACATCAGAAGACTACTGGTTGATGATTGGCTAATGGAGAAGCTTCTCCTCTGCTGTACTTTGCGGTCATCAAGGTTGTAACTTGTAAGTTTGCTGACGTTTTGAAACTATCAGTATTGCACCCAAAGGTTTGCTGATGCTCAAATCAAGTCAAGTTTGTACAGCACATTTCAGCAACAAGGCGGTTCAAAGTTCTTCACATCATAAAAAAATCACGTTGTCACCAATTACGAAACAAGCAATAAACATTACATCTAGTCAAATGCCATCATCCAAATCAAGTAAATACACATCAAATATGATGGTCGATGTGGGTTTCTAGTCCAGATTTAAAGGAACTCAGGGTTTTGTAGTTTTCTGGAAGTTTGTTCTAGATTCGTGGTGCATAGAAGCTGAATGCTGTTTGGTTCTGGAGATGCAGAGCAGAACCAGAACCTGAAGACATGAGAGGTCTGGAAATTTGATAGAACCACAACAAATCTATAATGTATTTTGGTGCTAAGCCGGTCAGTGATTTATAGACTAACAGAAGCATTTTGCCTGATTGAGTTGTGCTGTTGCAGTAATCAATGGGACTGAAGATAAACACATGGATGAGTTTCTCTAGATCTTGCTGAGACATTAGTCCTCTAATCCTGGAAATGTTCTTTGGGTGATAGAAGGCCGACTTTGTAACTGTCTTTATGTGGCTCTGAAGGTCCAGGTCAGATTTCAGGCCTGATTAGCTTCTAGCTGTAATAACTGAAGCTGCGTGCTGTACTTTAGTTCGATCCTCTTTAGCTCAAAAAAAAAACCATAACTTCAGGAGAGTCTGAGATTGTCATTCCCTGAAGCACTTTGACGAGGGGGGGGAAAAAAACACAGACTTCCTACACAGTGTAATGTCATTTCTGACATGGTGTTAAACTTAAGTGTAATTAATTGAATGCTAACTGTACTTGATCCAGGTTGGCAAAATTTCACAAACGGATGAGAATATGTTCAGAATTAGAAATGTTCTTTGGCTTAAAATCTCTTTGTTGCTGTAACTTTAGTACCAAGAATTCCAGTGGAAAAAAAAAAGCTGTGGTAATATTTTTGCCATGTTGCCTAGTGATACTGGTATAAAAAAATAACAAAAACAACTTAAGAGCCATCGAGTCAGATGAGTGAGTATGGAAGAGTCCACACTTTATCCTTCCTGGAAGGGTGAATAAAGCAGCAGCAAGAGATAAATCTCTCTAAACCTCATCTGACCTCGCCTACTTAACTTAGGATACCAATCGATGTAAGTACTGACAAACATGATTACTGTACATAAAACATAAAAGAACAAATCAGACGAATATGACCTATTGCGATAGGTTCATGTTCAGATTTTGTGCTTTAAATTAGAAAATTAATTTAGCATAAATGCCTCAAAATCCTAATTGACACCGAATCAAAAAGGGTACAAAAAATAGCAGACATCGCCAGCTACACCTCACTATCAGATTCGTCAGAGAAGAAGAGGTCCTGACTTTGCCATGCTGGTCTCTTTTTCCGTCAAGCTGTTGCTTAGCCATAAAAATACGTCAAACGCGTCTAGTTCCGAAATGACCAGGCTGCAGTTTGCAAGTCGCTCCGTGCCTCGTTTTCACCCTCAGCGTCACGTTTGCCCTCTAAGACCATCTGCTTCCATAATGCATGCAGGACTCTTACCACCGTCTGAGGTTCAGGTCTGTCAGCGGGATGCTTCGCATGGTCGATCCCAGCAGCATGAAGAAGGCCGAGAGCAGGAGGGAAGCCCGTAAGCCTGGACAGCAAAAGGCACAGACGTTAAAGAAGATGACGAATAGACAGGAAGAACTGGCTGCAACTGAAACGAGTGAGAGTGGTTTATTTTATAACCACGCCATGTTCACAATTTGTCCTGATCAACATTTCTGTGCCGCATGATTCTGCTGCAACCTCCGAAAGTATTCCTCACTTCCTGTAGCTCAAGAACAGACGTTCAGTTCAATCAATCAGCAAAACTGGTTAATTATTGAAAAACCACTTCGCTACGTTTCAGGTTTCCATTTATTATTTCAACTAATCTTACTTACAGAAATGCAATGCTGAGTAAATATATTCATACCTCCTTGAATTGTTTAATGTTGTAGAATGACCCAGTCAAAGTCTAGATCTCAATCTCATTGAGGATATGCAGAAAGATTTCCTGCATGCAACACTTTTCGCATTTTTATTTGCGAAAAGAAACTTTTTTTTTTCTTGTCGCTTCAAAATTATTAATTTCTTTGTGTTTATCTATCACACAAAATCTCAACAAAGTGCTTTGTAGTCTGTGGCTGTAATGTGACGAAATGCAGAAAGTTACCGCAGTATTATTAATTAAAAGGCACTGCATTATGTCGGCTTCAGTTGGACAAGAAACAATGGTTGCGGTTTTTCCTTCTTTTTTTAAAATCAACTTCTTTTAAAATGAGTTTCAACAAAAAGTAAACCATGAAACTCTGTATGTCGGATTTGGGACAGGAAGGCCTCATAATTATATCACCTGAACATTTCATGTATATGAACAAAAAAGCTCTTAGTACCTTGTTAAAGGTTGCCTGAGTTACATCAATACAATGAATAAAGTTTTGAGAAAGATTATCGCTCTTAGCCTTGAGGGTAGTTAAGCTACACAATTAGTTGGCCTATTTCCAGGTATATCCCAGATCTCTGGTTAGCAGCCTATAATAAAACAGAAGGAGTCAGATTTGCTGGATAAACATTCACCAGTAAATAGGGGCTTCGATTCTGATCTGCACCTCTTCTCAACATTACTTCAGTTTTCTACCGGGCGCGTTGCCTTAGCTTCTGGGCCTGTGCAGCAACTTGATTCCTTTGTGTTTCAGCCTCTGTGTTGCACATTTGCAGCCTGCCTTGGAACATTGTCTTGGAGCAGGTTTTGTCAGAGCTGCAGCTGTTTAAAAGTTAGCCTCCCATTTGACTTTCAGCAGGAGCGCCTAGCTAATTTAGTGATTGCAACTCAATTTTTATGCCTTCTCTAATGTACATACTGTTTTATATTTTACGTTGCTTGCTATGTTTGAACTGATGTAGATGCTGCACTACGGTGCTTCCAGTGACCTCTGTGACCTCAGCAGGTAGAGAACTGTCAACCGTGCCAAATGTGGGCATCTGCTCCAGCGAACACTGTCCAAAACAATAATGAATTATGGCCATCAAGAGAATCAAAATGCATTTCTGACACCTGAAAGTAATATCCAACAAAGACTGCGTACAAAACAGTTGTGTGTAATAACATATTTGAGCCCGCTGATTATGACATGCCAATATTTTTGCGATTTGTTGTGTTGTAAGGTTGAAATGAAATTGTTCTACTCTTGCAGACCTGACGTGGGACTCATTCTTGACACATATTCCTGCAGCACTGTTTTATTTGTTTAGTTGTTCAAAAATTTGTTGTGGATATGGTTACTACATTGGACAAATGCTGAGTGGGAGTGATAATTTTGTAAGATTGACGATCGACTGATACTTGCGCGAGAAACCAATCATATCTGCAGCATTATTATCTGCTCCTTATGTGGGTCAGTGGACCAGCTATGTTGTAATATTGCACACTGTAAGTTGATATAGTCACCATAAAGCTTTATCTCATTAATAGGTGTGGTATAAAAGTATGGCAAACGCACCATGTTCGAAGGCTGTTAGCTGACTGTGGTTCAATTACAAGTCAAGAAACCTATGACTAAAAAACTAGCTAAACATCTTGTCAAGATGTTTCTTGTGAGAAAAAGCTTCAAATAAGATGTATTTCATCCAAAAAAAAGAAAGAAAGAAAAAAAAACTATTGGTCATTAATTTTAAGGAGAAGCCATAATATGCATACACATTTTAACGTTTGTTTTACATTCTTTCAAACACTTCAAAACCAACCATTTCACCTTTTCAGATGAAAGAAATATGTTTTTTTTCATTAAGCGTAATTAAAATGCAATACGATTGAGTTATGCACGCAGAACAACAACAACAAAAAAAGATTTATCGGGAACGAAATGTCAGCACATCCAGAAATGAAAGTAACCATTTAAAATTTTGCACGCGGCATTATTGCTTAAGGCTTTCATCATTCTTCTTTACAAATGTTTGCAGAAGCAGATATTTTAAGAGGCTGCTACACCGTCATCACCTGACTGATCCCATGTCAACAGGTAACCACGGTTCTTCCACTTCCTCCCTTCATCACCATTTAAGTGTAGTGAGGCCAAGAATTTAAAATTCACAATGTTCCATTAGTAAGAATAGAGTAGATTTTTTATTTAGGTTATCAGAAATATATTTTTTTAATGCTTCATAATGTTTTAGTTACTCGTCTCTCTGCTCTTTAAATGCGTTTTATAAAGCAAACTTCTTAAAAACACCACTTATAGAAATCATGGAAAGCACCTTCAAGCAAGAATTAAACATACTTTTCATTAATATTTCTGTTTTTAAAAGTAGTTGTAGTATCGGTCTGATTTAATATCCTAATGTTAAATGTCATGTTTTCAACTACCTGTAAGTGGAAAATGATCATAATTAAGAGAAATAAAAGCTTTCAAACATCCATCTGTGACTACATAATGGGTGTAAAGTTTCTAAAATAAATGGGCTTTTCAATAATATTCAAATTTATCGACTCGGTCTGCAGTAAGATGTTTTAATTTTCAAGTTTTCTTTCTGCCTAGAGATTAAAGATGAAAATCCTTCGTCCACAGTGACCAGCCTTTTACATGAAAGTCTTCTAATAAAACCGGCGGATGTACTCTGATCAAAAACTGAATGAAAGAACGTGAGCAACAGTTATCAGCAGGTAGAAGTGGTTTTATAATCAACATGTGCTTCCAAGAAGACTGTGAAGTGGTAATAAGATTACAAGCAAAATGTTGGGATCAGAATTTTGGAAAGTAGTCTCCATCACCAAATAATTATACTCTCAAAGCATCTTTTGTAACACTGACGCTTCTTTGACAGGATTTCTCTTTAAATGGCGACGCCTGCCTCGTTGTTCACAAGCAGTTTCTACCTCCGAGTAAGCGGGAGCTCTCAGCAGGGAGCGAAAGCCTTTCCCCCACTGATTCGTGTCCCTGCATGTGGACGTCAACATGTGTATATATGCAGCACAGAAATCCATGAAGGCAGACCAGGCTTAAACCTGCAGCAACCGCTCTTGTAAACAATATCAGACCATGTGACAAAGCAATTTGAGAAAACAGGACATCTTGTCCTCATTTATTTTTTAGGTTTTATAAGTCTGTGGGAGCAGCTTTATGTTGCCTCATCATTATGAATTTCCTAACATTTATGTAAAGAAGGAGAAACGCCGCCTGAAACCGACTTTGGCGCAGATGAAAACAGAACTCCCAAAATGCTGGTGAATCAGGATCACAAGACTGGCAGAATTATTCCACTCAGGTTTTTGCATGTTTCCAATCAGGATAATGAAACGCAGCACTTCGTCAGACAAAACTACTAACCAGTTCAGTGTGGAAATTACACACTTTGTGTCAGGTGATGCAGTCTGAACTGGTTAGGTGGAGCCCACTCTGACTCAGAGGCTTAAGTCAGGCTCTTCAACTTCCTCATAATAAATCGAAAGCGCTTCCCGAAATATTCAGGAATTTCTAAATGCTGACGTCAGTGACATCTGAAGTTTTAAAATGCAAATATGTTCTAATGCATCATCAATAGTGTTTATGTTCATATGGCTCCAACTTCAGCTGTAAACTTACTGAAGGAAACTATGGAATCATTAATTCATCATTTGGTCAATTTACAGTTTTGATATGGGCTCTTTACCCAGGGCAGCACAGCTTTAGACTTCTCTTGCTTATTTAGATGTCCTGTCAATGAAAAATGGACACCCCGACACTAATGTGCACAGTTTATACACTGTAAGAAAATACAAGTGCACACGAAAGTGTCTAAAGATGCCAGCTTATTTACAGTTTCTAATTCAATGCCACATCCAAAGACTGTTTTACATTTTTGTTTTGCTTGTTGTTTGGTTACATTTTATCAGCTCAAAGTCTAAAATGTCTAGACTGGCCAAACCTGAAATTGATTATTTTACAATGCAAGAATATTTTAAAGTGTAAGGGAGAAAATATATATTTTTTATTATTATTATTTAACCTGTGATCAGATCTTTGAACAACTGAGTGAAATCAATTTTTAAAAAATTAGCTAAAATGTGGGGGTTTTTTTGTTTTCAAAAATTTGTTCAAAGCTAACAATCCTCATACAAAGACTAAGTAAATGTATTCATACCTTAATAAAAATTAAAACGGTGGCAGTACTGCGGTCTTTAAAATGCTGCAATATCTGATTTTCGTCACCCAAACTTTTGTGTGTTTTGATTATCGAAACTAATCTATGTGTCACAGTATTGACGAGGGTGAGGGGTCAAGCAGCAATATAATGTCGAGACAGGCAGGACACGTAGTGCCAAATTAGAACAACTCACCTTTTTTGTCCATTAACCACATAAACAGCAACCAGGGGAAGAACCCAACCGGGCCCCACAGAACCAAAACCGCGATGTCAGACTTGGTGAACCCGTAAGCCTTTACAGCCGAGTTCTGAATGGGTCCCCAGAAGTTCCAGACCATCCCTTGCATGAGTGCCAGCAGGGAAAACAGGGTCAGAACCAGCCATCTTCTGCCATACACTCGGCTGTTAACGGGCAGGCTGTTAGTGGTCCCAGCGGAAGTCGGAGCAAGAAGCGGCTCCCTTTCTGCCTCGGTGCTGGAAGCGGCACCCATAGTAGCCGCTCGCTCGGTTGTCAGTGTAGTCCGAAAGCTAACTTTTACGTCTGTTTGAAGGACAACAGATGTGTTGCTCAGCTATTGTCGTGTACAAAAAGAATAACAGCCAAGCCGACAGCCCCCTTTTTTTTTTTGCGTAACTGCTCCACTGCGCATGTCCAAACGGAAATAGTTTGCGGTGTGGGAAACTGGCGCGCTACCGCCGCCATTACGGCCCCGCTTAAGCGCGAGCTTCACTGAGGATGTTGAAGCCGAAAACAGAGCCAAAATGGAGCAGTTACATGTCGGACAGTACCGAATGTAAATTGAGAGCCGCGTTGTGTCATGTGAGTTTTGTTTACATCCGCCAGAAGTTCCTCTGCACGTGTAGGGATAGGTGAGTGTGGCTTTTCCACAGACACATACGTCTCCACGAAGCTAGCTGGAGCTGAGTTTACTTGGAAATTTTCACTGTTAAACGGAAAACATGAATCTATGCATACCAAAAAACATAAGGCAGCTAACATCATTAGTTCCGTTTTTATTTTTCAACAAATGTACAGTCCCGTTCAGCTGGTATTCTGATTGAAATTAGAATAGACGTCATCTTAATTATTGAAGTACACTAAAAGCAAAAGATAATGTTAATAAGTCGTAGGGTTCCCGCTGTTGTCTCATTACAGTTCATTAGCATTCAGTGCGGAAGTTCAAAATTAGCTTTAGCTTCCCAGCAAGATTCAATTTTAATGGGTTTTTTTTTCGGGAAATTGCTTTCAAAACACACCAAACACGTTCCAGAGAACAAAAAGTCATTAAGCAGGAACGACGTTCAAAACAGATGCAAAATTACTAACCTGGCAGTTATTGTGACCAAACCTAACAAGGATGTGATTAAATAGTTATATTATTTTCAAAAATCAACAGGTTAGCCCAACAAATCTTCAGATCTTTTAACATTTTACATAATATAAAAATAGCATTAATATGCAGAAGATTTTTTGTTTTCTTTTACTCAAGACTTTTTGTTGCTAACAAGCACATGACGCCCCACCAGTCTGCCTGACAGTTTATGTAAAGGTTTTGTGGTCATACAGGATGAATGTCATCTTCTTCTAATTTCAGAAATCTCTTTTGATAATTTCGTACCCAGATTTTTGGATACTAAAAAGGGCTGCCTGTTAGCTGATGCACACTAGGTGGTGGTTTTGCTTTTTATTTAAAAGCAGTTTTATGTTAGGAAATTAGGTTATTTTACAGTAAGGTGTATCTACCAGCAGCTGTGTTTTCTGAGTTATTTTAGTTTATTTGAGGTTAGAATCTGTCAAGAGTCAATTAACCCAAAGAGGAAGAAGAACCAAAACGAACATCAATAGTGTGTTATGCAAAGTTTTTAAACAAAAAGACCAGGGAAGGAATTACAAGTCTTTCTATTTTATGCTTATAAAATAGCACAGTTGTAAGTAGAGATTAAAAATGCATAGAAGAAATTAGGGCAAAGACCAAACAAATCAATGACATCCAAATGACTGAAAACTGCATTTAATAAACCAAGACCAGTCTGTTTATCATCGGATTCAAAAGTCAAGTGAATTTATTAGTAATCCAAATAAACTGTATTGGAAACATAGAGATACATTTTACAGAATACATCGTAATCTGATAATGAGTCAAATTATCATTGCTTCCTTTAATTTTCCACTTGCTGTATGCCTCAAAAAAGAAAACATCCTTCTCTACCTTCTGCATGCCATCTGTGTTTGGCACAATAATATTAAACGCTGACTCTGCTAATACCCTGTCTTATCCCCATGTTGCAGCCTGTGAACAGCGTGGACCCCCAGGCAATGGCTGCCGTGACCCCCATTAAACCCTTCAGCCCAGAGGAGACCAGATGGATTTTGGAGCATTTGCAGCATCCTTCAGTTTTCCTGAACATGACCCAGGGCTGGCCTGTCCTGCACTGGACTGCACAGCATCTGTCAGGCTGCCTCCAAGACAGGCTGATCCGATTCAGACTCGGAAGGAAAGAGGCAACAAACGGTAAGAACAGATGATGAATCCCTTCAGAGGGAAGGCGTCACTCCTCAGTAATAAATCATCTAGAATCCATGTTAAGCAAGAAATTAGACCTCAAGCTACAGTGAGCCTACTCTGGCTCTCACCAGGTTAAAGCTGTTTATGAATTGAGGTTTAAAATGCAGATGGAAAGAAAACCATTAGAAAGTATTGAAAAAAGACTGAAGGGCTTATAAAAATGTGTTGTGTTTTTTTTTATTTCTTTATATAATTAATTTAAAATGTTTTAAAACAAAGGGGTTATGAATAGGACTGAAGTTCTTACATCCAAACTCTTTTGTTTCTTCCTCCCTCTTTGTAGCTCCTCTGTTTGAGACTCAGTGTTCGTACATCGAGGCCACAGTGACTCAGTTCCTGCGCTGGACTCAGCATCAGACCGATGTGGGGTCTTTCTCTGAATACCCCTGCTCAGAGTACTGGGCTTATGCTGACTACAAGTACATCACCACGCTGTTTCACGATCAACCTTCCATGTTTGAGGTAACCGTAATGCCCCGCTTTTTGTTTCTGTTTGGTATTTGGACGCTATTGAATATAGTATCGCCATGGAACACCTTGAGATTTTAATAAAAAAAATCTGGTGGAATCAACCAGTAAATAGAAAACAACTTTTAACAGGATAATTTTTCAAAGCAAGTGGCCAAATTAATGCTGAAATGGATCACCAGACAAAAACACAGCCTTCTTCAATGGCCAAGAGTCTAAATCCTGTACTCAATACATGTTCTTAATTTAAACGTTATATTTATTTTTTATATTTTAGTCTCAACTAATTTGCACACTCCTCAAATATCTTAACTCATGATTTAATTTAATATAATAATAATAATAAATAAAAATATGCTGCTCACTTCAGCCTGCCAAACTTTGTGGAAGAGATTGTAATGTTCAACAATTCAAATATTAAGCATTCTGTTAAAAAACCACAGCCTTAAAAGCCAAAATAGCAGTTCCAATCTTGCATTTAATTTCAACCTCTTGTTTGACATTTTACATTTGTTTATTAACTTACTGACTCATCCTCTGCTCAAGAATTACATAAGTGTCACTTCTTTTTATTTTTAGCAATGTCCTGGAATTTATTACATTTTTTAGTCTGTGTGATAAACTGTTACTGGGCATCCAGCTGTAATTATTATCTACTGACATTTATGGCTATGAGACGAGCAGACATGGGCTTAAGAGAATCATGGTGTTGGAGGAAGGCTTCCTCAAGGCTAAATTGACCAGTCTGTCATTTCCAGCTGCTTTCATATAGAATAATGACTTCATTATTCTGGGACCTTGTGGGATTTAGTATTTTTGCTTTGGTAGTATGTAACTGATGAGGCAGTTTTCCTAGAAACAATTACCAATCGTAAGTTTACTTTTTCTGCTTGGACAACTTCATTTGTTACCGTATATGTGCTCTGTCACTGCAGCTGGTGGTGTAAGGTTATAAATAAGCAATGAGATGGCAAGGTTGTAACTCTGGTATCAGCCTTGTTCCTATATTTTTGAAATAATTATGGACTAAATTTAGTTATATTTTCAACACTGTTTTGAAAGGAATAAATGATTGCTGTTTATTCCAGGATGTAAAGTGGTCTGAGTTTGGCTTTGAAGGACGTAACGGGAAGGAGAGCACTCTTTGGATTGGCACAGAAGGGGCTAACACGCCGTGCCATTTGGACACCTATGGCTGTAACCTTGTGCTGCAGGTTCAAGGACGGTAAGAAGGAACACCTGAACCCATCACAAAAAAAAATATTACACAAGCTGAGCTCTTCAGCTATATCCCGGACGAGCCCCCAAAATTTTACTTTTCCAGCTTTTGTTTTGGCGCTAGAGGGGCATAAATTAATAAAAGGTTAAAAAAGATAAATAAATTAAAAGTTGTTATTAATGAATCAAATAATTAAACAGGCCAATTTTTGAAAAATTATTTACTTATTAGTCTAAAAATGAGTTGGCAAAAAAAAAAAAAGAGTCAAAAAATATTGTTTTAAAAGGAACAAAACTACTGTGGGTACATCACTTCTGCACACTACATCAAATTCACATTGGACACAACCTCCATCAGTCAAAGAAATTAGCTTCATTATCTCCCCATCATGCATTTGACCTCTAGCGACCTTTAGGTCAGCCAATAGCTACTTCTCTGGCACAGGAGTTGGTGCCACTGTGCCATGGTGAATTTTAGGGTTTGCATTTTAAATTAGTCAGGAGGAAAATGCTGAGCACTCTGGAATTTTGAGTCTGAAAAAAATTTAGGAACTCTTCAGAGGAGCCACATCATTGATCATGGTGTTTCTCTCATGCACAGAAGGAATGTTTAAAAATGTAATCATGCTCAACAATTTTATTGTCTGTCGATGCATGATACATCTGCATTGACATTGGTATCGGCTGATGCTAGTAATTTTTTCGGACATATGGGTATCGGTTGGTAAAAGTGGTACAACGTTAACAACCAATGTTTATTTGGATTTTGTTGTCATTTGTGTTTCGGGAGGTGGAAGTAGCTGGATATGTGTTTGGTGTTCAACCGAACTGGTGTGGTCGCTTTTACACAGTGTCAAAAGTGTATGGAAATATACAATAATATACATATTGGTAGCTACGGGTAATTGACAACAACAGCAGAGTTGGTATTGGATACCGGATATTGACATCGGCCCAAACTTTCATATCGGTTCATCTATACTATTTTCAGTCGGTCAGTTATGGTTAAGGTAATATTTACCTTTTTTTGAATAAAAGATCCCCTACTTTGAAAATAAAGTTTTTGAATCAAATACAGATGAAGGCATCTGAGAAATTAGGGGTTTTTTAAAGCTGAATTTAATGGTTTAAACCAGTGGTTCCCAAAGATTTTCTGGGCCCCCCTATAGATTACAATAACATCCCACCCAAAAAGAAAAAAAATAATCAACTGGGCACACACATCGTTCAAACAGACATAAACCTATACACATATTTTGTTTTCAAACTCCACTGAAGTTTATTTCACACTTCAGGTTGCAACAAAACACACTACAAACCATCTTTGCAGTGAAACACTTTTGTGTAAGTTTTTTTTTTTTTTTTCTTTCATCCGTACCGCTTCCCGCGCCCCCCCTGCAATGGCACTGTGCCCCACACTTTGGGAACCACTGATTTAAACTAATCCCTGCCATTTAAATCTGAAACAGTGTCACACTTCAATTTAACAGACAGGACCTGCAGCTGAGCAGGATTTCTCATGTGAACGTTTTCAGCCTCCTAAGTACGCAACTCTTCCACAACACTGAAGGTGAAAAGCACCGCGGCTGCTGACACTCGCCGCGATCCGTCCTCGGCCTTCTGGAAAGGATTTAATTTGTCCCTCTGCTCTCCTAAGGAGCAGGAAAGAGCAGACGACAAGGCGAGCCACAATAACGGGACAGAGCGAGCCAAGAAATGAAAAAGAAAAGGTCTGCGTTATCTCGTTTTGGCGGCCTCTCAGGGAGCAACAATTGTGTCTCACAGCTTGTAATTGGGTCTCAGGTTCCTTTATTTGGTATTGATCTCTGAAGGAATGAAATGCCGCTCCAGCAGTCTTTTAACTCTGCTGATCTATGAAAATACAACGGTGTTGATTGATATCATGACATTTGGCCTTCTGCTAGATCAGATCAACAGGAAATTTTAAAAAAAGCATTGGCAAAGTCAAATAGTTTTTAAACAAACTATAGAGAGAATGTAATTTAGGTTTTATGTTAGAAAAGATTGTCTGGGACTGATGGCTTTGCAGCTGCCTTTGCTGGAGAATAAGAGCAGAGTTGGAATTTGGATTGGGTTTGGGTTTTTAGAAACTTCAGCTTTCTTTTACTGCTTTCTCCTTTTTCTTTATGTGGCATGGATACAGTGTAACAGATTGGATTCAGATTAAAATGGTCTCCCTTCTCTGCAGGAAACGCTGGCATCTGTTCCCTCCAGAGGACACAGCGAAGCTTTACCCGACCCGGATCCCCTACGAGGAGTCCAGCGTCTTCAGCCAGGTCCACGTTCTCCATCCAGACCTGAGGAAGTTCCCGCAGTTCCAGGGGGCCAGGGCCCACACGGTGACTCTGGAGCCCGGGCAGGTCAGAATGTGACAAGGTTAAAAATGCAATCTAATTTCAAAGATGACACTACTTGATGAGTTTATTGATCCAGGACGCACAAACAAAGGCTTGGATTGATTTATCTTTAAAGTTAATTAAAGACTAAATTAAATCTTCCTTACTTCCTTTTTCTTATGTCGATTGATGAATCGATGGCCACTTTCTATGAAATTCAGGCTTTTACAACCTTATTTTAACACCTTATTTACACGATACATACGCCGTCTTAAAAAGTCCTTTTGTAACTTCTGGTCTGAACCAGAACGGAAAAAGTGAAGTTTTCCAAACTTTTATTTAAAAAAAATTTAACAGATTAGAACATGTATATTCTAGTAAGTTATCTAAACAGACAGAGTGCTTCTCATACGGTTTTATAGCAAAAGTATTCACACCCCTTGAAATGGTTTTCCTTCTCATACCTACCAAAGCCAACTCAAAAGAAACTATGGATTTATTGTGTTTATGTCATAGACAAGCACAAAGAAGCGTGTCTTTGCGAAGGGGGAAGAAAGAGAAACATTATTTATCAAAACTGTGTAGGATAAAACATCAAAGAAGGAGTTGAGATCATACGTATTCAGCACCACTGAGTTAATAAATTGTACCTTAACCTTACCTTCCTGCAATCACAGCTGCTTTTTTTTTTTTTGTTTTGAAGCACATCTGTGAACGTCAGGATTTCAGGTTTTTACACCGATTTTTAATTAGATCTGGACTTTGGGCCGTTGTGAAACATGGCTTGTTCTAAACATTTCCATTGTAGCTCTGGATGTGTGTTCATGGATCCTTTCCCTGTCGTCCGGTGCTGTCCTGTATTTTTCTCGTTGCAAAAAAAAACTCTCCAAATTTACAAAGTACTCTTGGTCTTGTTTCTAGTGCAAATATCTTACTACAGTTGAAATAGGACAAACCTGGCTTACAAGTCACTTTGCAGCAAGATATAGGAGCTTGTTTTAGATCAATAATTCCTTAAAATTGATTTTAAAAAAGTGCTAATTCTACTGGCAGATTATTTCACTTATAACAAGACATTTTTCCTGTGATATTAAAATGGAATCCAGAAAAAATGTACACAGTAAAAGTAGAAATTGGGGGGGGAAAAAAAGATAGAAATTTGAAAATAATAAAACGGATTTCATTTCTCTTTGTATCTCTCCTCCGTATGAAATTACACTTTTGTTGTGGTTCTGCTTCACCTTTGGGTGATTTGGGACTTTATGTCAAAGAAAGCAAGAGCTCATAGGTAAACCTCATCATCTCTTTGGATTATGTGTTCGGGTGGGGGGAAGAAATCAGGGTTAAGACCAGGTCAGCAGGTCGAGTGACAATTGACTTAACTTCCCACTTCAGATAAAGATGAGCTCTAAATTACAGCAGAGCTGTGGTAAACTCTGGGGGAGGGGGAAAGGAGCATTAACGTTTCCTCTTTCTCACCGTTCAGTTCCTTTTTTCCTTTACTTGCCCTTCTTCATCCTGTTTCTCTTTTTTTTTTTTACTCAGGAAACAAAGAAATCAGTCCTTTGTATCTTCTCTTCTTGGAGCCTCCTCAACCTTTAGAAAAACCCGCCTACATGTTGATGCGAGTTGATTCATAAGCTGAAGTCACTGTTACCTGCTTAATTTGAAATCTCTCCTGAGAAAGATGACCTAAATATGTTTCAGCAGAATCCCTGTTTTCTTTTTTTTTCTGGAAAAATATTGTCCTTATCCTTTTTCCATAAACCAGTTGCGAACGAGTCTGTGTGGCATTCCTGACCTTTGCACCTTTAACCATCGATTTCATTGGCCTCCTTGCGTTTTTTGCTGCAGCTCACAGAATCGGTAACCTTTGGTTCCTGAGGACAGCTTTTGGCCTGAGTTTGGTTTTATCTACATTTAGAAATTACTTGTTGACATGGAAGGAAAGGCTGTTGGTCTCTATCTCTCCTGGACTGAAATCGATAAACCTTCTGCGTTATTTTTTATGTTTTTTAATAGAATCACCTTATGAATTGATGGACCGCTAACCGACAAGGGTTCTGGTTTATGCTGCCATCTGGTGGATTATCTGTGTGCTTAGTAGCTTTTTATCTTTGGAAAACAGAAGTTTAGAAACTAATTGCTGCCATTGAACTCTTGATAAATTAAATGGGCTTTTTTTCTCTTTTCTCTCTCTTATCTCCTGTGACCAGGTGCTTTATGTCCCCAGGCACTGGTGGCACTATGTGGAGTCAATAGATCCCATCACCGTCAGCGTCAACTCCTGGATCGAGCTGGTACCGGCGCTCCGTCACGTCTCTCCTTCATCCTGTGTTCTTCACATAAAACTTTCCTGAAACGACGCTCTAAATAGCCCAAGCGCTTTGAGGTTTTTAAACTGGGTTCCTTTGGAGTCTGGGAAAGGGAGGAATTAGATTTCATTGTGTTGTAGGTCTGTAGCTGTGGGAAAAGAAGTTAAATGCTGTGATTTTCTCTAATTAAAAAGCTGAAATTTCCAAAATGATGTAATAATCTTACAATATACAAGTACCTGGGTTCCTGTGTGCAGTCTGGAAAATGCTGGAATTTTAATATTGATCGTGGAAAAATATATGTTTTTCAAGACTTTGTTCCCTGTCCCATGGTCTAAATGTCGTGTCCTGTCTTTCCTCACACGCTTCTGTGAGCTTTCTTGTCTTTTCTTCCTTGCTTGCTTCAGGGCTGGGAGATTTGGCTTAAAAAAAAAATCTTGTTTTTTTTTCCATACCAAATTTGATTTACGATTTTAATCATTTTTGTTTTTGTCACTTCCTTTTCTTAAAAAGAAATGACAAATAACAGAAAATATTGTCAAAAACTGACTTGTCTTTTAGTCATCCCTTCTCTGAGTTGACCTGAATTTATATTCCAAATAATTGTCTAACAAGATGGCGGCCGTGGGTGGGCTGGCGAAACTTAAAATCAATTTTATCATCCGAGTTGCTTCTGTATTCATCTCTTTCTTTAGCAAGTATGTTTACAAATGGGGGCAAAGTTGATCTATACCTCTTTTGCCTTATAATTAAAATCATTAGAAAACTGCTTTTTATATTTACTCAGATTATCTTTGTCTAATATACAATGTGTTTGATTGGAGGCATTTCATTCTGACAATGAAAACAAAAGCAAATTTCTAAGCATTTTCCCAGAGAGGTCACAAACACGATAAAACTGTCTGCATTAAATGCAAAAATTATAATAAATGCTGGTGAGATTTTGCTTACGTTTGTCTCTGTTTCTGCACAGGAAGTGGACGACGCAGCTCGGGTCAGCGAAGCCGTGACCAGGACGGTTGTGTGTGCGATGAAAGGTGCTCCGAGTGACGACAACGCCGACACCTGGCTGAACCCCACTGAGGTAACAAGTACATGCTACCATGAAAAACATTTGAAGCACCTCATAATCCAAGATAAAATAAAAAAACAAAAGTGATGGATTTAAAAATCCAGTTTCCAAATACTATATATATATATATACTGACATGTGTTTTCTTTTTTTTAAAATTATTTCCTTCACTAAGGATTGAAAAACATGAAATAGCAAAATGTGCGGCAAAGCGGCAGCCATTTTAAATCAAACAGAAATAAAAATATCAGACGGTATTACTTCCATTTAAGCAAACTTATTTTCATCTAACTACAAAAATCTGCTACAAAAATCACTGTCTCTGGAGAAAACATCTAATAGTTTTTAAGTCTCCATCCAGTCTGTAGTCAGATACAAATCATGACCTTTAAGGGAAACTTTTCAGGGTCTGTCTTACCTTGGTCGCCCTCTAGTGTTCCTTTTTGGGACTACCAGATGCATTTTTCTTTTTCTTCTCTCTCTCAGTACCTCATGAAAATTCTGTTATCCCACCTCCAGAACATTCTTTAGTTTGTGTTTTTAAGCTGCTCCTGCCACTGAGACCACAGTGTGCATAGAGAGACCACAGCTCTTCTGAAAATGCAGAGATGAACAGGAGCATCCCAGAGGACACCGGATGTGTGTATTGTTGTACAGTGAAGTTTAAGAGATCAGCCAGAATAACTGTGTAAGAGAATCAGTTTTTTTTTTTTTTTTTTATCTATGCTGACGACAATAAAACCAGCTGACTTATAACATGTACGTTCCACACATACTGCCAAAACAGCTCTTTTTATTGGGATTTTATATGAAACACTAACACAAAGCGGTGTTTTCTTTCCTTCCGCTTCACAAAGGAAAATCAAAATCTGAAAAGCATGGCTAATTTTACCCTGATACCTCTGGACAAGATTCATTACAGCCAGTTGCATTCAGAAGTCACATAATTATAAATAAAGTTGGTATATGTGTGTAATCTAAATATATCCAGCTCCTAATGTGTGAATACAATTATTAGCTGAAATCCTGGCCTTCTTCTGAAGAAATGTAGGCCTACAGCAAGCTAACAGATCTTTTTAAAAGCATTATGAAGTTTAAAACATTAAATATTTTTAAAGATTTTTTTTACATTTTCCAGGAAGAAAAGCTCTCCCATGAAGAAAACATGCAGTATCTTAACCTGGCAGTGTCTGCTCAGAGAAAGAGGGGCCTCTTCCACGGGAAGCCCAGCCCGGACCCGAGGGCCACCCAGCCTGCCAAACGGGACTCATGTGGACGACTAAAGCTCAGAGGAGACGGGGTCACGGTCCCTGCGTCCGTCCGACTCCCGTTCGGGCAACATCTCATCCCCGTAAAGTGTCAGGAAGACGAACCGGAGAAAACGGTTCCGGAGGACTCTTCCTGTGACGCTGCCGTCTCTCCCAGGGAGGACGGTTCTGCTGGCGCTAAGGGAAAACACACATGTGGTGCTGATTTAACTCAATTTAGCTCATGCGATTTAGCGACGGAGCGCAGGAATAATCAGGGCTCAGGACCTTCTCTGATTACCACTAACGACCTGTTAGACTGTCTGGTCCATCCAGACATCATCAGCCGTGTAACAGAGCTTCTCCTGGAACGGCACGGAGGCGGCCATCTTTAATCTTCGATCTTCACCTGCCGCAGACGAGAGGCGCTCGATGTCGAACATGAATCTTCAGCAGCAAACTGCTCACTTCCTGCTGTTATGTGACACCTTTCATTTGTCCCCTCATTCTGGGATCCTCGCGCTGCAGACTCCAAATTTGAGTAAACGCAATTATGTGGTGAGTCATGCCGACGAGTGGCTCGGACATTTCCTCCCTGTGTCATCCAGAACATGCTAATCTGGTTTAGCTGCCCTGGCAGAGGAAAAAAGACCACCTCGATCAAGTTAGCATGTTAATGCAACAAATAATTCAGAATAATATTCCTCTGGTGGAAGCATTTGTTCTCTCTGTGATGTTTTGTTGTCATTCAGTGATAAAACAAAATTGGGCCTGAACCTCCATGACTTCCTGATGGTAGTGGTTTCAGGATGTATGAGAGCTGACCGTGGGGTTAGTGACTGAAACTGACCAAAATGTTTCAGACTTCTACATTAAAAGTGTAATATGCTTCTGATTTAATTGATTTTACTTGTTGTTCGTTGCACAAAAGTCCATTTCTGTAAACTAGAATGTCGTTGAAAAGTTCAGATATTACATCAGAACAATAAAGAAAAGGGTTTCTAAAACAGAAATGTTGTGTTATGGTTTACACAGTCCTCGACACCCTTCACAAGAACAAGGCTCTTCATGAAAATCGGTATCCACTCATATGTGGGAAGTTTAGCGGAAGGAAAAACTGAAAGGTACATTTTAGAGCACATCAGCTTCCCTCTGCTGAGAAGCTTATGGAAATGTAGATTTTAATTTTAAATACAGCTAGGCAAAAAAGAGAAAAAAAAGACCTGCCCTAATAACTATGGTGTCCTTGTGCTTGATTGGCCAGCAAACATAACACACCTAATAAACTAAGTGTGTTTCAAGAGTAAGATGATGAAACCACTGTTGAAGCAATCTTAAAACCTCCCTGGCTTGCTGCATTGATGCAGTAATTTGTGCACAAGGAATCTCATGAACAGCATTGAGCGTATATACTGTCCTACAGGGGAATTACCCTTCACTAGGTTGGCTTTTTGTTTTAAAAATTCTTATATTAGGCCTTTTCTACTGTACAACTCAAAATTTTTCAGAAACTCAATTTTGGGTTTTCATTGGCTGTAATCTACAATTAAACAGAAATAAACACTTGAAATATACCAGTCTGTGTGGAATGCATGTTGCTTGTGCACTTTTTCCTTCCTCTAAATCTTCTAATAACAGCCTTGGGTGCAGCGCTATGCAGCTAGCGGCTAACCGTTCAATGACTGTTGAAATACAGATTCTGATTGAACCAGGAAATTTGTCAGGTCCTGGATCAAACCCTTGTTGTGAATTAAGCAACTTCCTGTTGGAGAACAGGAAGTTGTGCAAAAAGTACCACATCATTGAACAGTTGTATATGTGCGTTCAAAGTTTTAGAGAAGATCATATTAAGTTCACCTGTCAAGGTTAAAGTGCATTTTAGGTTCATCTTGAAATTTCCCCCAAAAGCTAAATATCCCTAAGTAGTGTGTATAAAACTGTGCTTAATGATTCAATGTCATGCAATTTTTGAATTACTTAAACTTTTCCTTGATGTTATCCATTCAGAAGTACCAATAGTTTTAAAATAGATTTCCTTTTTAATGTTTTTTTTAAGAGAAAATGACACGTTTACAAATATTAGTAAGAACAAGATCCGTTCACCATCAGATATTTATTTACAGAGGTTTATTGGGAGCAGCCTGATTAGTTTTTCCCTGAATGGGAAAACAAAAGACGGTCACGAAACCTGACGGATTAAGTCTGTAGCTTTGGTTTTGGCACAACACACGAGATTATGACACCACAGAAGAAGAACGATGTTGCTATAGTGGTCATATTAATGGCAGAATTACAGTCTCCCTGTAAATCAAGACAGCATGAACATAAAGGACCATGGCAGAGAAGAAGCTAGATGGACAGCAGATGTTTTCCTGGTCTGCCATCTCATAATACTTACAGTAAATGTGATCATATATTACAGTCCAGCCTGAAGAAACTGTAATTTAGCTTAAGAAAAGAAAAAAAGTGTCAATGTGAAGCTTCCTTTGCTGTCTAGTATTGTTTCAGAAACCGATTGTAAACCACGTTATTTCATCAATTTCACTGTGCGGCAAAGTAAGCAGCAAACATATACAGATTATAAAGTTAAACACTGTCAATCAGAGGGGAAAAAAAAAAAAAAATCACTGCATCTGGTAAACATTATTACACATACATGAGCCGTTCCAGTGGCTTCCTGTGTGATTACAAGCTCAAGATTGAGTAGGCTGTTGAAAGATTTCACAGATTATGTATATATATTAACAATGTCATTAGTATTGAACCTTTAGTGTCTAATAACCAAGAAATTCCTGAAAAAAAAATTAAACAAATTAAACAACTATTTCCTGTGTCGCAAAAATCACAGTTTGGTGCTCCTTCCTTTTTCGCTCAGGGGTATGCCGTCACGTTTCTCCTTCTTCTTCATGTTGTCGCAGTCGTCCTCCTCCTCCTCACACTCCTTCTTCTTCCCTGAGTCTCCGGCGTACATTTTGCTCAGCTGTTCAGGGTCGACGTAAGCGTAGAAGTAGGCCATGAAGGAGAAGATGATGCAGACACCCAGCAGGAGGCCGCCGAACAGCAGGAACTCTTTCCACTGAGGAAACGTCACACAAAAAGTGGTAAACAAGCTGAACTCTTTGAGGTTCATATCGCTAGAGAGAATTGAATTTCGTTTCCTTCGGCGTCTTCTGAAAGCGAATACCTGCTCCAGTCCCGCCCCCTCGGCCACAATCAGAACGATCACGTTTCCGAACGCGACCGTGAGCAGCCAGCCGGCCTGCAGCACCGACTTCATGTTGTTCGGAGCCTGGAGGACGAAACGGGTAAGCAAAGAAATATCCCAGCGATCTAAAGCTTAAAATGGACAAAACAAAAACGACTGGCACAGCAAAAATAATAATAATAAAAAAAACATCTCTTGCTATTCCTTCAAGAGCTGGAGTTCCAGATTATTTGGATTTTTTTTTACTATTCAATCACCTTCGAAGTACTTTTGACATTTAGTGACTGGATTCGTTATTTTCTATTTGCAGATTTAGCTGCAAGCTGGTGGTGAAAAACTACAGCTTTCTGCCATTTTCTCTATTTTTTTGATTATTCATTCTGCAACTCAATACACGCAGACTAATTTAACAGTTTTATGGCAAACCTGTGAGTAGGAGAACTCCAAGCCTGTGATGGAGAACATGACCTCTCCTGCTGTGATGAGGGCGTACTGCGGGATCTGCCAGGCAATGTGCACGTTGTTGGCTGTCACATCCTCCATCTTTTCAGCCACAATTTTACCATCTTTCTGATGAGATAAACACAGAGAGAGCGAGATCTGTGACGTTGTGCGAAATATTACAATTATGCCAAAGCGTGTGAAAATCACTCAGAATTCGCCTAGCAACAGAAACTGGAAACTTTTTTTTTCCCGTTTTTTTTTTTATCCCGATTGGTGGTGAGATGGATGGAAACGCAACCTTTTTCTGTGATCGCACCAATCTGAAGTGATAACACTCTTTAGTGTGGAAGTTGTTACCTGGCTACTTTGACAGCCACTTTTAGTTCCAGTCAGGTCTTTAAAATGAATCCAGGTGACGTAAAGCATACCATTTAAAAAAGAAACTGTGTTGTTTAGTGCGTGTTGGGACATTTCTGCAGTTCATTTGGGCTGTGAGAAAGTGAGAAAGAGCAAGACTTTCAGCAGATAACAAGAAGGCGGCATGCATGACAGTAAGGTGCTAAGTTTTATCCTAATAAGCTTTAAACTTCTGCTTAGTCAACATTCTTTAGCGAATACACATGGAGGTTTTTAGCAGCTATGCTAACCATGCTAGCCGCTAATGTAAGATGCTAAATGTCAACCCTCCATTCATTTTGTTTTTAGGTTTGTTTTACAACAACTGCTCTCTTACACGACACTGTTACATCACCTCTACTCATACAAAAGTACCTTATTTTCCGCACTATAAGGCGCACCTTCCATGAATGGCCTATTTTAAAACTTTTTTCATATATAAGGCGCACCGCATTATAAGGCGCATAGAACAGACACTACAGTAGAGGCTGGGGTTACGTTATGCATCCATTAGATGGAACTGCGCTAAAGGGAATGTCAACAAAACAGTCAGATAGGTCAGTCAAACTTTATTAATAGATTACAAACCAGCGTTCTGAAAACTCTGTTCATTCCCAAAATGAATAAACAGCTGTTTTATTATTTTCCCCGAGGTAAAGTCAGTGACGTGGTATTTTCGTGACACAGTTTATCGTTTAACAACAGCAAGGTATAACATATAGTGGAGGGGAACTTTTCCTCGATTCATTAAACACGTAAAAAACAGTCTGATATTGTTACGGTAAATCAAACGTTAGTGCAATCACAATATATATCCACTTCCGCACCATTGATTCGTTCATGTTAAATTCTCTCGCTGCTGCTCTATTCCCGTGTTCTACTGACTGATCGCCTTGAGCTTAAACTCTGCGTCGTAAGCGTGTCTCTTAATAGGAGCCATTTTGGGGTCTTTACACAAAACCCAGCGTGCACCGCGCGCTTCTTCTTCTATGGGGGGAAATGAAGTTGGCGGCTGCTTACCGTAGTTGCGAGACCTGTTGTGGCTCAATATTGGTCCATATATAAGGCGCACTGTCGGCGTTTGAGAATTTTGAAGGTTTTTAGGTGCGCCTTATAGTGCAGAAAATACGGTAATAGCCCTTTTTTTTTTGACAGAAACCCATTTTTGATTTTTGTGTAAATTTTTCATTATTTTCAATCTCAATCTGTCAGCTGAAATTGAGTCACACGTTGTTTGTGGTGCCAAACACAAATAGACGTAGTCTTGGCGGCTAAACACATCTCATCATTTCTCTCATGTAAAACATGAACTAATGATAGGAACAGACTGATATTACTCTGATGTTAATGAATACATATCAAGCTGCATTCACACTGCAGCCTGAAGTGACCCAATTCTGATTTCTTTTTTTTTTTTTTACGTAATTTGACCTGTATCTGATCTTTTCATGACAGTCTGAACACTGAGCACTTCTTCTTTTTATGGCGGTTGGGAGAACACTGAGACCGCTGACGCTACTGCGCCCTCTACTGCGCATGTGGGACACTTTTAGGTCGTTTGCCTGTTCAGACTGCAGAACACAATTTCAGGAGTCAGAGGCTGAAAACTTCTGTGACATCAGGAGTCACAGAGGCTGAAAACTTCTGTGACATCAGGAGTCACAGAGGCTGAAAACTTCTGACGTCAGGAGTCACAGAGGCTGAAAACTTCTGTGACGTCAGGAGTCACAGAGGCTGAAAACTTTTGTGACATCAGGAGTCACAGGCTGAAAACTTTTGTGACATCAGGAGTCACAGAGGCTGAAAACTTCCGACGTCAGGAGTCACAGAGGCTGAAAATTTCTGACGTCAGGAGTCACAGATGCTGAAAACTTCTGACGTCAGGAGTCACAGAGGCTGAAAACTTTTGTGACATCAGGAGTCACAGGCTGAAAACTTTTGTGACATCAGGAGTCACAGAGGCTGAAAACGTCCGACATCAGGAGTCACAGAGGCTGAAAACTTCTGACGTCAGGAGTCACAGAGGCTGAAAACTTCCGACGTCAGGAGTCACAGAGGCTGAAAACTTCCGACGTCAGGAGTCACAGGGGCTGAAAACTTCTGACGTCAGGAGTCACAGAGGCTGAAAACTTCTGTGACATCAGGAGTCACAGAGGCTGAAAACTTCTGTGACATCAGGAGTCACAGAGGCTGAAAACTTCCGACGTCAGGAGTCACAGAGGCTGAAAACTTCTGACGTCAGGAGTCACAGAGGCTGAAAACTTCTGTGACATCAGGAGTCACAGAGGCTGAAAACTTCTGACGTCAGGAGTCACAGAGGCTGAAAACTTCTTTGACGTCAGGAGTCACAGAGGCTGAAAACTTCTTTGACGTCAGGAGTCACAGAGGCTGAAAACGTCTGACATCAGGAGTCACAGAGGCTGAAAACTTCTGACGTCAGGAGTCACAGATGCTGAAAACTTCTGACGTCAGGAATCACAGAGGCTGAAAACTTCTGTGACTTCAGGAGTCACAGAGGCTGAAAACTTCTGACGTCAGGAGTCACAGAGGCTGAAAACTTCTTTGACGTCAGGAGTCACAGAGGCTGAAAACTTCTGTGACATCAGGAGTCACAGAGGCTGAAAACTTCCGACGTCAGGAGTCACAGAGGCTGAAAACTTCTGACGTCAGGAGTCACAGAGGCTGAAAACTTCTGTGACATCAGGAGTCACAGAAGCTGAAAACTTCTGACGTCAGGAGTCACAGAGGCTGAAAACTTCTTTGACGTCAGGAGTCACAGAGGCTGAAAACTTCTTTGACGTCAGGAGTCACAGAGGCTGAAAACGTCTGACGTCAGGAGTCACAGAGGCTGAAAACTTCTGACGTCAGGAGTCACAGAGGCTGAAAACTTCTGACGTCAGGAGTCACAGATGCTGAAAACTTCTGACGTCAGGAATCACAGAGGCTGAAAACTTCTGTGACTTCAGGAGTCACAGAGGCTGAAAACTTCTGACGTCAGGAGTCACAGAGGCTGAAAACTTCTTTGACGTCAGGAGTCACAGAGGCTGAAAACTTCTTTGACGTCAGGAGTCACAGAGGCTGAAAACTTCTGACGTCAGGAGTCACAGAGGCTGAAAACTTCTGACGTCAGGAGTCACAGAGGCTGAAAACTTCTGTGACTTCAGGAGTCACAGAGGCTGAAAACTTCTGACGTCAGGAGTCACAGAGGCTGAAAACTTCTGTGACATCAGGAGTCACAGAGGCTGAAAACTTCTGACGTCAGGAGTCACAGAGGCTGAAAATTTCTGACGTCAGGAGTCACAGAGGCTGAAAACTTCTTTGACGTCAGGAGTCACAAAGGCTGAAAACTTCTTTGACGTCAGGAGTCACAGAGGCTGAAAACTTCTGATGTCAGGAGTCACAGAGGCTGAAAACTTCTGTGACTTCAGGAGTCACAGAGGCTGAAAACTACTGACGTCAGGAGTCACAGAGGCTGAAAACTTCTGTGACATCAGGAGTCACAGAGGCTGAAAACTTCTGATGTCAGGAGTCACAGAGGCTGAAAACTTCTGTGACTTCAGGAGTCACAGAGGCTGAAAACTACTGACGTCAGGAGTCACAGAGGCTGAAAACTTCTGTGACATCAGGAGTCACAGAGGCTGAAAACTTCTGACGTCAGGAGTCACAGAGGCTGAAAACTTCTGACGTCAGGAGTCACAGAGGCTGAAAACATCTGTGACATCAGGAGTACCAGAGGCTGAAAACTTCTGACGTCAGGAGTCACAGAGGCTGCAATCTTCCGACGTCAGGAGTCACAGAGGCTGAAAACTTCCGACGTCAGGAGTCACAGAGGCTGAAAACTTCAGTGACTCCTGATGTCACAGAGGCTGAAAACTCCTGTGACTCCTGAAGTCACAGAGGCTGAAAACTTCTGACGTCAGGATTCACAGAGGCTGAAAACCTCCGACGTCAGGAGTCACAGAGGCTGAAAACTTCTGTGACTCCTGAAGTCACAGAGGCTGAAAACTTCTGTGACTCCTGACGTCACAGAGGCTGAAAACTCCTGTGACTCCTGAAGTCACAGAGGCTGAAAACGTCTGACGTCAGGAGTCACAGAGGCTGAAAACTTCCGACATCAGGAGTCACAGAGGCTGAAAACTTCTGTGACGTCAGGAGTCACAGAGGCTGAAAACTTCTGACGTCAGGAGTCACAGAGGCTGAAAACTTCTGTGACTCCTGACGTCACAGAGGCTGAAAACTTCTGACGTCAGGAGTCACAGAGGCTGAAAACTTCTGACGTCAGGAGTCACAGAGGCTGAAAACTTCTGTGACATCAGGAGTCACAGAGGCTGAAAACTTCTGACATCAGGAGTCACAGAGGCTGAAAACGTCTGACGTCAGGAGTGACAGAGGCTGAAAACTTCTGTGACTCCTGACGTCACAGAGGCTGAAAACCTCTGACGTCAGGAGTCACAGAGGCTGAAAACTTCCGACGTCAGGAGTCACAGAGGCTGAAAACTTCTGTGACGTCAGGAGTCACAGAGGCTGAAAACTTCTGTGACTCCTGAAGTCACAGAGGCTGAAAACTTCCGACGTCAGGAGTCACAGAGGCTGAAAACTTCTGACGTCAGGAGTCACAGAGGCTGAAAACTTCTGACGTCAGGAGTCACAGAGGCTGAAAACTTCTGTGACTCCTGAACTTAAACTTTCATGTTCAACTAAAGGTTATTTTAGTTATTATTCTAATTACTATCTTAAAAAATACATTTTTTATTTAAGACTTTTTTATGCAATCAGAAATACACTGAAATATACAAATAAGGAATTAGTTCAAACCCTTTTTAAATAAGAAAATATTAATTTTATTTCCTAAATAGCATGCTTGATCAGCCGTAGCAAAGGATGCATCTGCAGCTGAAAATGATCTCTAACATCAACATTTGAGAAGCTGTGTCCTTTGTGCTTGACTTAACGTTAATGCGGTGTAGAGTTGAAAATGTGTTTTGGTGTGAGATTATTTTTTTGACTGAATTTGAACCAGGAGAAGCTAAAACTGCCACTTGATGAGTTTTGGGCAGAACGTATTTACAGACAGTTTTTCTTACCTCAAATGCAAAATGTATATATTTTTGTACATTTTGCCTTGAGTACTGTTCTGAGGATGTTGTTCTTTTATCAAATAACTTTTCTGAGTCTGTATACTCCAGTTAATGATTAATCAGTTACTAAATTAGTTGACAATCACTTCAATAATTGATTAATCACAATTAAAACCATTAAGTATCTCAGCTCCTAATATTTGCGACTGTTTATCGTTAGCATTTAATTTATAAAAAGTTTTAGTTTTGTCTTCTGATTTATAGCACTAAATCAGAAACTCAATCTGATTGTTAGCTTTTATTTATATTAACAGTACCATATTTTCCACATTATAAGTCGCACCTTCAATGAATGGCCTATTTTAAAACTTTTTTCATATATAAGGCTCACCGCATTATAAGGCGCATAGAATAGACACTACAGTAGAGGCTGGGGTTACGTTATGCATCCATTAGATGGAGCTGCGCTAAAGGGAATGTCAACAAAATAGTCAGATAGGTCAGTCAAACTTTATTAATAGATTACAAACCAGCGTTCTGACAACTCCGTTCATTCCCAAAATGAATAAACAGCTGTTTTATTATTTTCCCCGAGGTAAAGTCAGTGTCGTGGTATTTTCGTGACAGTTTATCGTTTAACAACAGCAAGGTATAACATATAGTGGAGGGGAACTTTTCCTCGATTCAATAAACACGTAAAAAACAGTCTGATGCTGTTACAGTAAATCAAACGTTAGTGCAATCACAATATATATCCACTTCCCTCACCATTGATTCGTTCATGTTAAATTCTCTCGCTGCTGCTCTGTTCCCGTGTTCTACTGCGTGACTGATCGCCTTGAGCTTAAACTCTGCGTCGTAAGCGTGTCTCTTAATAGGAGCCATTTTGGGGTCTTTACACAAAACCCAGCAGGCACCGCGCGCTTCTTCTTCTACGGGGGAAAATGAAGTCGGCGGCTGCTTACCGTAGTTGTGAGACCTGTTGTGGCTCAATATTGGTCCATATATAAGGCGCACCGGATTATAAGGCGCACTGTCGGCTTTTGAGAAAATTGAAGGTTTTTAGGTGCGCCTTATAGTGCGGAAAATACGGTAACTACTGACCATTAACGGCAGGAATGGGAGGAAATAATATCCTGAATGCTGTTCTTACATCTGAGTATGTCGCTGCGTTTCAAGAGAAATCAGAATCGGCTAAAATCGGTCGGACGCAGCAGGTCAAAGCTCTACAAGAATCACAGAAATAAAATCAGTTTTAGTGTCTTTACCTCCCTGAGGATGAACGTGTAAGAAGCTCCAAAGTCCAGCAGGCCCAGGTTGAGATTCTCACTCTTCTTTGACTGGTGGCTGTAGCGGACTGCCGGGTAGCTTTAATTTAAAGAAGGAGGAGGGGAAAAAAACTGGATTGGAACAAAGCATTAAGCTTGATTTATTCAGGAAATCAATGACTCTGATCGTGCTACTCACGATCCCCGATTCACGGCGTGGTTTGCAGACATGCTGTAGTCCTGGGGCACGTAAAACTCCGTTTCTCCCACAGTTATGTTCATGGCTTCTGGCAATGTGTTGAAGAAGCTGTTAAGAATTAACAGGGTTAAACAGGGGGACTTAGATCAGATTACATGGAAACCAGTATAATCCACAGGAATAAAACATCTTTTACCGCACATTAGGGTTCCCATCTTCATTTTTGATGATGTAGTCTTCCACCTGAAATATAAACATGGATACTGAGGCAGTTTTCTATCAGTAACATACATTAGCATTTTATTCTTAGCTTATCTGTGGTATTCTTTCAGTTTTCAGTCATTTGGATATGAACTACATGAAGACTCCTGCCCCTGTCTACTGTTAAAATACACACCAGTTTACAAGCTTATTATTAACTTTACCTCGCATGAGAAACGTTTAGCTTATTGCAACCTTAACAATTAATGCTATAATCAAAACAAGTCATAAGTGTACTCACAAGTTTGCACTCGATGCCAAGAGCTTTCTGGTGCACGATGAGACTGTAAGCCTTTCGTTCTTCAAATTCATGGCGGCAAGAATACGACCTTCCTGTAAATGTGACATCAATACTCAGTTCCTTGTTGGGGGCCCCCAGGGGGAGAGGCTCGTATGTCGAGGGGTCCTGAGAGAGAGAGAGAGGAGTGTTAATGGTGAAAATATGGACATAAAACCACAATAAAATTAAAAAAATCCCATTAATGACCCAAAACGGAGCAACAGTAAAGAGTTTTCCAACAGCAAATTAAATCTTAGTATAAAATTGTTGAAATGTTTCATGTAAGTGTTTCCATGGCATCTCCGTCTAGCATTGAGGCTAGTTTATTAGTATAAAAAAATAAATAAAAACCAGGAAAAATTAGGCTGAAACAAATACAACTAAAACCAAAAACTAAGAATAAATATTATTGGTTTTACCAAAAAAAAACTAACTAAAACAATGAAATGGCTTTTCAGGCGCTTTTCGAGTCACCTGAAGTTCTCTGATGGGGTTTTGAAACGGGTTGCCGCCGGCGACCTGCACGCCGACGGTCTCGTTTGCCAGGTTGAAGACCTGCAGCAGGCTCTGCTCAGCGGGTGCAGGTTCCACCACAGTTTTCTAGCAGACACAATCACAGTAAACAGAACGATGTTTCATCAACATCCTACTGAAGATCATTGTTAAAAGGTAAAACACATTTACAATCAGTTCCTTATAGAGGAGGTATCAGTATTATCTCCTATAAACACAATACTTTAAGAGTAAAATCATGCGGTAACAGTGTGATTCGCGCTCAGACATACCACAACATTGATCTCCACCAGGGTGGCTGCGCCAAAGGCGAGAGCTGCGAAGATCATCCCTGTGGCCATTTTCCTCAGAGGCCTGAAGGCAGAGTGACACGCGTCATGTACTATGTAGGAATTGGAGGCGTCACAAAACAAGAATGAATGACTTTTAGTCGGCTTAGTTGGCATCTCTTTGATGGTCGTTGATCCTTATGTGGAAGACCAACGTTGCAACGTTTTTCTGCAGAAACGTTTTTCTAATATTCGCCAATATTTCCTTTTTGATCCGAGACGAGTCGGCGACCTTTTCGATTCAGACTTCTGCATAAAGAATCCAGTAGTACGGAGGTCGAAGCTTTCCCCCTTTTGTCCTTACTCAAACCTTTGACTTCGACGACGGTCTTTCTGCCGTCTTGAAGTCTGCGCCTAGTGAGACATTTCATTCAGGCAACCGCTGTGTTCCCCAACCACTGATCTTCCTCCTCAAGTCTTTACTGTGGGGACTGTCCATTTAACGTGAGCTGATCTTAAATCGCTCCTCCTCATTTATTTGTTTATTTCGTAACATTCTTGATCTTACCCTGTCACGACTTTTACACGCATCAAAATTCTAATGTAAACAAAAAACGTTGAAAGGACAGACTTATACCACAGATAACTTAGTTTGCCATTATTGTTATTATTATTTTTTGTATCCAATAAGATCATACTGTAAACAACTGAATCTCTATATCTTTATACTGTCATTACTTGTCCAGGTTAATCAGCTGCTCCTGGATTTGGTAGTTTTATGCCTCTTTCTTAAAAGTGGTTTATGATTTTAATTCATCTGTTTGACTATTTCTCTACTTTCTCAGTGAAAATGTGGCTCATACTTTGCAAAGTTGCCTTGACATTGATTTCATTGTGAAACCATCCCAGAAAAGAAAGGAAAAAACAAAACATTTTATGTCGGAAAATTAATTATCAGATGATGATGCGTTTGTGTGTGTGAACATCTAAATGAAGGAAACATGACATGTACTGGATGTAGCTTATGAGTTTTTATCACCATGAACAATATTAGAATAGTAAAATGTGTTGACGTTAGTTTAACAGCAATCATTTTAAGTAGTTGCAGAGGTTTATACAACATATACTATTAATCGTTACGTTTCCTTCAACGCCGCCGAGGCCGGAGCGTCCAGAACCACAGCGGTTTACTCACGTGATTTTGATTCTGCAGAGGCCGACGAGCGGATAGATGATGAGGTCAAAGATGGGTACGAAGACGAGAATCAGCAGCGCGTTCAGCATCTGGGCAGCGGACATGAGGACAACAAGCCTTTAAAATGGCCCAGTAAAACTTCAATAAAACTCATAAACGCTTCGTCGTTCAAATATAATGAGTTTAAAGAGAAGATGGCAGCGATAAGCGCTCATAAAAGTGTTGACATAACAGTGACAGCAGCATTTAACTCCGGCGGTCTTCCTGCGGTGGACGCAGAGTTCACAACTTAGAAGAAAAATGTTTGACTATTAATTTGAAAATGCAAATACTAACACTGTTTAAAATGTAAAACAAAAAAAATGAAAATGTGAGGATTTGGGGGGGGGGGGAAAAGAAGTAAAACAAGATAAATAAACTTTTATAGTCTCTTGTTCTACCACGTCAAAACATTCACAGTCTTTAGGGTTTAATATGACACCAACTTCTGCAGTACATTTACAGACAAGTCCACCTTTAAACACGGCGACTGAAAGCCACGTGACAACAAACTCACAGGTGGCAACCAAAAAAAATAATGTCTGCGTCTTATGAATGTAAACTCAAATGATCTCAGCTGAGATGAGGGACAGACACAGAGACGCATAAAACAAGCAGCTTTGATTTGAGCAAAGAGGGCGCTATTGTCATTCACCTTACTAACTAAACCACAGCAGCGTCAGTAAGAAATACAAGAAAACTAAACTAGAAGCATAAACTTGACAAATGTTACACAAAAATCACACAAATCAACCTATTTTACCTTTGTGAAATTTTACTTTCCCATTCACTTTGATGTTTTTTTAGGTCAATATGAGGTGGGAATCCCACTGGATTGGTCGAGCCGATCAAGTGAGAATGCATAAAATGCAGTGAGTGTTCCTAGAAATGAAACCTGGGTACCAGGAATCGACCCTCCTACCAGCTCACTTTTTTCTGCTAGCTTTGGCCCTACAGCTGCAAAAACACACACATCATGTTCACCCACTGCTGCTGTTGGCCGTCTCTCGTCTTGCTTCAGTGGCTCCTAACAAAATCAGCCTAACGCAAGAAAACAAACAAAAAAAAAAAAGCAGCTGGACACAAAATGGAACAGGACATTTTTTTCTTTTAAGATCAGTAAATCAGAATGACTGAAAAATCTAATAAAACACACAGTTAATAAATACAAGTCTGCTATAAGGTTTTTTCTCCTCTAAAATTTCACTCCCGCAGGCCTGAGGCATGTTTTCGTAATTATTTCCAGCTCTCTCTTGTTATATTTGACATTCTGAATGCTTTGATTTGTGTTTCTGTTATTTATGAATATAAAAATAAGGACTTTTGCGAAGCTTCTGTTCATTTTTGGCCCAGTGAAGGTGACATTTTAAACATGCATTTCATACCTTAAGGTGCAAATAGTTGATCGTATTTTATTTTATCTTTGGCAAACAAACAAACACACAAACAAACAAAAAAAAGAGTATTGTAAAAAATAAAAATAAAAAATAGAAAAGCACTTTAAAAAGGGATGTTGAGATAAATAGTGTAATCTAACAATTTGTTAACATTTTTGTAAGTAATTTGTACCAGAAAATAGGACATTTTAAACATTATTCCTTAAAAGGAAAGGTCAAAACCACCCAAACAAACTTCCTCTATATTTACACCTGCTTTTCAAAATATAAGAACTCCCTATAATCTATATAAACCACATCATTATCTGCAAGTCTTTTCTTGTACATTTTTCTTCCCAGTTTTCAAACAGTTATTGTTCAAAACAGGAAAAGGAGCATAAAGGAGTATAAAGGAAACGTAGTCTAATGTAGGACGATTTTCAACAAAGAATGAAATGAAGGTAAAATAGTGCAAAACTCAAGTAAAATGGGAAATTGTGTTTTATTTGTCCCCAAATGAAAAATAAACTCTGAACCCCATAATTTCCACTCATGAACACTGAATCACGTCACTTCATGAAAGTTTCATGAGAATGCATCACACAACACAAACGGACCCCACCGACGGCAGAATGAGCTGCACATACATACCTGCATCTGGTCGGGCTTAATTGTGAAGGATTCTCCCTGTTATGACACAGAAAGTTAAAGTTTAACTCAGCGAATCCAAAACTGGGCACTGCATGGGCTATCTACGCCATAAACATTAAAAAGTCACTGGAATAAAACGGCAAACGACGTCGGAACGCGGAGGAAGATCTGCTTTATGGGACAATTTGTGCAATCGGATTCAACATCGAAATCCGCCCACAGATATCAGAGCGCAAATGTCAGCGTTTAAATTTTTATTTTTATTTTTTTTGTGGCAATTTCAAATGACGTAAAAAGACAGACTTACAAAAGCCATGTTCATCCGTGTGGCTTGGAGAGTCCAGCGGGAACCCTGCAATAAAGACACCAGCTCAGAGTTACATCAGCAGAATGACACTCTGATCACACGTTGCTAAAAGGGATAATAACAATAGAACTGAATAAATACTTCATATGCCATCGAAGAAAACTGCAATTTTTCTTAATAACTTTTTCCAACAGTTTTTACACCAAGTGAAGGAGGAGCTCATCAAGATGAAAGTCGGGAATGGGGAATGTCGTGACGGTTTCATTGGTCCGTGTAGAAAATTAAATAAAACGAGCTTTTGACCGGATACAAATATACAAATTGATACTTTGTTTCGCGCTCAGAGTCAGTAAAAATAGAGCTTCTCTCACAGTCTAACCTAAAACAGAATAATAATTCTGACGATGAGCCAAGATGTACAAATGTTTGGATGTTTTATTTTTATTTTTATAACTTTAACATGTTCAGATATTAAGGAAACTTTGACTATAATGAAAGAACCAAACTACAGTCGATCCCATTCAGTATTCATGAATCATTTTTCTGTAGAGCATATCCGGCATATTTTAAAGAAAATGCATCTTTAGAAACTGAAATTCAATCCTAGCTGACACGTGATTGGCTAATGCTGGCAAAGGAGCCAATCAAGATGCACCATTCAGTTTTTTGCTAACACGTTATTTGACATGTGCATAAGACTGTCATGACTCCGTCATAAACATGACATAACCCTGTCATGAACATGAGTAAGTCTTCATGAATATTTATGACTGTTGTCATAAAGTGTCATTCGGTAAATCATGACACTTTTAATACAAAGTTAACTTTATTCAAAATGTCTTTGTTATGACAACTTGACAATAACCAAGAAATCATGACCTGACATAAATGTGTTATAAAAGTATTACTGATTAAGCTTTAAAAATTATGTATATATATAATATTAATGACACTTAATAACTGTTGCTACTTGTTTCACTTGACTTGACTCACTTTTTAAAATGCTTTCTCTATCCTATGAACTGCCTGTTCTGGTTAGTCACATTTGCACTATTCTTACATTGCTTTGGGGGGGACCACACACAATCATTCAAAGGGCCTCAAATGGCCCCTGTGCCACACTTTGGACAGCCATGTTTTGGGAAAATCTTCAATGGATTCAGACAATAAACCGGATTCCTAGTTGGACATTTTCGTTATACTCTGTCCAAGCAGCACGTACTGGCAAAAAAAATATAAATTAAGCTTCTATGCAGTAAGCTTTACACTTTACAGCTACTACTCAATGCTCATGATGTTTTGTACTGGATGTTTCCTCAACTGTGGATTGCAACATCCCTACTGGCTGCCTCACCAAGAGGTTGAAGAGGAAGCAATTTAATTGTTTAAAACATTTTTTTAAAAAGTGGAGACAGAACAAAAAGTGAAAGGAGAAAACTGTTGAACTTCAGTATTTCTTATGGCAATAGATGTTGTTGTTTTTCTTTTCTATGACATAATTTACAATCAGTCAACTGCACAAGCTGCTAAATGGTAAGGACTTTAATTTACTTGCAAAGCGGGATGAATGTGAACGTGTACCTGCTGGTCAAACAGAGCCCAGAACATTGGCAGGGGGATGTAGAGCACCAGAACCCGCAGAACCATCTTGATCTCCTGAATCAGTCGCTTCTGTTAAACAGAGAGGCAGAAACGCGGATGGATTCGTGCAGCCGTGAAGGTTGAAGCCAGTTTCCTCCAGCTTCAGGTCTCCAGCAGCTCTGGGTTTTCGCCGGTCGTTACCGAGTACTTGTCTTCGGCCCAGTCCAGCCAGTGCTTCCTCTTGACGTCATCTTTTTTGCTGTTCCAGCGGTTTTTGATGGCAAACTGACCAGAGGAAGATATAAGAATTTTAAAAAAGAAAAAAACAAAACAATCCTACTTCAATGTGCACTAAGCTAATCCCACACACACACACGCGCACACCCGCACACCCACCCCCACACACACACACACACACACACACTCATGTCTAATCCTAAACCTGACAGGAGACGAGTGGGAGATGAAATGACTCACGCCGATACATTTGCAGACTTCCCCGAGGACGTTTCCCTGAGGCGGCGTCTTCTTGTACATACCGCTGCCAAATATGAACACAGCTGTGGAGGACCAGATGGAGAACTAGCATCAGCTCAAACCGATTTATTTTCAAACCACCAGAGGAGACGGGAGTCTTTCCAAAAGTCTGACCTCTATTAAAATAAGTCGCATTTCACAAAGCATACTGCTCATTTTGACTATTCTTTTGGTTCTCTGTACCCTAGTCGTCCTACGTTTGTTTGATTTTTTATTCTATTTCATCTCTTGGGTTTTTTCCTACATTGCATTATCTAACTTTTTTTAAAACTGCCTTCACCTTTTCCAGGGGGTCTATGCTTTTCTTTTCTTTCTTTTTTTTTTAAGTACCATCTTGAAGATTTTTTTGTCGCACACAGTCGCTCTTCAGTAAATCAACCTCAGGATTTCATTTCTTGTGGATTGATACATTTTTGTAAAACGCATTTAAAAATGCCTTGAACGCAAATTTTTCTCTTCCCAAATGCCTGCCGTTTATTGAGATAAACCACCTATTCACAAAATACGGTTCCCTTTCCGACGGTCCTGCTTTAAAAGTAACACATAGTTGATCTTCAGCAAAGCAATCTTGAAAAGAATGATTCTGTTTTTTCCCTCGCTCAAAACAACCACCAACAAACACAAATTAAACCTTGAATGCTTAAAGCTCCTTTCGGGCTATAAACTCCACATCCATCTGTGTGTGTCATTCGTGTCACAGTTTGCTCCCACAGTGAGCAGGCGGCCAGGCATGAATCCCACATGGATCAGGGCTGACGGGGAAACGGCGGGCAGAGAAAGCTGGCCGTCACAACGGATGAGGACGGGCCTTGATCAGGGTGAAGCCCGGCTTGTGAAAACAGCCTCAGCATGCACACTGCGGCCTGTGATGACCCCCACATCGAGGTCCCCTTAGATTATAAACGTTTACATTAGTTTGTTTTTTTTCTACTGCAGTTTGCTTTTTTTTTTTTACTTGCTAAAACCTGTAGCAATTAAGACAAAAACGTTTTTTTACCAAATATGATTTAGGCTCCACACACACACACAAAAAAGACTCAGTAAAAACAAACACAAAATATCTAACATTTCTATCCATCTGTAACGACTTTGTGTAAAAACAAATATTACTCTGGTCTCTTATCGTCTTTGAATGCCAGACACCAGATTCCATCACGCCTTTCTCAGGCTGTTCTGTAAATGTTTGAATTCCCTCCCTGCTTTTTTTAAAATACCTGGGGCTGATAAAATCCTTACCCAGAGCCACGACCATCAAAGCCGCAGGAACGCCAAAGGCCAGGGCGTAGCAGTCGTCACCGAAACACTTCACGTCACCTGCAAGGAGGAGACGGCGTTTAGCGACGCCAGGAAGCTCCCAAGGAGGCGCGACACGCGCCGAGCGTCACGACGGCGAACGCTCACCTCTGAGGATGGGCGTTATCAGCGTCGACAAGACGCTCCCGGCGTTGATCGACATGTAGAAGATTGAGAAGAATTTCTGTCTTTCCTTTATCTGGAGATAAAGAGAATTTTTAAAAAAAGAGTTATAAAGCGTTGAAATGTGACTGTGCACTTGTTTTTAGTATTTTCTAAACGATAATGACAGTTTTAAAATCAAACGAGCATTGTAAGAAAAAAATTCAAAAAATTTACTCTGGAGCAGAGCTGTAGATTTTCTGACGCTGCTAAAGGTTGACATTTTTGCACATTTATCCTGATTAAACTTCCTTTAACAGGATAAAAACTACCTACCTGGGCACCAATGTACCGCAGAAAAGCACCTGATACCTTTTCCCCCTAAAAGTGACCAATTGGCTGTATAAAGATTTCTAATGTACTATAACGATCAAGCATGGACTGAAATAGATGCTTGTGGTTCAGCAATTTCAGATATTGATATCGGAAATTGGTCCAATATCAGCTAAATAATGAATATCGGATCGTATCAGCCTGCATCTAAAATTTCCTACGTAAGCATTACAATTAAATCAGTCTACAAGTATTTACTTTGCGCCACCATTTCTATCCAGCAGCGCTTGTTTCCCGCACGCAGACCCACCGGTTAATAATGAATGACTGTGTCAGTTGTTCTCATACCTATTGTTGTTGACTATTGTTTTCTGTTTGAGGAAACAACCGAAATAGGTAAGAAAAGTATGTATGAGTCACGGTGCCATCATATTGGGTCAATATTGGCATCGACTGATACTCAAAGCTGCAATATGGTTATCGTATCGCAATAATACGATACGATATATATATATATATACAAAAACGTTGTATTGTGACACTGGCCCAAAGTGGTAAGTGTGTGATAGAGATGTTTACACACATTGGATTTCTTTGAATGCATCAACGCATCATGATAAAGGACTGATTTACCTCATTTCCTCAACCTATCGACTCTTTTTATGGTTTAATCCCCACGCGGCGTCCTACTTAGATAATGGAGGAATTATATCTGAAGAGATTGTATTATCTCTTCAATCTAAGGAAAAGATTGCAAGCAGTAGAAGGTCTTACTTCAAAAGTGCTACATTCCCAATATCTCAAGTGACACCAATGCCAAAAAAATAAAACTAAACTTGGAAATAAACTTTCAGCTGAATTAATGTTCAGCTGATACAGATAAAGTAACCGTTTATCATACATTTGTCAGGTGTCAGGCCGTCCCCACGGCCATGCTGCCCTTGGCGAAGAGCCACGCCATGAACCCACGCCGATTGGACGCTTACGTGTTCCTCCTCGAACTGGTCCCCTCCAAACGCTGCTACACACGGTTTGATTCCTCCGGTGCCCAACGCGATGAGGATCAGGCCAAACATGGACAGACCGCTGGAGCACAAAAGACAAAAATCAGACTCACTACAGGGTCGAGAGAACGACCCGTCATCAGCATACTGCACAAAATTAAGACAGAGTTTAATGGCTCTTTAACTCTAAAACAACCCTGGAAAGCCTTTCTTGTTATTTTTTTAATGTGTGGTTCTTTCTCCATTTTAGTTAATGACTGTTTCTTTTACTCATTCTGACAATGAAATCAGGTCCGTGTGAGTGTGAAAGGTCCAGAATCTGTGACTTACATGTGCACATCAGTGTTTCCCACAGTGGGAATGGCTCCCACAGACTTGACCACATGGCCGATCACGTAAACGATGGACAGGTAGATGATGGTCCTGTTGGGAGTAAACAGTCATTGTGAGCCTGCGGCGTTGAGCTCCTCTAATCTTCTTGTTTGGTCGTGTGTGGTCAGAGCGGCTCACGCCGTCCCTCGCCACACGCCGATTGCTAGACGTTGTGTCGCGCGGAGTTGACCGGCGATGACCCCCGGGGGTCAGAGGCGAGGCGACAGGCGAACTCACCTGAATTTTCCAAGCCAGGAGTCGGCGATGACAGCTCCCAGGATGGGAGTGAAGTAGCAGAGGCCGCTGAAGGCGTGGTAGACGGCGGTGGAGAGGTTCTTGTCCCACTTCAGGTAGCTGAGGAAGTACAGCGTCAACACCGCTGCGATCAGAGCACACAGGCATTAGCTGAGACCCTCCAACAAGTAAAAAAAATAAAAATAAAAGCCAGGTAGCGAGACGAATTGTTTCAAAACTTTTTCCCCACATGTACGGTGACATTAACCTTGTACAATTCAACTGAAAAACTAATGTGTTGGACAACAAGGGGAAAAAAAACCTTTTGTATTCAGTTCAGCTTCCAGTCTCCTTTGCTAGTCTGTCAAAAACGCAAAATCATACCAAGTAGTTTTGGTCTATATGGTTTTTGGTGCAAATATCTGGCAGATTATTTCACTTATAACATGGGAAAAATATCTTGTTACAAGAGAAAATAATCGGCCAACAGGTACGTTTTCTGCAATTTTAAGGAATTATTTACTCAAAACTTGCTGAAAGGTTACTTGCAAGTTAGTACACTTGAAATAAGATAAAACTACGACATTTTCCCCATTTCGGTAAAAAAAAATAAGATAATTAAAAATAAAATTGTGAAAAAGTGCAATGTTCCTTATAACTCATTTCAGAAAGTGAAACCGATAGATTCCTTACACAGAGGGGAAACATTTATTTTGATGACTGTAACTTACTGATAATGGACACCCAAAAATTCAGCACTTCAAAGTCAGAATCTTGCATAGAATCAATAAATAAATATTTGAAACTAAAATATCAAGCTTTTAAAAAGTATTTTCCATTTCTGCACACCCCATGTGTGTTCTTTCCCGTTAAAGGGAAGATTTCCTCTCTACTTTTACAAGGTTGCTGCAAACTTAAAGACTCCATAACCGAGTTAAATTTGATGGGTTTCCTTAGTTAAAAATATAAAAAATTAAACTTTTACCAATTGGCATAATTAACTGACCTGAAATGTATATAATTAAATTTATCTGCGTGATTATTTGGTGTTTACAAAGCTCCTCGATATAAAGTGAGTCGGTTGTGCAGAAGTGCCATGAATCTGTTGATCTGAGCTGGATACACAATCTGAATGAAAATCATTACAGAGGTCTAAAAGTCAAACATGATTTATCTTCATTTTTCATACTTAACTCAGTAACTGTAGTGTTGAAAGTAGGTAAAATATACACAGTTTAATTAACTTTAAAAAAAATAATAAAAATAACGACATGGAAGGAAGAAAAACCTCCAGCATTCATCGCCATGAGAAATCTGGAACTGTAGAGAAAAACATTTCACAGTAATTTGTGGTTCTATAATTGCCCCATTTGACAGTGAGAAAAAAAAAAGATGTGTTTTGATACAAACTGAGAAAAAAAGAAAAAAACAAACATGTGCCAGTGATAAACTCAGAGGCCAACTTCAGGCTTGGATTTTTATAGAAATCAGAAATAAAACTCAGGAAAAGAAAAAGAAAAAACTAAAAGCTTCTCTTCTCTCGCTGATTTCTCCGACGGCTTTCTAAAAGGCGATTTTAAGCGACGCTCAAAACATATCTTATCGAGACCTTTACGTGAGAAATGTAAACGCCGTCAAGCAGGAAACTGGCCTGGTGAGCGGCGTGCTTGTGTAAGTTTGTACTGTGACAAACATGCGAGTGCGAAGGCGGTCGTGTGAGAGAAGGAGAAGAGCAACCAGGAGAATCTGCAGAAAGCATCCCTTACCTTTCATGCCATAGTAGGAGAAACGTTCACAGAACTCATTCACCACTATGAAGCAGATGCTGGTTGGGTAGTTGGTTCCACATAGTTTCTAAAAAGAGCAACAACAACAACAGCATCCATTCAGAATACATTAGTCCACACTTTCTGTCACAAGTGATTTACCAAAGAAAAACAAACAACTAAAATAAAAATAAAAAAACCTTGTCCCTTTTAATTGCCTCTACTTGCCCAAAATGCTTTTGGCAAAAAATGAGTTTGCCCATTGTTTCAGCAAGGTGAGGGTGTGATTTCGTTAGCAAGGCACTGAGGGAAAAAAATCGGTTTGGTACGCCAATAGACGAGACAAAGAAACCTAATAAATTACAGTAAATCCACTCTAATGTTATCTTCCAGCCTTTCGCTGGACAAACGCAGATCCAAGGAATGTTGTCGATGCCGCTCCGTTTGTCGTGACATTCCAGGTTAATTATTATGCACAAATGGCGGTTTTATGAAAGTTTAACAGCTGTGAGACCTCTGATGGGATCACACGCTGTGGAAAACAAAGGAAAATATGTGATCGGCAACACCATTTTGTACCATAAAATATCACACCGAACTGCATGTACAGTACATTCCCTCTGTTTAACTCACTTTACCACTGGTTACAGTGACAACATTCTGAGGAAATGCATTGAAAAAACACTTTCAAATGGAGCCTTTCCACATAGAAAATAAGCATATGCATACACAATGCTGAATTGCCTTTGTAGGTTTTGTACGGAACAACTCTAGGGGAAAAAAAGTGGCTTGGTATACAAATGGACCTACTTCGATTCTGTGTCTCCCCACTCTTCCTCCAGACTCTGGGATCTTGATTTCCAAATCAAAAACGCAAAATTTATTATCTGTTGAAGACCTTTGAACCGTTGATCGCCTTAGCCCAGTAAGACTCTCCTGGTGTTTGTGGTTCAGCGACACGAGGAAGTCGACGGTTGCAGCTTGTGTCCTGGATGAATCTGTGTGTGCTGGCTCATGAAACTAACGCTGCCGTTTTCTGGTTGATTTGTGTTGGATTTGGTCAAACCAAGTTGGGTCGCCAGGCCCGCCCATTACCCATTCAGTACGAGGAGAATCAATGAGACCCGAACGCACGGTTTGGCTGCCACGTCTTATAGTTGACAATGTCATTTAATCCCTAGTTTAGTTTGTATGCTTAGTCTGTTTGTAAAGTAATTTGCAATTAAGTAGATGAATATACAGCCTGTGTTTATGAGGCGTAATAGTAAAGCGGACAGTGTAAACAGAAACATTAATACTGATTAGTAAATTAGGTCATTTATTAGGCTAGTTTCTAAATTCTAACGTGTCAGATAAAGAGATTTGTAACATTTGTCTAACTATTCTTCCTCTTAATTAAAAATTGTAGATAATATCAAGGAGTAGAATCGTCAGTTTTCTTTGGTTCAGCAGTTTTTCTTATTTCCAAATTATGAACACTGACTCAGGTCAGTTGGGAAGCACTTTTAAATGTCGTTCTGGGTTCTTGTGTGACCTCCTGGATACGTTTGTAGGAACGTTTTGGTACATTTTGGTCCAAAATTGAACTCAGCAGTACGGAAGAAATTTTGTTTAATGCGTGATTTAAGAAACGGGTAACTATACACGACAGTGCTGGTTTCGATTTTAAATTAAATCATTAGAAAATAGCAAACATGGTTATGTTTGTCTTATACAAAACATTTTTTAAAGGGGCAGCATTGTGTGTTTTTCAGGCACACGTAGCTCCTGTTGTGATGCGTTTTAAGAGCTGACCCGAATGCAGCAGGCGTAAAAAAATAAAAGAAGAAAGAAGCGTAATGTTCTGTAGATGATTATTTTGTAACAAAAAAGTAGCCAACAAAAATTTTTTATCTGAAAGTAGCACTAAATAATCCAGAAACAAAACCAACCAGGAAAAACCAAGGAGATATCAGGAAACCAGGGAAGTTTAACCCACATTTAAGTCACTCGGTTCTGTGCTCATCATATTTATATATGCAACATGATAAAACTCAGAGACCACAAACTAATTCTGTAAATGATGCAGAATTGCCTCCAGCTGTGATAGGACACCAAATATACTATTTCAGTCTGGTGAGAAAACAAACATCAAGTATAAAGAAATCTTTACTACACTCACAACGGGGACATCGACGCAGGTTTTCATCTGAAGTGTCAAACATCGAACCGGCTTTTCTGTTTGTTTTACGAAAACAAAACAAAAAACTTCTACAGTTTCCAACCACGACTACTGTACCGTAATGCCGCAGCAACACCTCTGTACTCAGAGGCATCACCTGGCTTAAGCACAATGTGGATGAATGATGAGGTCAGTATTTGTTAAAAAAAATAAAATAAAAGTTAACAGTATCACATGCATCAAGTGTTGCTTGCTCGTCAGGGTACAATGCAGTGAAGGTGATCAAAAGACAGCAGTTTGAGCCGAGCTCATTCTGACAGGTTCTTGTTTCTCCTTATGTATGGCCATTTTTTGTTAGACCACTAATAGGTGTCAAAACTTGCTTAAGACATTTCGATTCTGCAACTCTTTCATTAATACACACCCAGTTCTAGTTGCCCAATGTGCTTAAGAACAATTTTGAAATGGTTTATTGGTTTATTATCTTCAAACCTATAAATGCTCACTGTAAAGCAATAGGAAACTTGTCCACACAAGTTTGGGGACCAGTCAAACTTGTTTACCCACTCCCTTACCCTTCTACCAACTCGGCACAGACAATTTAAACTGAACTTAGTTTAATCTAAAAAAAACAACCTGCCATGTGATCCTGAAGCCTCACAAAGTAATTCTCTTATCTCATAAAAAAAGCAGACAGAACAGACTGTGAGGCAGTGATAAAAGAAATTATATTGCTATTTTCACCCTGTGTGTTTGTACTATAAAGTACCCATTTTTCATTTACCTAAACCAATTTTGATTTTTTTTTTTTAAATCGCTGAATTTTCGCATTTTTCCATTTAAATGCTCGGTGAGGAGGCAGCGAGCTGAGCCTCACCTGGGATTGATCAACCTCTCGCTAACTGCACTGGCTGCTGTCTGTACGGCGCCAATAAAATGGCTAAAAAACATTTAATATATGAACTGATTTTCCATCATTTAGCTTATAATGTATAATGTACAGTGTTTTTTTGTCACCAGCTGTGTGTGTAACGTGTTTCGTGAGCTGAGTAGCGATCAGAAACGACAGAACAGATTCGAGGTGAGGCAGGCAGTTCTCCTGCCTCATGCCAGGGGGCGCTCAAGATCCCAGACATCGTGACTCCACAACTGCAGAGTAAGAGGCAGTAACAGCGAGCTAGAAATACAGTAAAGCGCAGCGATATATTTATAGTTTTCTCCTCGTACCACAGCAATCACTTATTAATAATCGCAAAATAAAGATTAAGCCTAAAACCATACCACTGCAACAGACTGAATGTTCTGCTCTCTGTGTGGGAAATATTTGAGTGGGTTTTTTTTTTTGTGGCGTTACCAGTTGCTATGGCAACGAGCCTGCGCGTATCTGCGCTGATACAGAAAGCGAGAAAGACGCGGTTTTGAGTTTTACTTTAACGATTTTTCTCCTTTGCTGTGGAGCCCAGCACGAAATTAATAATATCTTAATGTCCAAGTTTGATTGAATTAACGGAATTATTCTAAATTATTCTACGGCGGCAGCGCGGCTATGGATGACATGTAGAAGAATAGTGTTTTTGCCCGCATGCGCGAAATAACATGCAGGGGAGTCAATATTTGTAAACCTGATTATGATTCAGTCAGTGCCTCACCAGCTATGAACCGCACCGCCACTGCTGTGAGGACAAAGAGATGAGCCGCTGCGATGCGCTTCCCTCCCGGTCGGAGGCCACGCGTGGCAATCGGCTTTCACCAAAACAACTTTTTGACTGTTCTTCTGCAGAGGAGGCGGTCGCGTCATTTCACCCCGGATTAAACCCAACACAGTCGGATCCTGACTCTGAAAGCCAAATATTCCGAAACCGGCTCGAATCCAAGCCCGAAGTAGACCCATTACTTTTCAACAAACTAGTTTAAAAAATAATAATAATAAAAAAAAAACATAAAAATGCGCACACAACGAAAGTAAAGAAAACATTCAAATTGATGCGCACACTACACACGTGCATCGGTCGTATTTACCTTGCCCATGTTGCTTTTGTTGGTGCTTTTTTTCACACCGTTGTGCGACGTTTGTTGTTTCTGCGGATCTCTGTTTACTGAAGCATCTGGCAGCTCCGACTTCACCTCCAAGTCCGTCCCCTCTCTCCCTCTCTCTGCTCCGCTCTCTGACGGGGCTCGGACATAAATAAAAAGAGGAGGACAAAACGAGATCACGCAGCTCGTAAAAAAACGCCGACGACTTTAAAGTTAATCTTCCACCACTGGGGAGGAAAACTTGGGACTTATTGCCACTTTTATGAGACAAACTGCGCCTTCCAATCTGATCCGATCCGATCCGATCAGATCCAAAAAGCTCGTGTTCTGTCCCGACGATCATTAAAAGACAGAAAGTTGGCGTTTGAAACTCACTTTCTGTGGATCAGGAGGTCCGTTAGTGAAAGTGGAGAGGGAGGTTAGAGGGGGGGGGGAGGAGAGGAACAGCAGCAGCCGCTCTGGGTGCACAATAGCGCCGTTGTTGCGCTCGGACGCAGACCTGGTCCTGGATCCTGGGTCAAAGTGTTCTGGCAGTGCTGTCCAGGCTCTCCGGCTGGATAATTTAAAGGCATGGTGATTAAAACCACTATGAGCAACACGCACTTAATCTTAGTGAGTGTGTGTGTGAGATGTGTGTGTGTGGGGGTGTGTGTGGGTGTGTGTGTGTGCGTGTGTGTGTGTGTGTGGGGGGGTGTGTGTGTGTGTGTGTGTGTAGAGGGGGGGGGGGGGGGGGGGGGGGGTGTGTGTGTGTGTTAGTCACAACGCTGCAGCCTCTTCCATGTCTACACTGAAAAAGTTCCTAATGTGTCCCAACCCTGTCGACCACCGTCTTGTTTCTTTTGGAGTCTTTTTTTTATTTCTTTTTTTTGTGCTTCATCTCTCCTGATTTAAATAAAAAATGTCACGTTAAGGACGTCATTTACATCAGGTGTGATGGAACGATGACGGATCTAAAACACGCAGGATGAGAAGTCGTGGTGTGTCTGTGTGTGTGTGTGTGTGTGTGTGTGTGTATGTTTTTGTTGGTTTTTTTTAACTTCCTGTCTTTTGTTGTTCCTTGAAGATAATAGGAACGACACCACTGAGGTCACTGCAGCCTGAAAACCACTGCGGTCATCTTCTCATGGTTGCGCAGGGCTGCAGCGTTGTGACTAACACGCACACTAACTCACTAAGAGGAAGTTCGTGACCAAAAATAAAGTCCTGAGCAAACCTGGCATGTTTGCTAGTTTTCTAATTCTGCTTTGTGTTCACACTGACGCACTCACACAGGGCCGCAGCCAGAATGATAAGGGCCCCCGGGCTAAGGTCAGTTTTGGTGCCCTACCTGGAAAAAAAGAAAAAAAAAGAATCAATTTGATTCAAATGTCATTATATTGATAAACAGGCCTCCACATCAACAGGGTGTTTAAAACCGTCCCATGTGAGAATGTTGGACCTGAAAATATGCACCACAACTTCAGAATGTTCAAACATTTAAGCATTGTTTTACATTAATAAAAATGTACCAGCATTTAAACTCCACGCCTCGTGTGCATTTCACATAAGGTTCAGTGGACATTATGCAAAGTGACCCTGAATGTTATCGCAGACAGCTGTAGTTGCGGTACGAATGGCCAAGCCTCTCCTCTTGCCGCCCTCACCCAGCCAATCAGATTGCAGGAAAGCATGTGAACACTCTTCCTATTCTCAGCTTCCCACTGATGCGCCCTCGCGTAGTTAACGAGTCGGTCAAGATGCGCAAATGAGTACGATTGTCTGGTGAATGTACGCCTCCACCCCCGGACCCAAATCCCTTTCAGATTTAGCCCTGGGTAACTCCCCTTATCACTGAGTGCCTGAAACACGGTGGTGGCAGCATCATGCTGTGGAGACGCAGTATTTGTTTTGTTTTTTGTTTTTCAGCAAGAAATCCACTGCACAGTTCTTCACTAAGTATCACACCCAGTATTTGCTGCGTTATAGTGACAACAACCACCTCAATACCTGAGACCTCCTCTCAAAACACTAGCTGCCTATTTTAATGGTTCAAACACCAAATATATCGTAATATTCATTGATATCCAGTGGAAACCATCTTAGCACTGCAGCAGAAGATGGCGTCAACGGTCTTCCTTACTTCCATAGCCAATCAAGCACCAAGGAGAGTTGCGGCTAGCTATTCCAGAAATCCAAGCCGCATTTTTACGTTCCACAGATAAACCTCACAGGAGCCCGCTGTACTTTGTAGTGGACGACTACAAACAACCTCAATTAAATATATGGAGGTTTGTGGCTGGAAAGTGACAACATGTGTAAAAGTTGAAGGTTTATTTAGAGGTTATTTTCAGAGAGTCGTGTTTTTTTTGTTTTTGTTTTAATCACGTGATTCACACAGGAGAATATTTGATGGTCTTGGTTTGATTGGTACAAAGTGGGTGTAGATCTAATCAGATAAGACTGCTGAATGATGAAGGAACAACTAGTTCACGATCTGAGTCCTAACAAGTGGAACTTGTTCGGGTCCAAAACAACCTGGCAAGGCAACATGTTTTAGAACAATTATTTCAACCGCTTAATGATAAGCAGTGAAAAATGTGGCGCTTCATGGAAACTTGTATATGAGCTCTGAGATAATTGTCTAGAAAGTGAGTCGTGACGTTAGATACTGTGTTTTGTGTCTTCAAGAGATAAGATAAGAGATAAGATAAGATAAGATAAGATCAATCTTTATTGTCATTGTCACAAGGACAACGAAATTCAAAGGGTGCCATCAGTCGGTGCACATGCACAAAAACAAAAAACAAACTGTCTCACAATTCACACACAACGCAAGAATCAACAAACAACTGGCAAAAAGAAAAAAGAAAAATAAGAACAGCCACATTCTCACATACATCATTTATGATGATTAACTCCAAACTTCAAACTCCTATTAAAAGAAATTTTGGTGTGAAAATGCAACTCTGATGCACCATTGTAACTTTTTCCCAGTTAAAACTGAATATAAAACACATCTGGCAGAGGAGAATCGTGGAGAAAAAAACAACCTTGCACTAATCTGGTTTTATAATATTTGGTTTCATCGCAATTTTTACCAAATACTTTACTTTTTGACTTCAGCGTTCACTTGTTGTTTGGCAGGAGTCCCAATCCTGCCGAACCTGGTTCAGTTAATACCTCTTACGCAATCTAATTTTTATTTACTTATTTAAACAAAGTTAACTGTTTTACTCAGTAAACCAGTTATGTGAAAGCTTTTTGTTAAGATAAGGGGGAAAAAAATCTTTAATTTCTTAAAAGCAAAGCCACAAAATGTTAAATCAAGATTTTTTTCTCCCTGCTCAACAATATGTTAACCATGCAATATTTTTTAGCAAATGAATAAAATAGGAGGTATGTGTAAATAATTTTTGTTACAAAACTTTAAAAATTATTTTCCAGGTTTGCCTTAATTCAAAGCATCCAGGCACGCGTCCTTTTGGACTCGAATGCAAAAAATAGGGGGAAATTGATTATTTCCATCAATAAGGAAAGGATTTGGGTCACGTTTCCTGTGAAAACACTTTCTGCATTTAGCCAAGACTGATAAATAAATGAAACACTGATTTGAAGTCACCAAAGTTTGCTTTTGAGTAAAAGTCGCTAGAAAAATGTGATCCTATTTACTACGAATTTAAAAAGGATGTAACGTCGCTACGATCGGGTCGTTATTGAAAGATGTGCACTTCGTATTGTACCTAACTTTTCACATTGTATAAAGTTTGTGATTTGATAATAATTTTATTGTCAAATAATGGAAAATAAAATCTCCATCTGATTCAATCACGTCTGCTGCAAATGTTTTGTAGCCTTCCACTGACTGGTACTTTTATACAACAAAGTCCCTTTAATACACTAAAATCTCTGCAGGAGAATGTTCTTCAGAGAGCAGAGTTTAACTGAAGGTTGATCAGATTCGCTCTGACGACACACGAGTTCTCAAGAAGACATTTTGTTCTCTCCCTTGAACAGATTCTCCTGAGATGCAGTGGGTAGACTCGTCAAGAACATTGTTGATTGTTGAACTCGGCTTGTTGCGCCCAACCAAGAGATTTTTTTTCTTTGGTTTCCTCCCGCAGTCCAAAGGTTAACCAGCAATTTAAAGTTGATGTCAGCATGTAATGTTGCCTGTAATGTCTGTGAGTCCACAGTGTGTCCCTCTTCTTCTCGCTCAGTGTGAGCTGGGAACGTACAGTGATCTGCAATAGATACTCCAGCTTTAATTTTGCATTTGTTGGCAAATGAAAGAAAAGCTTCACGAAGAGCAAGAAACACAGCAGACAGGTCAGGGCCCCAGGTTGTCAAGTTATTTTTTACATGAACTAACTGTGAGTGAAAGGCTTTTTCTTCTTTTTTTTTTTTTTGTGGCTATTTTTCACGGAACACCCGGATTACTAAAGTGATAAAACGATGCGGTACCAAGTACATCCACAAGAGAGCGCTAGTGGTCAACAAGTAAACTGAACACACACAGTAATGCTACAAAATAAAAGAAACCGCTGAATGCTTTTAAGGAGCAAACTTCCCTTGGCATAAAAGATGAAGATAAATCTATACATATGCTGAATATAACACATTTGAAGCAGATATCACCTATAAACAACCATATATTGAACAGTCATATGCAATAAATGATAAAATGCTCATTTGTCAGCTTAAAGATACTTTTAGAAAATTGGCAACCATTAATCAAGTATTAAACATACCTTTCTTAAGGCTACATTTCTACTTTTTTCCCATCCGATGTAATATTCTAATTTTAAACGTCATGTTTTCGATAACCTGTAAGTTGAAAATCATCAAAAACAGAAATAACGGCTTTAAAACATCCATCTGTGTGTAATTCATCTACACAATGTGGTTCACTTAGTAATAATGTTCCTGACATAACTGGACTTTTCAATAATATTCTAATTTACTAGTCATGTATTTCTTCATGACTTCTTCTACACATAACAGTGGCAGAAACTCCATTATTGCAATATTTACTGCATTTAGTTGTCATCCATTAACTCTTTAGTAAATAAAATGGACAACTTTATGGAATCGTCACCCATTTTCTACTATTTAATTCAAAGTAAGGAGAGAGCAGGAAGTTACCAAAATCTTCTTGTTCAAACTGATCTTAAGCTCAAAAAAAAACAACAACCGATTGGAAGAAAATATATATATATTTTTAATTTCATGAAGTAAATCTTACAGTCAAAAACATTGCAGATTTGTACTGGTTCACATCTAAAAACAGTTCAAAGAAACGCAACATTTAAAAAAAGTGACAATATGTTAGATTAAATGCAACTTGTTTTATACGCATCAAAATTGCCTTTTTGTGAAGATGCAGGGCTGCGATTATCTGATGAAAAGTAAACAGATTAACAAGATGGTGGTTTTAATATTTAAAGAATAACAAATACACAGCTACAGACCCATTTCTCCCCTTCTTTCTAAATTACTCAGCCCCCCTTTACTCTGATACCTCCAAATACAATTCAGTTCAACCAAATGTCTTCAGAATTAGTGTCTTGACTGAGAATCTGCAGCAGAACCAAGTGTAATTTAACTGGATGTTTGTTGGAATACATGAATGAACAGACGGCGTCATGACGACCAAGGAGCACAGCTGACATTGGCAGGGATGAGTTGTGACGAGCTTTGGAAGCAGCGCTAAGCAAAGCATGCCCACACTGAAACAAGGCGGTGGCAGCATCATACTATGGGGATTCTTTTCATAGATAAGGAAGTAGGAGAGAAGGGTGGAGCGGAATACAGAGCAACTAAAAAACGATCAGAGACTTTGGCACAACTGCAAATGTATCAACACACACCCGGCCTCTTAAACTGACTGTTTCAGCAGGGAGAGCATTAATAACTGAACTTTATGGCTTTCATGCTAAACACTGTCTGCACACGTCACTTTGAGGATGCCGTCTCTTATGGCGGCAGAGGTATTATTCTGCAGGGATGCGTTTCCGCAATGTGTTCCTTACGTTTCACCTCACAATAATGCACTTCTTTTTTGTAGCTATATCCCATAAAATAAAATAAAAACCTACATTAAGGTCTGTGGTTGTGCTGTGAGAACCTCATTGGGTATTGACATTCATGTAAGGCATCGTAAAATAGATGAAGGGAGCAAGTTCAGTACAAGTTCAATGCTTGAATTGAAGAATAAATCATCTGTCCCTGTAAATTGCTGTGAAATGAGGCAGTGAAAACGCGCCTGTTTCTACTACAGACTGCTCCAAATAGAAAAATGGTGAGAACTTTCCTGCTGTTTGAAAACATTTGGACTAGAGTCATAATATAAAATGACGGAAGCCTGTTTAAAGGAGGAACCAGCAACTCGCCACGCTAACAACGTTAGCATCTCCAAAACGGTGGATTGAGACAAAATTCCAGGATAAAGCCATCGTATCTGCACAAAGAGACGGTTTAGCTGCGCTTCCTCTACTCTACAGCCTGTGCTGCATGCCTCAGTGAAGGCTCATTCTGTGAACGCTGCAGAAACAAAAGCTTGGTGACACGATAGGAGCTCGGTTTGAATACCAAACAACTCAGTGAGGGGAAAAAAAACAAAAGAAAACTCTCATGCTGTCGCTCTCTCCTCGGCCCCCGCTGCTCTTCTGTCTAGAAACTGGAGGTTGATTGGTGCCGCCGGGCAGAGCAGAGTTCTGGTGATCGGCTTCACCGTCTTTCCTGCGGGATCGGGCCTGACCTCGTAGTGCTTTATCACCTACGACAAGAAGCAAGTAGAGGATTATGTTCATGAGCAACGCGTTAGCTGCGGGCGCATTTCATTTTAGGGATTGTTGGTCGTCATTTCCACTCAGATGCTCTTACCCTGGACAAAAGGAGGTACATCTCGAGCTCGGCCACCCTCCGTCCTAAACAGGCCCGGATCCCGAAGCCGAACGGCACCGACCCGAACGGGTGCTGCTTGATCTTGTCGTCCCCGTCTCTGAGCCAACGCTCCGGCTGGAAGGTCTGGGGGTCGGGGAAGACGCTCTCATCGTACGACACGGCGTAGTGGCACAGGTGGAACAGAGTCTGTGAGGGACAGGAAGCAGTTAGTCACAACTAAACTGGTTTCAACTGTTGATATTAGGTGTTACTTACTTAATGTTATTTGTATTTGCTTCCAGTTTAAGTCACCTCATTTGATATTGAAAGACTGTTAAATATTGTTATCGTTACTACGAAATACCAGAGAACCAAAGGGAAATCTGAAGATGGAGGCTGGGACCGTCCAACGTGCGTCTCACCTTTTTTGGAAAGAGACAATCCCCGACTACGATCTCATTTTCAGCTGTGACACGGGCATTTCCTGGTACCACTGGATACAGCCTGGAGAACAGGGGATGCATCGCGGAGTCAACACAGGCTCAAACAGAATGTTTCCAAAAACAATCTAATCAAATAAAACACACAAAATAATCGGCACATCCAGATGTAAAGTTGTATCACTGGTGGCCATTTGGAAAGCGGTTCAGACCATGTGGAGCAGCTAAGTACACTAAAATATAGAGTTGCTATTCGCCTTTTCTTCTGTGAGAATTTCTATCAGTTAAGTTTTCTTCATGTTACACTGCTGTATGCGACTCAAAAACAGATATAATTTCCATACAGGTCTTACACTCATGCACATGTACTCACAAATGGCTTCATGCGCCAGATGCCTTGGTGTTTGACATACAACTAAAACCAAATGATTACTTCCACTGCGCAAAAAGACAGTCAACATTTGTTTCGCCCACTTTCTCGCATTAAATGAAGCTAAACTTTTCCTGTTTTACGTCAGTTAACGTCATCAAAACTGATTTCGATTGGCAACCTGAGAGCGATCGTCCACAGATGTACCTCCATTCAACTCATCTGTTGTGAATGAATGAACCAGTCAGAAATGTTCGAAACTATATGACATAATCATCACGCGGACTTTCGCAGACTTCTTAAAGGCTGTGAAATGTTTGTAGACTTCTGTCGTTGAAGAAAGTAACATAAAAGACATCTAAACAATTCTATGTCATTATTTAGTTTAGCCTGATTTAATGTCGGTGAGGAGAAAATGTTGTTTTTAATGCTGTGTGTAGAAATATGCTTTTATCCATTCATCCATCGATGCCGATTTAATCATTGCTGACTCCAACGGTCAATGGACGAGATTAAAGAAACACTCTAGACAGGACACAAGTCCATCACCAGACAATACAGATACACACACACACACATACTAATTAAAATGTAAAAAGTATTTCTTTTAAACAATTCTCTCTAACCGGAGCGTTTCCCTGATGATGGCCTTGAGGAATGGCATCTTGTTGATGTCATCACTGGTCGGCACCTTGTCTCCGGGGCAAACTCTGATCACCTCCTGGTACAACCGATCCTGGATCTCCGGCTCCTTCGCCAGGTGGTACAGTGACCAGGAGATGGTGTTGGACGTCTGCGAGGCAAAACAAAAGTGTGGCGTTTGAGGAACGTCGTCTTAACCTTTCTGTGCGTGATCTCTGCAGCCCAAACCCAACACCAGCACTGATGACAGCGATTGCAGCTGAGAGTTATTATGTCTTCCCTTTCAACGCTGCGGTAAAAATACAGCTGGGAGAACAGATTCTTTAGTTAAGCTAAACAGATTTGAAATCTTGTTCCCTAAAAGACCAAGCCTCATCGGCGTTACCTCGTGTCGCCTCATCTACACGCTCACCGTGTCTACGCCGGCCAAAAGGAGCTCCGTGATGCTGCCCAGGATCTCCGTGACCGTCATCTGCTCACTGAGCAGCAGGTGCGTGAGGTACGCTCCCTCCACGTTCTTGTCCAGGTCCACGTTCTGCTGGATCTCTTCGATTTTTTTATTCACCAACTTCTCAGCTAGGACACAGTAAAAGCAGGCCGTTCATTTCTCCAGGAGACAGATGTGAGATTTTGACCGCTAGATGGCGACCAAGAGACACTGTGGGGATTCTTAAACAGCTGTTATGCGGAGAAACGCATGCCCTGTTGGGAGCACAAGACCGGCACTCATGATTTCTCGGTTATGGTCAGAGGAGCCTGGATGTTGGACTTTGGCCCTTTAATAGAGTCATAAGAGTGTTTTAGCCTTGAAATGGACTGATAATGGAGCCCGAGAAATGACCTTGGAGTCTGAACTCAACTTGTTTCTTCAAATTGTTCTCTTGCTGTTTCTACTGTTTTACTTATATAGCGTTTTTATTTCATCAACTTTAGAAAGTATGTACACTTTCTAACCACATTTTAGTTTAATTTTCAACTACAACCAGGATTCCTCTTGCGAAACTCCAGATTGTTTCTTTCTTTACACTGAAATGTAAATATGAAAGTTCACCATGATTTTAAAGAAGATGTTCCTACAGTGGGCGAGCTTTACTTGCCAAAAAGGAGAGAAGGATGGACAGAGGGATAAATGGGGGGAAGTGAAAGACATGAGAGAAGATGGGATGAAGAGCTGCAGAAAAAACACACAAAGTAAAGAAGAAAGGCAGAAAAAGTACAAAGAAAAAGAAGGACGCTAGGACAACGGGATGGTAAATGGAGAATGTATATCCATAGAAAAATATCAATACTCAATTTCATTTTTAAACACCAATCCAAACCTGGAAAGTACTTTTGAATAAATATTTAGTAAGTTATTTTTCAAAATTGCATAGGAACCCTGTACCATCTAGTATCTATACGTGAAAACTCAGAAACTTTGAGGTATTTTATCCCTGCATAGTTTACATGTTTCCAGCACTTTTCAAAGATGTTCTGCTAAGGTTTACATTTGTGTTTGTAGCATTTCAGATAATTAATTTTGCTTTATTTATCTATGCAAATCTAACATAAATACCCATGTTTAAATTTTAATGGTGAGACTTTTAGCTGCTTCTGTTCACTGTCTCTATGTTTTAGACCAGTGGTCCCCAACTCCCGGGCCGCGGACCGGTACCGGTCCGTGGACCAATTGGTACCGGGCTGCACAAGAAATAATTAAATATTTCCGTTTTATGTATTATTTGAGTCTGGAGGATCTTTTATTTTGAAAATCCCTTAACCGGATTTTCTCGGTTCCATCTTGCGCGCCAACATTGAGCCCACAAGCAGCAAAATGAGTAAGAAACAGATCAGATTCTCTGGAAAGTTTCTTTGCAAAGGGGAAAAGGCCCAGAGAGACAGGAGAATGGATTTATCCCGGTAGGTGATTCCCACATTCAGAGCCCTGCATGATATGGTGACCGGATGTTAATTAGGGAATGAAGCTTCAAACTGCTTCACCACGTAGAGACCGAGCACCCTGTGCATAAGCAACACTTTGGGTGTCATTGTCTCTCATCACCCCCAGATGAACCGTGTCGTTGCAGAGAAACAAGCTCAGGGCTCCCATTCATCGTTATTGGGGCCTGCCCATAGCAATGCATAAGGAGAGCAGTACTGATTCCCTCCGTTCTTACGTCACCGCGCTTTCTGATTGGCTACCTGTCACATTCAACAGGCTGCGTTCTCGCTCCCAGTCAGGGAAAAACCCCACAGGCTGAGATAATCGGGCCAAGACAATGTTGATGAATATATTCTTCATGTTCGTGGAAGAGGAAGTGTGTTACTTCCCCTTCCACGTAACACACCACACACTACAGGATGTTGTAAGATTGTTGTAAATGGAAAATCGGGGCAAAAAAAAAAAGGCTTTAGCGGGAACACCAACATGCAGAAGTATTATCTGACACCCCCCACCAGGCCGCAGCAAAATTGCCAAGTCTTGACCGGTCCACGGTAATAAAAAGGTTGATCGCTCAGATCGCTGCTTTAGACAATATAAAGTGGGCATTCTGGTGGCACAGTTGCCTCGTTAGGTTTTCAAGCTACTTCTTGCGGCCAACATTACCTCTGATTTCCTCACTCTTACTGAAATAAACACCACATAATTCCTGTCTCATGAACTCTGCAACTTTAGGAAGAAAACTCCCAATTTCTTTCACATTTTCTTTACTTCGGACGTGTAAATGTATAACTATCTTAAGCTGCAAACCTTAAAACAATTGAAAAGAAAAGAAAAAAAGTTGTGGATGCTGCTTACCAACTTTAAAAAGATGATCCCAGGTGGCAATGAACTGTTTCCACGAAGGTAAGTAGGGCCAGAGGAACTTGGGGAAAAGGACAATGATAGGGGAGAGCCGAAACATTTCCCCGACTGAGAAGATGAACTTCTGGGTTTCCTCGGGTATAACCTCGTTCATGCAGCCCAGGCGGGTCTCAAACAAAACTGAGCAGATACCTGAGGATGAAAGTATGACAATTAGCCCAAAATCTAACATATTTTAAAAGCATTAAACAACAACAACAAAAAAACAACTACTGAACAAAATTTGGAAATATGGTCCAGAGTTGTTGGAAACTAAAAGAATGGCAGCAGATTTCAAACTGTTTCCAAACCAGTAAGCCTCAAACACGTTTCCGGGAAAAGTAAAAGAACAGGGTCTTTTTTAATTTGGTGAAATCTGCTAGTGACTTTCTAGGTGCAGCCAAGTAAAAATCAATAAGTAAAAAAAGAAATGGGTAAGCAATGACGGTCCTGAAAGTGAACAAAAACGAAATATACATGCCAAAGTTTGTTCAACTGGGGTTAACATGGAAGCAGGAAAGCAACATTTCTGCTTCCACAATCTTCAACATTCCTGAAGATTTTAAGCAAACCAAACCAAAGCAAAGCATGTATGCATAAAAAAGAAAAAAGGAAAAAAAGCTCGACACTTTCCGAAGGTTTGGAAGGTGGATCCAAATTTCAGCTGTCACGTCGACAGTCTGCAGTTGTTTCAGAAAATACTTGTAACAGATAACCTGTGTCTGTTTTGGCATACAAGCTTCTTTTGAACGGTCGGTTTCAACTCAGTTGGGAAACTGATTAGGCAAACAAGATAACATGTCTGGATCTAAACGGTGCTGTCAGGGAGGCTCTGTTTTCTTTGGACAGAGCTGGTTGGTACGATTTGTTGAGATCTATTATGCCACGGTGTGAACATGCTGTTATAGCTTCAGAAAAATAATAATAATAATAATTAGAAAAAACATTAATCAGAACTTAACTAGTAATTAAGTTCTAGTTAATTAGTAGAATGATCTAGTTCTAGTAGAATGATGGTGCAATTTGTTTTTGTCTTCATCTTTTTTCTTAAATATTTACAAGTTCTGAGGATTGAGAAGAGAAATAATCTGAAAATCCAGATTTCAAGTTAAGAGGGAGGAAAGAAGGTTCTGAACACATCAACATATTTCTAAGCACATGAATTCCTAATGGAGAGATTGACATAAAATCCAAACTTAATGTCTACATTTACTGATTATGAAAACTTCAAGGTGGGAAACTGGTCACATGGATCCTGAAGGACCTCCAAGGTCTCTTGTTTGCCTCGCTGGTTTTCAGTTCTGTGAGCAGATTCGGAGTTCAGTTCAAGTCAGGTGACTGGACGGGTCGTTCTAGAAGCAATTCACTACATTGCTGTTTATCATCCAAACACTGGTGGGCAATGGGATCCAAAGAGGATTGTGTGAGGTTTCTAGTCAGGCAATACCGCCTCTGTATTTCATTCACTTGCTGGAATGTTCAGCGCCAGCTTTCACCAAGCGTCTTCTTCAGCAGTGGAGTCTTGTGCACTGAGTGTGAACAGACGCAACTGGAAGTGAGTGCATCAGTTATTGTTTTTATGGGAAAAAGAAAACATTTTTTTTAGCTAACTCCAATTTTTTTGTTTTTCTAAAGCTCTCAGAATAAAATTGTCATCGTCTCTTAACTTCTCTCACGTCTCGTCTGACTCCACGGTGAAAAAGTCTTGTGAGGAGTAGCTGGTCGTTGTTGGCTTCGGGTGAATTTACTGTTCATGAAAGCTGAGTCCAACAACAAAATCCGACTATTATAATCATTTTTAATTCTGGAACGTTAAAAGCTTTGGAGGTATATAACTTGTCATCATGAACTCTGTGAACTGCAAAATCCAGACCGAGCAATCGCTTCAAAATATCCCAGACTCTGAACGGCTGGCCTTCCTTGATTACACAAAGTAAACAATGAAAGTTCAGGGCACAGTGCTAATCCTTTATAGGCCTCAAAAATATGACTAAGAATTAAAAAAAAATTCTAAAATAAAATATAATAAAAGTGTAATTGAGTTGAATCTCACAAAGAAAAATCGAAAGGCGAAGAAACAAGTCAAGGAAAATGCAGTAGTGGCTTAACCAACATCACAAAGGAAGAAACATAATCTGTTCTGTTGGACCAATCACGTAAGACAACTGGAAATGGGAGCCACATGTGTTAAAAATATACTTTAATCCACGTATAATCCCAACCTGAAGAAAACTGTAGTCTGTAACAATGATGTAAAAAATCAACCCAACTGTGTCAGTTTTCGAATGTTTTTGGAATCCACATTATGGATTAGGGAGATTATGTTGAAATGCTGAGCAAATCTCAACCTGAACTACTCTGAAATATTAGTCAGTTGCTTTCTAGTGTGACTTAAGGCACTACGACAATCCAACACACAAGGTTATTCTCGGTATCTAATCAGTACTGAAGGCCAGAGGGTCAGAAACTGGGTCAAAGATAAAACGCTGTGAATGACGAGCACTCGCTCATCAGCAAACTGTTGCTACACAAGTGATGGTCGGCTCCACACCTGAGTAGAGCTGTGCAGTAAAAGTTCAATTTCCATGAAATATGTTAAGAAGCTGAGGACGGTTCTAGCATGTGTTTTGTTCATTTCATAAATTCTGTAACGGATTTCAACTTAGATAGGAGGATAAATATGTATTTTTGGGGGGGAGGGGATTTTAAGCGGGGAAACACACAATGGGATATTTTCTGTATTTCACCGTTTTTTCATTTTTAAACGACGGGAAAATCTGAAGCCTGTCCGTCATTCTCAACTTCACCCACATCGCAGCGGTGACTAAATCAAAAAGAAAATTCCCATCTGAGTATCACCTCCGACATGGACACTGAACTAAATGCATCTCGCTGACCGGAAGCTGACAACACGTGCAGGAGTCATGGTCAGGATGCTCCGGTCCCAAAACACATTCAAAACTTTGGCTGAATGGATGCATTTGTAAGCCGACAGCACAAACAGAACAGAAAACTAAAGAGAACGTTAGGTGGCGTTCGTCTATTCAGACTCTGAAATGATGAGTAGGCAGTTTACCTTGTGGAGGAGAGAAAGAAAGAAAGAAAGGAAGAGGTAGAAGTTAATCAGACGGTAACAAGCGCAGTGCTGCTCTGATCACACATCCCAGGCGATTTGCACCTGACTCACCCTGCCGTTACAACAGGCGACAAAATGGAGCTGGAAGATGTTAAGCCAAAGCTAAAAACAGGAAAAGTTACACCGATTACTCAAAATATGAAAGCAGTAAAATCTTAATTCAAATAATATGTTAAGTGGTGTTGTTTAATTTAATTGTTTATATGTAGGTATGCGGGCCACAGTCAGTGGTTTTTGTCATTTTGGAGAAAAGGCCAGATGTGTTCATCTGCTTGATGTGTGATGGGTTCTGGATTCTTTGTTCAACTTGTTGAATATTAATTAAACGGCATAAAAATAGCTACATCTAATATCGTTTAAAAATTGAGGGGTAATAATAGAATATGACAGAATCTTTCTTACATCATCAGTGACAATGAGGACAACAAAAAAGCCTAGAGTGACCTCTGGATGCAGGATATATCGGTATTAGTCATATTTTTTTAACAAATCGGTATCGGTGTGATAAATAAAAGTGGAGCGATATTAACAACTGATGTTTATTTCCATCTCGTTTCTTCAGGGGGGAGTGGAGGAGGTTGGTCATGTTGTGTTTGTTTGGTCTTAGTGATGCAGCACAGGATTGTGGGAAGTTTCACTGAAGCAGTGGTGAAGTCAGCATTTTTTTCAAGGTGTCAAAAGGGATGTGGAATACATACAGTGTCAGTAAATATCGGTTATCGGCCATAACACCAATATTAATATCGGATATTGATATCAGCCAGAATTTTTATATCGGTGCATCCCTACTTTTAAGAAAGAGTGCAACAGGAAGTAGCAAAAAAATCGACACTAGTAGAATCTAAAGAGATGTTTCCAACACTATGTAAAAGAAGTCAGTTTGTTCCCTCTCAGTTCACCTTCAAATGCAAATTTGTACAGTTCTTCGGTCAGGTCGTTAACCATGACGCCCTGTCCTTTGGTTTCCCTCAGCCAGGCCACTCGACTGATGAAGTCGGTCACCACTTCGTTGATGGTGTTGGAGTACGATGACACGTGCTTCGGCTTCAGCATCCGCGGGTTCAGGATGCTGCGGATTCGCTGCCACTTGGCTCCCATCCTGCAAACCGGGATTAGCAAAAATCAAAGCTCGCCTTCCAGAGAGCTAAATAAAATCCTAAAAGACTGGAATATGACTTATGACAACATGTTGGGGTTTTTGTTAGATTCCAGGTTTGCACCTTACGCTCAAAAGTTCCTGTCTTGGATTTCACGTTATCTAAGCAATAGTCCGTAATGCAATATCTTTACGGAAGATGCAATGAATTTTAAACACTAGTTGTTTCACACAATGACAGTCATTTTGACAGTATATTATGAAATTAGGAAGTCATTTCTCATTGTGAAAAAGAAGTGTTGCAGGTACAGAACATGCAAAGCAGTCATAAAATGATGTTTCCTTTGTTGACACTTAGACAGGAAAGCACCTCGGGTATCTGATTTCTTAATAGTATTCTGAGACAGAAAGCTGGCTTAACTCCCTCTGAGGAATCTGTTGCTTGAAGGATACGAGACTCAGCAGAGTCGTCACACCAGGTTTATGAGAAACAGCAAACTGAAAATGGTACACTTGCCAAATTTAAGAAGAAAAAAAATGGAGTTGTCTATATGAGTCTCCAGGATAAGAATGAGCTGCATGCCCAGACTCAATCCTGGCAACAGGAACTAAATATGGGAATTGGCCGTGCTGCACATCAAAGAAACCGGGAAACGTAATCGACCAGGAAAAGGCTGATCCCTTCAATCGGAGATCTCAAACCCTGTCGTAAAGATTTTACAAATCACAAAATGCGCTTAAAAGAAATCCGTCATTAGAGTAGAACAGCTATGAGAACAGTTCACTTCTGGAGCAAAGACACTTTGTTGTAAGACTGAGTTATGAAAGCGGCTCGTTATTTCCCAAAAGCGCTCTCGTACGTGTGCAGCAAAAGCAACTCTTTAGGGTTTTCAGGGCTAGGAGGATGCAAAAAAGGAAGGAGGACACTAGATTGGAAAAAGAAATGTAGAGGACACATGGAAGGACAGAGGAAATAAGGGTAAGGACAAAAAGAAGGAAAGGATGCACCTTTTAGGCAGTGGGAGAGAGAATATTTTACCGTATTTGTGTTTGGTTTTTCATGCTTTCTGCTAACATTGAAAGTAGGTAAACCAAATTCTGTACTTTCTCAGACTCTTAAAAATGGGATGTTTTGTTTGTTTGCTTCCTGAAAAGTGATGGTTTTGGAGATATAACAGCAATGTTATGTTTGAAACATTTACAGCAGTTTGTACGTCACTCGTCATCAGTTATCAGTTATATAACACATACTATGTACCGTATTTGGTTCAGGTGTTTTTTATTCAAATCTTGAAAAAACACAATTTATTACAGTTTATGAGGATAATAATTTTGAGTCATATTTATACTAATGTTTATTGCTGATAAAACAAATGAATTTGACGCAGTTCTTAGTGAATCGTGACATACACTTTTGCTCTGACAGAAGCAAACCAACACTATTTCTCTAGGTGGGACATGAATTAGCCAGGATCAGGATTTTATAAATTAAATCATTTTAAGCAAACTATTAAGGTACTGGCAGGAATTATCCTGTCGGTGATTTTTATATTTGCCATTAACGGACACATGCTAGCATGTGTAAATTTTACAGAGAATTTTACAGAGAATTTACTCTGTAAAAACAGAGTAAATAAAACAAAACTAAAAGTTTTATTATGGCCATTGGGTTGACACTATAACTATAAAACGTAGAATCCAAATGCATACACGTGTAACTCCTAAGATATTTGTATTATTGCACTCTTTCCAAACCCTTGCTATTCTTTAAAAAGGAGGGATGACAGGATTTCTTGTTCCTTGAAGACATGTTTTCTCTCCTTCTTCAGTACTTATGCCTTCAGAGTTGATGGCCTACAAGATGTCATTAGAAATGTTGCTAACAAGTCAGTGTCCCGTTCCTCCATCGTGAGCCTAGGGTGTTGTCACTTTGTGGAATGCTTCCTAACAAGTCCAACATGTGAGATGTGTTGCTTATCTAGGAGAGGAAGAGATAAGAGTGTCTAGAAAAGCATGCTGGGAGTTGTGCTTTGACTTTGCTAGAGCACTGGTGACTATGTCCATTGAGCACATTTTCCTATGGTTTATTAATTTACTCCAGTATTGTCAAATGTGTTCTTTATTTTCTTTTTTTGTTTTGCCATTGGATGTCAACAATGTCACATTTTGCCTGAGCCTCCTTTTTGTCCTCTAAACACCCAATTGGTGGATAAATATTGTTTCTGGGTTTATTTTTGCCTGCTCATGCCTCTCTTGTCATGTTTATTTGTTGCCCCGATTGCAGTTGTCTTGGAGGTTCTCACCTTTGATGTGTGAACAGAAACTAAAAGTTTCTCAGCAACAACTCAGCCACTGCAGTGGACTGGCAGATTTGAAGTCTGCCAGAGCGTAAAGAAAGCTGCTCATTGTGGAGCAACATAGTCATGAGTTTTATCTTTCCCAGCATCTACATATTTGTATGCATAGCAAACTAATCCGCTGACCTGAATTGTTTTCATTATGTTTGGGCCAGCAATGAATTTCCATAAGACAAAGATTTAAGACAAATATTTGGGTTTATTCAAGTCCATTAGAAGCACAACCTTGAGGTTCTCCATTGCTAAATGTTGCTGCAAACAACATCATTGGAGCAACAACCAAAACTCCTGCATGCTCACAGGCTGCCCACGTTCCTGCCCAATGTTCTCGCCCTACAATAGTAAGGAACAGACGCCAATGGACACACATAACTCGGGTAGGACTGAACCAGACATTAAAGGGTTAGAGTGAGACTTGGCAGTGGAGATGGAGCTTATGTGAGCCGTGGCAGACATCAAGATCCTATTCATACCCGTAAGGGTCTGTCCAGGGGAAAGTAGCTGTTCACTGTTCACCTCTGAGGAAAAACTACTCTGTGAAAAGCCAAAACTCAACCTGACAAGAGAGACCCCTCTAAAAGCAAACATGGCAAGATCATTACTCTTTTTCTCTGCTCTCAATGGCTTTTCTTTTACTCTCTTTCCAACTCGCTGTCATGAGAGAGGTCAAGCAGCAGGCGCTGTATCTGGTGGAGCTCTTGTAGAAGGTAGACATATATATATGACAAGGTGTGTGACGTGATTTACATAAATTATGTACTCATAAGATATTTACATGCATTGTCAATTTTGACCTTAGCAACAGCTTTTTCCATGATTACAAAACTGAAACTGAAGGACATGTGTTTTTTTTATGTAAATGTGTCAAATCTTAAGTTCTTAATCTCTTTAAATAACCAAAGAAGCTGTTTCATGAGTGCCAAAAATATCTACATTGCAATGTCATTATAATGACACAACTCTAAAGGTTTAATACAGTACACACAATGACTTTGTTTAACGCTGAATAGTTTGTTGTCCTGTTTTGCAGAGGTCTGTCAGTCACCAACCCAAGTCAAACTCGCTGAAGCTGGGCGACATCAGGACAATGAAACTGGGTTTCCTATCAGCGGTTATACACAGCGCCCTCTACAGCTTTTTCTCATCTTTTAAAACCCTATCCCCAATTTGAGTTGACTGAGGTAAATTCCTAAGCTAACAAGGAGCCACTCAGCATTCTCCCAACACATTTACCAAAGCCAGAGCGTAAAGAGAGGGGGATTTCTTTGCACAACCTCTCTAGACCAGGGATAATCAACTAAAATCCCATCAGGTCCAGTTACTGAGATTTCTTTCACAACAAGGTCCAAATCGCATGTCTACTTCATCCCGTGGATTATATTTCAAACACTTTAAGTCACTAAATATGGCTAACAGTGTGAACTTCAGGCCTTCGTTACTGATAATACAAATATTCTTCAAATGTATGCATAATATCAACATCTTCTGATGTTGATAATATCAACATCTTATTAATGATGTTGATATTATCAACATCTTTAATAAGATGTTGATAATATCAACATCTTCTGATGTTGATATTATCAACAGAGCTTCTTCCTGACAGTGTGGAAACGAAAGTTTTGATTTTCCTGACGCAGTTAACAGACGTGGAATTTGAGACAAACTTTTCAAGAAACGGACGATTCATTTCTGTTTTTATCGCCTCAATAGCCTGACAAATGTCCTCACCGTTTGATAATATTGCTAATATTGATCATATTGATTTTCTGATTGCATTTGTAGCTGGGATAGAGGTTTGTTGGATTTTGTCACACGGTTTGTCTTTTTGTTTCGCTTCAAGCACCAAGCAGTCGGCACGTCACTGAATGTTTTTTTTCTTATGCTGTCCTAGGATCCATGCAATCTGCAGAGAAAACTGGCATGGGCGCTACTGTGCGGTGAAAGAGTGAGTTGTGAGTTGGGGTGGATTTGTGGCACTGGGCTCCTACCTCATTCCTTTTTAAGTTTATTCAAAGAACTTGCGTTTGGTTTCATATAATATTCCTCAGTTTTATCAACACAACGTTTTCGCAGCGTTCGAGGCGTAACGCTTTCACGCTGCCAGTCGGAAAACCTTTTTTAAAAATGTCTGTTTTCTGAATGAATTTTTCTTTTCACCTTGGAGCGCGCCATGTCTGCTCCTCTGTACGTTGGGTGCAGTAAGGTACACATTTAATTGGCTTTTTTTTCTTTCTTTAAGTACGTCGTAAAAGGTAGGTGGTTACCGAAATGACTGGCTCACCACAACTTTCCATTGTACTAATAAAACACGGCTCTGGGTTTATGCATTTTGGGGATTTTCTTTTTTTTTCTGGCACTGATTATTACCCAGTCCAGACAGAACCAGCACGTGTCACCCGGTCCGCCTCCTCTGTGGCTGAACCTGCAGGTTTTCTGTAGGACAAAAGTCTGGGCCACTGAGAATGTCGATTTCTAAATGTGATTTCCAAACATATTTTGGATCAAAACAATCCTCCCGTGGCTTTCGGAGGAGAATCAGTCCCTCAGCGTCACATATCCTCCTATGTTTGTCAAAAAGCTCAAGTTTGGTCTCATCTCAGTTTAATTCCCAGACTTTTTCTTTTTCTTTTGCAAAAGCAAGCATGTCTGCTTGCCATGTAGAGCAGATGAGACTTAATAGATGGATAATTGGTGAGAACATGATGCACAGCTCTGCATCATGTCCTCGGTAAGCTTTGGGGAATAAATACTTCCCTCCTCCTTTACTATCCTTCTCTCTGTGCACAGCGGCTGCATAGACTCGGCTTCCTGCCCACTTTTGTTTGATACAGTCATCGTCTGTTTTAAGCTTTTTAATTACTGCCTTAAAGAGGAGAAGCCGCAGGAATGTAGTTCTGTACTTGTTGAAGATCGTCACATGTGGCGTCCTGGATCGGAAAGTTCTCTCGTTTTTGTTTTTGTTCGTATTTTTTGAATAGAATCAATTTTCGGTACGAGATTCTTGCAAAGTTGGACATAATCTTGCTATTTTAGAAGACAAAATGTGTGGACTCCTAATGTGATTAATATGGTTTAGTACGTATTAAATCTTGTTTTGGCTCGTCTGCTTTGTTGCTTACAAAACAAAAGAAATATTTTGATTTGTTTTATAGAAAAGTGATTTTATGTACCTGTTGCTGCCATCAAGCTAATTGTACAGCACCTTTAAAATGTTTTCCCGTTCTTGAATGTTTCGCTCTTTCATTGTAATCTTGATCAACAAAACTACGGTTTTTACTAAAAAAACAAAAAAACAAAAAAAAACTCTTTCAAAGTCAAAGTGAAAACGGATTTCTTCCATGAAAACGTATTTACTCGTGATTGATTTGTAAAAGAAATAAAACAGGGAATACTTTGAATACGTTTTACAGGCACCGCATTTCTTTGTGGAGGCGTTGAAGAGTTTGGCTGTTGGGCTGAGGGTTGGGGCATGTTGGACTCACTCTGTTAGGGGTCCGTGGGCCTTGTTCCTGAGCTCCCTGTAGCCCCTCCAGTGGGGCATGTCGGTCCGGATGGGGTGTCTGCCCTCCTGCCTCAGAACCTGCTCTATGAGGTCAGCACTGGCCACGTTCACCACAATCAGAGGGCCGTATTTAGACTTCCATAATCTCCCGTAGATCCTCTTGTGCTCGATCTGGGGAGCAAATGAAAGGAGTTCAAAGGTTATTCATTAGGTTATGAATGTTGAGCAGATGTTTTAAAAAAGTGGAAGGATTCTGGAAAATGTTAGCGATGGGAAAACCAACTCGGGATAAAAGAACAAGTCTTATTTCTGTCAAGACCCTCCTTGTTTCTTAAATTAGTATTCATAGGAAATGGGCTGTAGACGTTGGCAGAGTGGGTGAGTCAGAAACTCATTTTATATTCAGAAGGTTCTCACTGCTCGCGTAGCAGAAAACCACCGATTCATATCTGTTCCTTTTTTCAGCATTCTTCTTGTTTCTGCACCGTGTTACCACATGTGACTCTCTTTTCTCAAAAGGGAAATATTATTATATTATAAGGAAGTAAAATCTACTAGCCATATAAAGACATGAAGAGCAAGCAGTGATGCCATCCGTTGTAAAGGTGTTTTTAGCTGGCCTGCCTTGAGAGCCTGACTGTAAAGCTCCACAGAGGAGGTCAACAGTTCAGATGAAATACAAAGGAGCCTTCAGTTTCCCAGAAACACCGAAGTCAGTGTCCGATTCGACATTTAACTAATGAGTTCTTTGTCTATCATTAAATGAATCTGTTCAAACTTGAACCAGGTTCAAATGTGATTTGAGGCTTTATTTAAAAAAAAAAAAAACAACAACAAACAAACATCTTCACCTTCTAGTTTTAATGCAATTGAAGTTTCGTGAAAGAATCGGAAGCTTCATGTTGCATCTGTCTATTGCAGTTGAAAAGATAGACCCCATTTATGACGATGAAGAAGCAAAAAAAAAAAGTCTTTAAGTTAGGGCAGCACCAGTCAGTCTTCTGCTGATCCGATCAGTTGATCAAATATAATAAAAAAAAAAAACTTCTTTCCTTGTGTAAAATTCAGCAGAACTACAACTATTTTTGCTTCTAACACTTAAAAAAATGTTTTAATAAGTTTCAGATCACTGCTTTGAAGTGCATCTATACATCCTACGATGTATTTGTATTTGTCCTTAGGGGACTAATATCGGAATTGGCAGGGATGATGACTTCAGAAATGCCGGTAATGTGCATAGTCCAGGAAAAGCCTGAGTTTTCAGGGTTTCTCTAATCACTAATTGTCTTATTCTCATTAGAATAAACCGGTTTTGTCGTTGGCATATCAAACTTCATCAGAAGCAAAAAAAAGTCCTAAAAAATATACTATATTTTGATTTATTTATTTTTTTCAGGTAGAATATAAGCCATAAAGGTTTCAAATGTCCTCTAGATTTTTGTTTTAGTAGTTTAGTAGTCCGGACTTATTTAGCGCACTTTAGTCAAGTGTCGAATCAGAAGCCAGCTTCAGAGTCGCGTTTCCAACTCGCCTGCATTTGCTGCGTTGTCTGAAAATATCCCTTAATAAAAAGCCAGTACAGCGTAGTGGCGAAGCTCGGTCCGCCTAAGTCGTCCATGGTTTTCAGCTTGCTGACGCCCATCGCGGTGTCGCTGCTGGCGGTGGATGTTTGTCGGCGGTGGACGTCCGGACTCGGCCCCGCCGCACTTCTGCACGTCCCGTCATGTCGGTGGCGGCGGCTCAGCTGCAGGCAGATGTTCACCAGAGGTTTCCTCAACATTTTTCAGCGCCAGGTAGCAAGGAGCAAACCTCCGGCTCCAGTGTTTCAGTCCGGCGCCTGTGTGTGTGGGTGTGTGTGTAGGTGTGTGACGAGAGGCGGCTGTAAATAATGGCTCCTTGTTTGTGCACCCCCTGGTAAACACTGTGGACTTTGGTTTTGTCTCTGCTAGTTTATCCACCACAGCAGAGAGGTAGGCTATTTGTAACATCGCAGCCTTAAACACGGAAGTATGCACCTGACACAGCAAATGAGCTGATTCATCTAAATCCGGCCTAGTAGAGATGCAACAGGTTCACAAAAAATAGTTTTTTTTTTGTTTGTTTTTGTTCTCTTCCAGCTGTTGAATCCTATATATTCTCTCGGTGCAAATTATTAGGCACTTTGGTCTGGAGAAATACGTCAAAAAGATGGTTTTCTTCGAAGAGCGCTCACTGCAAATACAACATGATAAAACAGGTTGTAACATGCATGCAACATTCTGATCAAATTTCAAACCCAATATTTTTTTTACTCATGTTTTTGCATTGTTAAAGTCATACTATTGACGAACTATGAACTTAATTATTTGTTAAGTTATCATTGTAACTTTTTGCCACTATAAACTACGTTTTTTTGACTGAATGGCATCACAGTGTGTGTATTTCTTCAACAAATGAACTAAAAAAAAATAAATGAACATTAATTTTTTTTAATCGTTCAATAAAGTTTGTCATAAATTTTGTACTCATTTTTGACAGTTGTTGTGCTACTGGATTTTTTTTTTTTTTCTTTTTCATATGGCACATTTTAGAAAACAAATTTTCGGTGTTTTTATTTAATCTTAGTGTTCACTGGTACATAGACAGGTTACAATACGCACCTTACTTATGGACATAATTAGCGAAACCTTATGTCATAAATGTCATAAATGCACATAACATGCACCTTGACCTTACATAGACACAAATATATTTTTAGCACTGATGGAACCCCGTACATTCCTCTTTCGGTTTTTTGCAAGAAAACTGGTTAGGAAATGTATCCGTTCGCCAGCTATAGCCACATATAATGTTCAGCATAGTTTGTGTGGTGAAGCACAGCGAAGGGGTTCATATTACCAAACACTGTCGAGCCACTGCATTAAAATGAGTCCATCAGAGTTTCCTTGAAGGGCAACTTGTCCATTGCTACCTGTGGGAGAAAGCGTTTACTCTGTAATGAGGTAGATTTCATCGCTGCTGCTTCAGACATCTGTTTTTGGCCTCTCTCATGTCGAAGCCTGCACACAAGCATGGACACAATGTGAACTATACTCCACACTGGTTTCCCTGTTCACAAACCAAACAAGGCAGTAGCTAGGAGACACCACCAGCGTTTGTGTTTTGGTTTGTGTCTGCTCTCTAGGTTTTACTGTACCAGTTTGTTGTTTTTTCGTTGAGTTCTTTGCGCATTCTGTTCTTTGTTCATTAGGTTAATTTTTCTCCTTGGTTTGTAGTTCATTTTGAGCCTTAGTTTCAGCTCCCTCAGCGTATTTAGTCTCCCTCCCTCAGTTACCCCACTTTCTCCTACTCCATGCCCATTTTAAAGGTCAGGGATGGAGCTGTGGTGTGAGTTAAGGTTAAGAATATAGCAGCATTGGGTAAGATTAGGTTACGTGTTGGTGTTAGGCTCAAATGGAGTGACTAAAATAAATGGATGTCAACACAAAATCCTAATATTGCCAGAACCACAAACGCATGAGAGCGCGTTGTTCCACGTGGTTCACGTTCACTTTTTTGTGTGTAATAAGATTATTATGACATAATAGCATGGCACATAGTTGAGAAAGTTAAACTTGAACTTTGATACAGTTATTGAATAAGTAATATGGAAGCACAATTCTGTAGATATTTATCTGATTCCTCAAAATATAAAAATTATGAGCTGTTAGGACTAGTACAAAATGTGCATACATTTATTGCAAAATTAATCTTTGCATAGTCAAATCTTTTTTTTAATAACTATTTTGTGAGGAGTTTGAGATTTGAATGCCACAGAAGATTTTTCTGTAAAATCCTTAAAAAAGAAAATACTTCTTTTTTAACATCAGGCTGGTCTCCTTCTATAAAACAATAAAACTTATACGATGCCACTGAAATATAGGGCCACAGCTTGCAACTCGAAACCTCCACAGGTTCGAACATGTGGAGGATTTCACAACAAATGTACCAGAGCATTCCACATGCCCCGATTGTGTCAAAATGTGCGACAGAGATCAGCAGCTGCCAGAGTTTTACTCCTGGAGCCACACCTCGTTATGCAAAGACATTTAAAACACAAGTGCCTCGACTTGCACGCCAGTGATGAGTGTGTGCGCTACACAGCTGTCAGCTCCAACTTTCCTGTCATGGCAGTAATTCCACATGTTTATACAATGTTTGCTTCTTTAATTTAATGGGTGCTGGTAATGTTGTAAATATGGGTTGAGAAAGTGAGAAAACAGCTGCTGACATCCAACTAGAGATATTTTTTCTAAACTTAGTGCATTAGCAAGGCAGATGTGAGTTATGAGACCGCTGCAGAAAAGCCACAATTCGGCCCTTAGCAGCAAAACGTTGCGAAGGCCTATTGGTTTCATACTGTATTATTATTATGATTCTGCCCCTCTAAAGAGGAGGCTTTTTGGAGTTTTATCATATTCAAAAACTCACCAAACTTGGCGGACGCATACAGCCTGTATAAAATTGACGTATTTTAAGGTCGTCGCAAAAATTGCAAAAGAAACGGCGCCACCTAGCAACTTTCAAAATACCCTTTGCTATGACCTTACTTCATCGTAGAGACATGTAATTTGGTACACTTGTAGAGCTCCCCAAGACGCACAGAAAATACAATTAATGTCATAGTGCAACTCAAACAGGAAGTCGGCCATTTTGGATTGAAGTTCCAATTCTGACCCCATTTTTGCCGTTTACAGCCTTCGCATTTGATCAAACTCCTCCTAGGGATTTTGATTGATCGGCTTCAAACTTGGTCAGATTGTTCATAAGGCATGGCCAATTAAAAGTTATCAAAACAGTGAGTTTTTGAGCATGCTGAAGGGGCGTTACCAGGGGTCAAAGTCCGCCTACTCACCATGAAACACGAAACTGTTGTATCTCCTACACAAAAACTCACAGAGGCACCAAACTTTCAGTGACTGATCATCATTGGGTGCCCTTCAATACCCAGTGGTCAAATGATGACATCACCGTAGCCCGTCCATTTCCAACAGGAAGTCACCTGTTTTTTCTGCTGTATGTCTTACTTTTACTCTATTATTTAGATGGATTTCATCCTGTGCCAACTGACATAAAATGATATGATGATGAACTCTGTCAATGCTGGTTACTGGCTGAGCCGTGTGGGCGTGAACAAATGGGAAATTGCTTTCCCTCGCCATATGCATACGATTGTCTCTAAATCACACATGGATCATTCGATTTGCGCCAAACTGGATATGTAAGACCTTTGTTCACCTCTAAAGAGCCCAACAGCATTGAAATGTAATTTGACTCCACTGCGCCCCCTAGGTTATTCTATCAGTTATATGCCCTAACTACTGTACATCAGTTCATCTGCATGAGATCTTGCGTGCTTCACCAGGGAGCACTGCTGAAAACACAATACAGCTAATATCAACATAAGTCACCAGATACAGCATCAATCCAGCCGTTCAGATACACATACATTCTCCCAAGACTTTAAACAACATCAAAGCAGCCCATGAAATACAGAACATTGCATCTGTGGCATAAAGGCCATGTTAACATAATAATTATGTAAATTTATATTGTTAGATGTTTTCTGTTTTTTCACTAATTGTGTTTTGTTGGTTAGAGCACAAAGATTCATTAATTTTGGTTACAAATAATATAAAGTATATCATTCATTAGCAGTCACGGTTTAGAAACTATTTCAGTAATTTGCCAGTAGGGGTCAGTGTTACTCCACCAACTACAAAGAGATCGAGTGGGAAACGGAGTTTTCAGAGAAATAACTTCCATCAGACAGAGAACTAAACATGATGAATAACTACACCAGTATTTCGCCAGTAGCGGTCAGTATTACTCCACCAATGACAAAGAAATTGAGGGAAAAGCAGAGTTTTCAGAGAAATAACTTGCATCATACAGAGAAATCACTGTAAAAACAAAGTGACAAAAAAGAGGATGAATAACTACACCAGTATTTCGCCAGTAGGGATCAGTGTTACTCCACCAATGACAAAGACATCGACTGGGAAACGCAGTTTTCAGAGAAATAACTTGCATCAGACAGAGAACTAAAGATGACGAATAAATACACCAGGGGTTGAAAACTCCGCACACCTGCTCTGTCCTTTTGCAATCAGTTGTCTTATAAAATTTAACTTCTACTCAATGAAGGGGCAGTCGACTCCCTTGGCAGACTCCTTCCATATATTTATCATCACTGTAGTCTGCTTTTTTATTTAAATTTGATTGTAAATACAATAGTGCTAACATCAACATAAGTCACCAGATACAGCATCAATCCAGCCATTCAGATACACACACATTGTGTCACACAGTTGTGATTTTAATTTACATTAGTATATATTTAATCATGTAGAAACCTATTTTGATATGGGCAAAAAGAAAAAATCAATTGCTCTTGTGTTCCCCCTGGTGGCTGCGGTAGGTAATGTTTCAAAGGCGATTTGAGCTGCCGTTCAATGAGTATTCAAACCTCCAAAGCACCGGTGGAAGATAGCAAGCAAACCAATGTCGCAAAAAATAACTTATTCTTCAGGGAGAGAGAAAAAGAGGAAGAATAGAGAAAAGCCAAGATAAAGGTATGTTTACATACCTCTTGGTAGAAGAGACAAGAAAATTAGCTAAAAGAAAATTAGCTTGATAGCGACCTTGAACCGTCCCGTTCAACAGCCAAACATTTATGCTAGCTTCCTTGTATTTATGTGAAACTGGGTTTGAGTTGATTCTCTATGGAGTGAGTGAAAATAGTGTCAAAAAGATTTGTGTGTGCGTAACAGGATTTGTGCATGCGTAACAGGATTTGTGCGTGCGTAACAGGATTTGTGCGTGCGTAAAAAGATTTGTGCGTGCGTAACAGGATTTGTGCGTGCGTAACAGGATTTGTGTGTGCGTAACAGGATTTGTGCGTGTTTAAAAAGATCTGTGCGTGCGTAACAGGATTTGTGCGTGCGTAAAAAGATTTGTGCATGCGTAAAAAGATTTGTGCGTGCGTAACAGGATTTGTGCGTGTGTAAAAAGATTTGTGCGTGTGTAAAAAGATTTGTGCGTGCGTAACAGGATTTGTAAACCTTAAAAATAAAATACATGTTGAAAAAGTACACACAAATCACCTGGTACGCACACACAAAACTGCAGTTACACACAAATCCGGTTACGAGTGCACAACTATTTTTGAGACTCATTTCACGCCTCGGTGGAAGCTCCAAGATTTGTGTGTAGATGGTGCGTTTACATGCTAGTAAAAGCTGGGACATCTGAGTTTTCTTCGGAACTGTTTCTTTTTTCCATAGTTCAATACGTATTTCTCTCTTTACTTGTCTCGTGGCTTAGACATATTTTTGTGAGAGAAAAATACATACGTCATTACACCCACGTCTACTTTTTAATACTATAAGATTGTTTATATATGAATCCGCATTTGGGACCTATACAACTGTAATTACTTGGGTAAAAAATTTGACCACTAGGTGGTGGAAGTTTATTCCGCTCTGACTGGGAAAAGCCTTCATTCAAACTGAGAGAAGAAACAAGAGAATGGCGGGTCAGCCGAGTGATCGTGTTCGTGGTCTACCGTCCGAAGTGGATGTGGTTATTCCGTCAGTTTGTCGAAGAAGGTAATATGTCTGCATGAGCATTTTGACAGTATTTATATGTTATTTTGAAAATGACAAAAGACATGTGCATTACATACCAGCATATTTCTGCTAATCATGTCTTACAACACAGCACAGATAAATTAGGCACATTAGCAGTATTCATATAAAGTAATTATTTGCATTTGGTGGAAAAAGGATGCAAAGCCCTTGTTAGGTTTCCAAACAGTTTTGTATACCAGTTACAAAAAGACTATGTGGCTATAGAACAGACTTAAAGTAAAATGAGAAGGTGTCTGGTGTTTACGCTGCACCAAAAATACGATTCAGTTGTATTTGAGAAGGAATGCAATTCACAAAACACCACATTTTGAGGACCTTCAACGAATAAATCACATTATTATATAGATGCCACAGGAAACATGGTGTTTCTCTTAGTCTATGCTTTGACAGGAGGTCAATCAGTTAACAAGGTAAAAGGTATTCAAATGATTTTGATTTTTTAATGATATCACATTTATATGGATCTGTTGCTTATACTTAAAATACTTTTGCCTAAATATCTCAAACGCGACTTTATGAATGATTCAATTATACAGAAAATTCCACATGTATCTAAAACAAATTAATTTATACTTTTCACAGCGTCTTCAGACAAACTGCGCGAGCTCCTGAGGTTTTGGGTTGGCTGGGAGGTCCCTTGCCAAGAGCTGAAGCTTGAAGTTGTCCTGTCAACTGGACCTAACCATATGCCGACGTCTTCAACCTGTAGTGAGCGATTACGGCTACCAAGTCACTACACCACCTACCAGGCCCTGTCAGCCGACATGAATGTGTGTCTGA